>NW_020799101.1:1938153-2023363 GCF_003259725.1 Athene cunicularia | reverse complement strand
GGGGGGTTTCAGGGCCGTTGGGATGAGCTGTGGGGGATGTGGGGTAGGGGAGAACTTTGTAGAGTTGGGCTGAGGGTTGGACTTGGTGATCCCGAGGGGCTTTTCCAACCTGAATGACTCTGTGATTCTATCAGGGGGTGATCCCAGTGGCACGGGTGCTCTGCTTGGCTGCAGGGGACTGTTGGGGATGCTGAGTCCACTCAGGCTTGGTCGGAGCATCAGGGTTCTGAGCACACAGCCTGTCCTACAGAAATGGAGGTGGTGGCTGGCAGGGGACATTCCTGGTGTAGGCTTGAGCCCCCAGAGGACCCTGGGCTGACCTGGGGAAGCCACATCAGGATGGGCTGGAGTTAGCAGGGCTGACCTGTTTTGCACCTGTCTTGTTGCAGCTGTTGTCCACAGGGTGCGGCTGTTGGGGTTTGTATTGCAGATTTACGTTGCAGAAGAAGCAATTGTTTGATTTCACTTATCATCCAGTGCCAAGTGGGATGATGGAGCTTGAATAAACAACTGAAAGAAGCAACAGGCCGGACAGAAAAGCAATGATATCCCAGGGAGGAGAAAGCTTTATGTCATCTTGCATTTAATTTGTGGGGTTTTGGGTTGTTTTTCTTTTCCTTTCCAAAGGAAACATGCTAAACCTAATGGTAAGAGTTAGGTGGGGTGGACAAAGCCCACGTTGAGATGTTGGCCAACACCTTCCTGTGTGATGGGATGTCTGAGTTCCTCAAATGCAAAGCCTCTTTGGAGAAGCAGAAAGCAACAAAGTTTTCAAATTAGAGAGGAGGATCGATAGGGAGAATGTATGGGTGGATAAAGGGCTAGTACATTTGTTCTTGTCAGGGCAAATCCATGGTGCGGAGAGAGTCTGAAAGGTCAGTCCAGCCCAGCGTAGCCCAAGTCGGCAGCAGCTTTTGCTTGGCCTTCTGAGTTTGCATTTAGAAGCGACAGCAGGGGAGGAAATGCAAAGGACAAAGTAGGACCACTGCTTTCACTCCCTATTGGGATTTTTTTTTTTTAATTTTTTTTTCCTGTCTCAAACGAGCGGTGGGAATAAACCAAACTTCTAGAATTAAATCAGTTTGTGGTAGGTCCCAGCATGTCCGTGGAGCGGTTAACTGCTGCTCTTTACACAAAGCAGCACTGTCGTGCTGGGTTAGAGCATGTCGGGTGCTGAGTTTGTGATGTGCTCGGATGGACGAGTGTTTTGGTCCCAAGGAGCCTGGTGCCACTCGAGTTGTCTCTTGCTCTCTTGTCTTTCAATGCTGTCCCTCACTGTAGCTGCTGTGATTTCTGTCCCAGACTTTTTTTTTTTTTTTTCCACATTTAACAGTTATTTCTCTTGTCAGACAGAGCAGGGGAGGGTTGTAGTGAGTGAGCACTGAACGTATCTGCGGCGCTTTGCAGAGGTGTGAATTCAGGTCTTGTACTTTAGGAAGAAAGCATCAAATAAATCAACAGCAAAAATGGCATGTGCAGTTTTATTGTGTATTTCTTTTAATACCCAAGAACACTGGAAACGCATGTCCTTCATAACTAAATGCGAGCTTTATTGAGTCAAACGTTTATGAAAGGTTTTTTTTACAGCATAAAATGCGGGCTAATTTAGTCGTGAGTCAGGCTGGATTTTTGTCAGGTGTTCACTGAACATTTGTAAAGTCTTCCCATGAACTGAGAGGAGGTGTCATATGAAATCATCATCAATTTTCCTAACAAGAGTACAACTATTGTAACAGGGATATGCAGAATGCAATAGGAAAACGGCTGTTCCAGTGTAAGTAACCCCCTCTCCCCACAAATTACTTTCTTTGGCCACATCAGTAGCAGTTAATAAGAATTCCTCTCAATTAAAATAGAAAACGTAGCATTCACTTTACCTCAAAGGAGCCTTTTATGTTTCGCTTGCAGCTGATCAAAGAGAACATTGTGTGGGGTTTTTTTTGTTTTGTTTTTCTGAAATGCTGCTTTTCATATTTTAATGGATGGAGTGCCAAAAAAAAAGTTAATTCTTTCTTTCCGCACGCTAATAAGGTGAAGGTAGGATTCCGTTCGAAACATTAGAGAAGGCTACGCTAATCGCGCCGAGTAATTAAGGTGGTATGCATTTTAAATAATGAAGGTGTTTCCATAATGTGCCGTGGTTGCGTGCGTCTGCTGATGGAGATACTGGCTGCTTGGCGAGGAGGTGGCTTGTCGGAGCTGGAAGGAGAGTGAAGCACTGCGTGTGGTATGTCAACACAAACGCCCATGGACCGGGGTTCTGCCGTGCTTCTGTGACATCCGCACGTGCCACATGTGTTTGAAAAGTTGCCTTTCCTTCTGAACCTCATTTATTGATGTTGTCGATAAAGATAGTTTTTGTCTCGATGCTTCTGTGTATTTTCTCGATGCTAAATCTTACGTAGCCTCAGCTGGTGGGAGGAAGGGTTTTCCTGAGGATGACTATGGGAGCCTTGAGGTAAGAGCAGGCAGAAGTGGTGAAATAAGTGAGGAAAGAGGGAGGTCCAGAGGTGGGGAGACTCAGCTGTTTCTGTTGGTTATGGAATTGCTGGTGAAGGTCATAGGAATTTAGATTTCCTGAAAAGCAACCCAGGAGAAAACAGAAACCCCTAAAGAAGGCATTTTCCCCAAAACCTCTTTTGGAGCTGAAGTCCTTGCCTAGTGGCAATCTAATTCTAAAAACTCACAGCTAAGTTATAATATAAGGGCTTGTTGGACTTGTCTCTGTTCCCTCTGTAACCACTAAAATGTAATCCTGTCTGGAATGACGACGTTTTGATGCGGTAACTCAAGTTGTATGCCGCAAACAGCACGTTATCCCGCTGAACATTTTGTGAACCTGCCACTGAAAGAAACGTAAAGCCATTCACCCTATCGTCTGCGGGAGGCTGGATTAAGAGGCATGCGCTTCGCAAGCTGATGAAGAAATGAAACTCCTTGGTTGTTTTATTCTGAATAATTTGACCAGTCGTGTCTTGCTGATTCTCCTGGTTCCGGGTGACTGCTGTCTCTTGACAAGAACTATGTTTGCAGATTTCTAAAAAAGGGATTGCAAGTGGTGGGGGAAAAAGAGGTCAGCTTAAATCAAGATAAATGCAGCGTCAGGGCAAGTGAAGTGTGTATCTCAGTGACACTATCTCAGTTGAGAATATTGAGCGTAGGCCTGCTAAAGCATCAGCAATCACTGAAATGAGACTATCCGAGAACCGCGTGGAGTCGGAAATGACAATCCCTGTGGGTGATTTTTTTTTTTTTTACCATACCCATTTCATTTTGACCCTTATGGAAGCTTAAAAGCTGCCAGAAATCCCTTGCAGAACGTTTCCAGCGAACAAAGAGCATGATTCTCCCATAATCACAAGGAAAACGGCAACGTTTTCCAGTTTATTGCGGTTAATATAATAAAATTTTAAGTTAACGTGGACGCTTGTCCTCTGAATGGATTGCGTCTGTCTTCTCCCCTTCCCCTACATCTTCTGCCCAAACAGTGCTCTGCAGTCTTTGGTTTCTCTCTGTATATTGTCAGTTTTTTGTTTTCCTTTTTCTCGGTGGCCCTTCAAAGGTAGGATGTTGGCTGAAAGGATGGAGGAGTCGCTCTGGGATGCTGTAGAAGTAGCTGTTTTCCCAAGACAGTTGAACATACTAGTCTCAGAAGCAAAAATGAAGTGGGTGGTTTTGGAATGAGGTCTGTTGCCGTGAGGTCTTGCTCGCTGAAAAAAAAAAAAAAAAAAAAAAAAAAAAAAAAGAATGTATTTGATGAGTAAAGAGATAATTTAGTAACCCAGGGAAACTAGCAGCATAATGCAGCTCTGCTGTGGTTGAAGCAGAAGTACATTCTGGTAGCTGGTCTGTGGAAAAAATGTCTCCTGAAGAAACGCTTGAAGATACTTTTTATGGAGCAGAGTAGGGGATCATTCCTGTCGCCCGGGACATAGCGAAGGACACGTTCTCCTACACCTGCAAGGAGAACCTTAGAGCAGCGAGCTCCTCGTGTGTTTTCCCATAGCAGCAAGAAGTGTTCGTGGCTGAACACCATGTTTGTTCTGCTGCCCAGCATGAGTTTGAGTTCTTCTCCCAACCTGATAGCGGTTAGATCTGAAGGTCCAAATGTACGTTAGTGCCTCTGAGGAGGTGTGGTGTGACTGCAACTTGACTCTGATGCCCTTCAAGGGGAGATTTATTTAACACCCGTGCGCCCTTCCTTGACTGGCAGCTTAGTGTTGGAACTTGAGAGGCTTGACTGTTCTTCAGAGCCATTTTCTCCTCTCCCCCTAAATGCAGGGAGCAGAGGGAGGGTGGTTCTGCATCACACTCTGCTTCTGCGTGCAGTGAACTTACTGGTTTGTCTTCTGTGTGGTCCTACAGACAGCGCTTTGACAGCAGAGACCTGACGGCACCCGAGGACCAGAAGCTTCACCCTCAACCATGAAGGCAGGCTCTTGAGATTGTTGCTTTTGCATTTTAAGGGAAAAAAAAACCCACAAAAAACCAAAAAAACACCCCAACAAAACGCTACTCACAAAAGCCTAGTCCCTCTGAGGCGTCTGGTGGTGATAGAGTTTGAACAAATCGGGTTGTTTCTGGGATGACCGTTAAACGACCCCTCTGTGATCCTTCTGAGTGGTTTTATCCTCTGCGCTGCTGCTCTCGTAGATAAAATTATATCGTAGGCTGAGCCGTTCTTCAGCCTCTGGCAGCTGGGAGGGGCCGTTTCGGGAAGTACCGGGTTTATTTTTGCTGCCATCCACCTAAGCACTTGTGTCTGAATGCTCCGCAGAGCATGAGGGAGATTGTCAGGCTGGAAAAACCATATGCCTTTTGCTGAAGGATGCTCTGTAATTGAGGGTTATTCCCAAGCGGTGCTGAAGAGCTCTTGTTATGTTAGTTGTTGTGTCAAGCTTCCCCCTCCCCGGCCCCAACTTTTGGGGTCAGCTTGGGCACATATGGGTTTTTTTGTTTTGGTTTTGTTTTGGGTTTGTTGGTTTTTTTTTTTTTTTGATAGACTGTTCTGTCTGTTAGTAAAGGTAAGAAATCTGAACCTGGAGAGGAGAAGCTGAACTTTAAATAAGCTTAACTATTTAATCTGTGTGTAAATGTTTGCCTTCCCAGCCAAAAGCAATTAAATAGAAGACTCGACTGTCGCTGTCCTAATTCATTTGGTGCGCGCCAGGTATTTGTTCTGGTACTGTACTACAGGGCAGGAGGCACAGCTGCTGAAATAAAGCTGAGCAGAACTAAAAAAAACGTTACTGTTCTGCTAAGTATGGCTGCACTGCTCGTTTTAGACGTGTCTAAAAAAGTACAAGGAGCTTTAAAATCCCTTTCTAGGGCACAACAGCACTTTCCATCAGAGCAAGTAAGAACAACTGCGTGTGGGGTTTTTTTTCTGTAATATTTTTTTTTTCTATGTGGGCTGTTATTCTTCATAACAGCAAGTGTATAATTAGACAGTAAACAAGAAGCATTTTGAGATTATTCTTCTTAGTGGTTTGTGTTGTTTTGTTTGTGGTGGGTTTTTTTGTTTGTTTGTTTGTTTGTTTTTACAGAGGAATCTTGCTGCACTGGGTGGCTTTTTACTCCTTACTTTTGAGTGGTTCAACTCATTGTACCTCTCCTTGAAAGGTACAACCTTGGTCTAGTCTTGATAGGTCCTTATAAATAATTACAGCAACATTACAGGCTGAATCCTGTTACTCTTGCAGATTTCATGATCCAGGAGATAAAAATAACAAGTGTGATTTTTTATTTTTTTTTTCCCCCTCCCTGTACGTCTATCAATCAAAATGATAAAGATATTTATGACTTGCACGTTTTAATGGTGTAATTAGATATAATTACATGTTCAAATGATTACACATATGAACACTAATTACATAATTGAAGACAATTATGCTAACTAGGTAAATACATAATTAACTAAAAATCTCTTGTAAAATCAAGGAATTTTGCACAACAGCCAAAGAAAGTAAAAATCACAATAAATAAAAAATAAAAATAAAAAAAAAAGTAACCCTTTCAGTCTGACAACTCTTAAGAGCCAGTCAGCCATGTAGAGTTGGAGAAGACCTGGCCACTTAACTTCTGGTGGGCTGAACTTCAGCTGCCTCCTCTATGTTGTAGTCTCCTCGTAAAAGGAAGGTGAGCACTGAAGCAAAAAGCTGTGCTGTGGTTGCGTTTGTCTTGGTCTCTGGTAATGATTTTCTGACCTCCGTAGGGTGGATTTTGGTGGTTGATTGGGATGTGGGTTTTTTTTTTTGGGGTGGGGAGGGAGATGCTTTGTCTTCGTAATTGTGGGTTCTTAATGTGGAAGGAAGGGAAAGCTCAATGTTAGGGTTTGTTTTTTTGGTGGGTGGTTTTTTTTTATTTTTTTTTATTTTATTTTTTTATTTTATTTTAATGCAACAGGGCAACTTTAATCTACCAAGAACAGGCTCATAGTGGCAGCACTGCCCTAGTGACGCTGCGGGGTGGGGGCTCAGTAGAGCCTCATCACCAGCCCCTGCGTTGCATTTCCCCTGACGCCCCAGCTTGCCTTCCAATGGCTAAAAATTGGTTAAGGCTCATACAGTAGAAGTGTAGTGGGATGTCCAGAGCCTCGGTAAACTCCTCAGCGTAGAGGTGCGTTTGGGGTTGGCTCGTTACTGTGTACCAGGCAATGCTGAATGAGTGGCTGTGCTATCAACTTTTCCAGTTTTAAGTATTCCCTGATTTGAAGCTATCTTCATTTCCCTCCACAAATCATCTCAGTTCATTGTTGCTTAATATCACTATGATTTCCTTAGCTTTCACTCTACAAGTTCTTAATTATCTCCCTTAATCCTGTCCTTTTATTTCTAGTTGCAGGCTGAACCAGGTTCTATTTTTTTTTTTTTCCTTAATGTCTATTCGCAATTCTCTTGATATGTGGGAACTGTTCCCAGATCCCTTCCTTGGCACCCGTGGGAGTCATTTAAAGGTATGCCAGGAAAGCTCAGCAAGACATGAATGATGCTATTTGCGATTACTGGATTTTTCATAAATTTTCTTCTTGTTGGGTTCTGAATTGGAAAGAAGCTAAACTGATTAAAGTCAGTAGGATTCAAACATCTGCTCTATTTCTTTCCCTGAAAGGTCTTGCTAGAACCTTTCTCAACTGTATCAGGTATAGAGCAGAAGAGACTCTCTCCTTTTCCTTCAGTGTTGAATATTGTTTTAGACTTTTTCACTGTCAGATGATTTTGCCAATTCTTCATCCTCTGAAACAAAGGAGGGGAAAAAGTGTACACAGAAGCAAAAACATGGCAACAGAGGTGGTTTTCGGTGTCTGTCGCTGACACTTTCAAGCAGAAACCTGGGAACTTCCATCCTGACTGAGCCCTTGTCCCATCTCCTGCCCAGCACCTGGAGTGTAGAGGTAGGATGGGCTTAATCTTGCAGCCTCTGATCAAGAAGTTGTATCTGATGACTGTGGTAACTAGGTATGGGTAGATTTAATTCCAATGAGTATTTATTCTCTTTTGGAATCAGTCTAGAGCCCTGGCCTTCATGTCGTCGTGTTGGTTAATAATTTGTGACTATTAGTTACACAACTCAATTATATGTTGTACTTTGAGAGGAAAACCAGTGTTCTTTCAAGAAACTGAAACAAACCTGGCTGTTTGATAATTTCAGTCGACGCCTCTGATTTCTCATGTTACAGGAAATCGTGGGCTTGATGCAGTATCTGTGACTTGTGTTCAGCAGCTGCTGATCTTTTCTGGCCTTAAGTTTTGTTGATAGCATTTCATACCAAGCTGCCGTCTCAGCTGAGCCGCCAACTCTCTCTTGTCAAGATTTCTTCTTTTCCCTTTTCTCCCTGCTACCCCCCTTCCCAGTTCTCCCACTTTTCAAGGAAAATAAAATGTCATCTCCTTTCTTTGTCATCACAGCTAAAACAAGTTAAATCTTGGGATGTCGCTCTCGTTTTTAGCTCAATGAGATCGGAAGGTGTAATTCAACGTGTATGAGCGTGGCTTCCTGGGGAGGGAAGATAAAGCACAGGTAATGTTACTGGATCGCTGAGATTTAAGTTTTAATACACAGAGATTCCTGGAAATAAGGCAGGTGTGCATCTTGAGTCGCGGAGGGATGCAACGCAGGGTGTGCTGTGGGAAATGCTGATAAGGTCCAGCGCGAACGTAAAGGCAGAGCCCGGTGGCCATGAGCTTTCAATATGTAGAAGGGATTTCTCCAAGAGTCTCTTCGTGCACCAAGGCTGCTGTCAGTGGCGTTTGAAGTAGAACGTGATTTTTCTGGATTACGTTTTATGAAGTTTTTAAAATGGGAGCTAGTTTAAGTAAACAGGCTGATATTGCATCGCGGGAAATCAATAACCTTGGTGCTAGGAAAAAAAAAAAAAAAAAAAAAAGAGCTATTTAAAACCCAACGTTTTATGATGTTCGGTTAAGTGGATTTAATTTATTCAAGCAGACTTGGGCCAGAAATGTGCCTGGGTTACTGCCCAAGCCCACAGGATGGTGCAGCTGCCACGTGGTATGAGCGGTGGCACCTCTGCAGTCCTGAGCTTTTCTGGAGCGGAGAAGGCAGCACTTCGCATGTTCCTGCAGGAGCAAAGTGTTAAGGACCCACCAAACTTTGGACTTATTAGCCCTTGGTGGTACAAGCACATTCTAGAAGCAAAGTTTGTCTTTTTGGTTTTGCGCGTAAGGAAAATACGTGCGTTTTTCTTTCTACGGATGGCTCATCCGTACCAAAAGTATTTAGATCTCTGCCTCGTAGCATTCACCATCTGTGCAGAAATAGCTTTGTGTTGCAATTCTATTTTCGCCACGTATGCAGCCGTGCTGGCGTCAGCGACTGCTGCTTTTGTTTTCTCATTTTCAGATCCATTTATTCCTGACACGTGTCAGTTTAGAGGCTGCATGTCTGCCCCCAAATCCCCCCTCCCTAATGTCTGTTGCAGGAAGTAGTCAA
The DNA here is from genome assembly GCF_003259725.1 of Athene cunicularia. Lineage (NCBI taxonomy): Eukaryota > Metazoa > Chordata > Aves > Strigiformes > Strigidae > Athene > Athene cunicularia. Next base: position 2,014,411 of record NW_020799101.1, on the reverse strand, counting down.
GATTTGTATTATCAAAAGACCAGAAGAGAAATATATTCTTCTGTCTTCATCAATTTCCTTGTTGTACGCCTCTGACAGCACTTTGGGTGTGATCTGTAGAGCTGTTTCTCCTGAATACTCTGTTTCTCCCAGGGGTCTTGCAGGGGAGTGAAATGGGTAGAGATGGAGAGAATGAGAAGCAGAAATAATACCTGAAAGGACTGTTATAAAAGGAAAAAGCATCAATTTTAAACTGCCTGGATTTCAAGCTGGCTTTGTCACTTTGAAACGCGACTCTATTATGAAGAGTGACTTGAAAGTAGAAAAATCCTGTTTAGCAGCCACTTTTTCCTCTCTCTGTGTTTAGACTCCAGTTGTCTTCAGTTTAATGACAGAAACACATTTTTATGCCTTTTTGCTCTTGAGGCAGACAAGTAGTTCTGGGAACGTAGGAGCTGGTGGCATCCAGATTCCCATTGCTGCTTGTGCTGTGGTTGAAGAGCGGCTCCTCAGACCTCGGTCCTGTAACGTCCTCCCATATCCCTGTCCCCAAACTGGACAGAGGCATCACCTCTGGGTGCTGGGAGGTGAGGGTTGTACTTTTCTAAGGCCAGCTGCACGCCTGTACTGAATTTGGGTAAAACTAGGCTCTGGGAGGTTGTGCGGGGAAGGCCAGCAGCCACGTAAGGCACTTTGCTTGCAAAACCGGACTAGAAAGAGTTATTTATGTTAAGGCTGGGTTTTTATGTGTTTGGAGACAGCGAAGGCGGTGCCGTGGTTGCAGTTGTTAAGAATTGCTGGGTGGTGGAAATGCAGTCCCCGGCGACGGTTTGGGCTGTAGAGCTGGTTCCTGGTGATGAGCACAGGGAGGAGATTTCACATCCCTGGATCCGTGCTGAAACTTCCAGCGCTCCTGGAAAGGCCCTTTGGCACTGCTGACTTTGATTTAGTGAAGTGTCTTGGATAGAAGATGTTTTGCATAAACATCTTAGGGCTGAGCAAATGGAAAGTGATTTCTAATCCATTTTATTCCTGACTTAACTTTGCCTTTTATGTTGAAAAATTGATCTGCTATCGAATTTCGGTCCCTCATGTATGTTTTCAAGATGTTGATTTCTTCTCCCTGATTTTTCATTTGATACTGAAAATTTGCTGAGCTTATTACTTGCACTCCTGAGCGTGTTCCTCTTGTTTTCATGAGTACTGTGGCTTTTCACTATACCCTTGCCAGGTCGTCAACATCTTCCTCCGTTTATAACCCTCGGACTGGGACTGTCGCCTTAGACTTTATTCCAAGGCCAATCGTAGAAGCCTCAGGTAGAGAAAATGTAGCACTCCTAATTTGATTATTTTCTATTTTATACAACAAAAAAAATCTCTCAACTTTTTGATTCACTGGTAGTTCAGAGTAGTGGTGGGACTGGCATGGAGCACATGGATTCTCCCCCTCTGCTCCGCTCTGTGAGACCCCCCTGCAGGGCTGGGTCCGGCTCTGGGGCACCAACAGCAGAAGGACACGGACCTGCTCCAGCGGGGCCAGAGGAGGCCACGGAGATGCTGGGGGGGCTGGAGCCCCCCTGTGAGGACAGGCTGAGAGTTGGGGGGTTCAGCTGGAGGAGAGAAGGCTCCGGGGAGACCTTAGAGCGGCCCCCCAGGGCTGAAAGGGGCTGCGGGAAAGGGGGGAGGGACTCTGGATCAGGGGGAGGGATAGGATGAGGGGTGACGGTTTTAAACTGACAGAGGGGAGATTTAGATGAGATGTAAGGAAGAAATTCCTCCCTGTGAGGGGGGTGAGGCCCTGGCACAGGCTGCCCAGAGAAGCTGTGGCTGCCCCCTCCCTGGAAGGGTTCAAGGCCAGGTTGGACGGGGCTTTGGGCAACCTGGGCTGGGGGAAGGTGGCCCTGCCCGGGGCAGGGGGTGGCACTGGGTGGGCTGTAAGGTCCCTTCCAACCCAAACTGTTCTATGACACGATTCTGTATGACATGATACGGTCTCATCACCAAGCTTAGTTCTGTGCTAGTGGTAGTAGCTACAAGCTACAAAACATCTTGTTTTTATTTTTCCTTTTAACCATTTAAGAACTGTAGTGAATGAATTTTGATGTGTTTAAGTTAGGAGGATGTGTTTATGACTCCGGTGGTTTATCATGCTATACCAACATCAAAAGGCCACCAAAAAGATTAATAATTAGGAATTCAATGGTTTTATGTTTGCTTTGTTCCACCCTTAGATTATGTTCTTTATTATGAAGGTGAAAGGTTGCATTTCGTTTTGAAGCAAATTAATGCTGCTGAATAAACAAAAGCTGAGGCAATAATAAAAATAGAACATTTGGAGATGTTTGGATCATTTCATGGAACTCCTCTAATCATTTAGTTGGTGGACAGTAAATATTTTTCCATCAGGGAAATATTGCATCACCATGCAAGGCCCTTGTAAGTCGTGTAGCTTTTGGCAATTTTAAAATGATGCTGACCTCAGGAACATCAAGGCTCTGTGAAATTCATTGAACTCGGTCCTTCCCAGTTAATGCTAGAGAAGGTATTTTCCTGCCGTGCAGAATGAAAAACCCTACATACTTCCATGAGACATTTATAGTAAAATGCGTATTGATTCTTCAGTATAGAAACGCTATTTTTTTTGAAGCAATGAAGCACCTTAAACTCATAAGGAAAAACATCATAGTAATCAAATTAGGGTAAATCGGTGCAATTGATCATTTAGCAGGTTTCTCAAAGGGTTTTTTTTGAGAATGTACGTGTAGGTGTTTCCCCAGACACTGCCTTTTCATAAAGAAACACAGACTTATTCAACTAACCGAGGTGCTGTAAGAGGGGTCTAAAGGAGAGTTGTTTTACCAATTTACCTAATGATCACAACTTTCTTTTCTTCAGTCGTTAATTTTCCTCTTAAATTGTTTAGCGATCACTTTAAACGTCTTCATTTGTATTCAGTTAGTCTTTAGGTTTTCAGTCTTTGGGTGTACGAAATCCTTCCTCCGCACTTTCAAAGCCAAAATTCTTAATTCTTGGTGTTCGGATGCCTCAGACCTGTGCGGTGTGTAATTTTGAGCGGTTTTGATGACAACGTGTACAAGTCCGGGTGGAACAACTGAGACACTAGCCTTTTACATTTAAGAACGGTGAAGTAACTTTTGCTGCCTTAAAACTATAACACTGGAGACACCGTGTTTCGAGATGTAGTTTTTATTAAGGGAAACCTCTCTGAAAGTCAGATAGACGTATAACCTGAAAGACCGACACAAAACGAAGGTGTGTTTTTCTTTGGGGCGTGTCCTTACCTAAAGCAGACCCTTTCCGTACGTTACTCCACCGTGCTGGTCTGGACTACCCCATCGCCATGTCTGCTGCCTGGTGACACGTCTGAGATGGACTCTGCTCTGACGGCTCATGGGTGCTGAGCTGTGCTGCGGTAAAGCTCCACAGATGCTTTTGCAGCATTTAGAGTAATTTAACCAATGCCGACTGTGAAGGGAAATTCGTGGCAAGTGTAGAAATTGGCTTTGTTGCCAGCTTTGGTCTTTTTTGTGTAGCTATTTCGTTCCTTCATGTCTAGGAGATTCCTATTAGGGCAAATATGAATTAAAATAATTTTGGACTGCGTATATATATCCCATTGTTACACATTAGCCTGTTTTCTGTCTTCAGACTTAAAAATGGGATTTAAGCCCGCTGTTTTCTTTAGTGGCAGTGTGTCATTGACCGGTCCCCTGTTGGATATGACATGCAGCCCAAGGTGTTGGGGGGATCAGGTGATGTTTCACACAATTGCTGTGAAAGTTTCCTGATACAATTAGGTGTTGGAATTGCTGCTGGGAGGAGCTGGTTTTGCTCTGTGTACCCATGAGATGCGCCGTTGTTGTGCACAGGGTGTCAGTTCAGACAAAACTCCTCCCTTTGGGATGCTGAATTACATCGGTGGGGCTTGGGTGACTTGAGTTTAGGTTTTAATCATCTGTCTCGCAGAAGTGCAGGAAGTTCAGAGATGAAGGAATAGTCAGCTTAGATAGTTTTTCTCACATTATCGGATGTTGGGGGCTTTGGTTGTTATTCTTGACCCTTTCATTACCGGTTTGGAGTCACAACACTGTGGTCTTCATCTGTAGACTCCAGCCACAGCGTTCTGTGACTGATTTGGGCTAAAGTGAAATGTGAACGAAGCACTGAAGTTCTTCTGTAGGACTTGATTGCTTGTAACTTTGCGGTTTTAATGCTGATTTTCTCTGTAATTAATAACCACAATTTTTCCTCTGCTGGAGAATAAAAGGAAGTATTTTTCTTCCTATGTGTTACAGCAATCAAGCTGGAAAATAACAATTTCTCTGTGATCTCTGGCACTGAATCAGAACTGATCATGTCCTGCATGTTAACAGTTACTGTCATACACTGCTTTTAGTTAGATGAGTAAAAAAATTGTGCTTTTGTATGCCAGCCTGCTGAAGCATTAGTATGTGTGTCAACATAAGCACGGGAGCTTTCCCATGAAGGCAACAGTCATGTTCCTGGCCTGGCTCAGTCGTCTCTGGTTTTTCTGTGAAGTTTGAGCAGTCCAGGTGTGGAGCAGTGAAGCCCGGTTTTCCCAGATGATTGCATCTTGGCTACTTCAGATCTGAAGGAATACATTTGGAAACCAAAGACTTTCCAGTTCTGTGTTTGGTTCCACACTGATAACAGCTTCCTCTGTCCAAGATATTTTTTTTTTTTTTTTTTTTTTCTCCAGCAAGCAGGGCTTGCGTTGAGTTGGCTGTTTTGCCACTCTCTTATTCCACGTAAGAAGTTTTGAACAATGAACAGTACTTTTACCCGAAGCCATTTTCCGAGCCCAATATTTCAGACATTAACATATGAAATAAATAGGAATAGAATTTTTCATCCCACTGTTGCATATTGATAGCCTGCAGCAACATCTTTTCCAGTAATGGCAGAGGTTTCGTACCCTCGATCTCATCGGGCGTGCTGCATCGTGCTGCCTCCGCTTGGTGAAAAAAAAAAAAAAAATCAAAACACAGCATCCCCCTCCCATTTTATTTACTTATACGTAGTTAATCCTGTAGTTTAGACATGTGAAATATTTCTGTTCACACGTGGTGAGGGTGACCTGGTGAACACGTGGATTTCCTGGACTAAATATGTCCTTGAAAAATTTATGTGCAAGGTGGTGTCCTGCAGAGTGGTGGTGGCCTAGAATCGGGGCTGTATCTCCTGTTTTGTGGGTGACCGAGGGAAGGATGTTTAGAAACCCTCAGAGGTGTAAATTTGATTTGACTGTCCCTGAGTCATCAAAAGGCCCCGCAGAAGTGTTTGCCTGGACACCAGTGAGTGGACAGTCATTCGGACGAGGAGCTGTTGGATGTTCCCGGTGATGGTCTTCATGCCGAGGATGTTGAGCAGTTCTGTGCAGAAACCTTGGAGTTGAATAACTTGCCCTCCGCCACGAACTTGTGCCCCTGTAAATCCGGTACAAAATCCATCCCTGCCCGCCCCGTGGTGGTGGTTTACGTCTGCAGTCATTTGGCTGTGTGACCTGCAGGAAGGGAAGGGGGAGCTTGTTGAAAAAAAAGACAATTTTGGGTCAGTGCACGTTCCTCTTGTCTAATTGCGTATGGGTATTAATGGTCTCTCTTGGTGTCAGACAATGATAACTTGGATCCAATGTGCAACTTGGATTTCTGTTTCGTTCTCTATTTTTGTGTGTTTTATAGAGTGGTTGTTTTTGTTTTGGTTTTGTTTTTCATCGTCTAACAAAGCAACATATGGAAATCTCCACAAGGCTGTGGCGAGCCCCCAGACTGACCCGTTTGACATGAGCTTGGGTCTACCTCAGAGGGCACTGAGGTCTGCGGTGTGGTTACATCCCCACCGAGAGAAGGAAGAGGTCAGGAGAGATGCGTGTGCTAAGAACTGCTTCAGAGAGTTCCCTTAAATAAAGGAGCAGAACTCACTTTCTCCTTCCTGGCCCAAAAAGGGTCTTTTGTGCATTGGTGTCCTCGGGGTTTATCGTGAAGGCAGCGAGTGCTTCTTGCCTTCAGTAGCTGCTGCCCCAACCATTGCTTTCCTGAGAACAAAAATAATCTCATGGAAAAATAAATTGAAGGGTTTTTTTGTTTGTTTGTTTGTTTGTTTGTTTTCTTGGAAAAGGGGCAGTGGGTATATTTAAAATGTTTTTTTTCCCAAGGCTCTGGTATCTTTAGGCATGAAGAAATGTTCCAGCACATCCCAGTGAAGTTGTGTAAAGATCTCTTACTGCATAAAACGGAGGTCTTTAATTTGAGACATTGATCTGGGGGTGATAACAGTGATCAGGAGGTTCTCCTCATCCTTGTTCTCTTAGCGATGTCAGAAGGCAGCGACTGCAATCAGCAGCTGTGAGATGTGGTACCAACCCCCAGTGCGGGCACTGGATATATTTTAAGGAACATATTTACTTGCAGTTGCTGCATTAGGCAGATTTCATTGTTATCATATAAGAAAATGATTGTCAAAACCTCATTTTCTACCAACTATTTTCATGGAAGTAAGTAAAGGTTCCATTGAAAAATGGTTGTGTGTTTTGATTGATTTTTTTTTTTTTTCTTTTTTTGGTGGATGGAGTGGTTGGTGGTGGTTATTGTTTTGAACCAAGCAAAATATTTGATATTCAAGAGTAAAGATATTTTAATGTACATAATCTTTGACCAAGACAGTGTTTAAACCAGAAGTATTTGATTTTTATCATGTCAGAATTAAATACTTTCCTTATTCTGCTGCTCTCTTTTGGGGCATGAGAAGTTTTTTAAACTGAGAAAAGTTAGGCAAAATATTCTCTGAGGGTTTTTTGTTTTTTGTTTTTTAATCTTCATTTTATTGTCTCAAAGTGTAAAGCCGATGACTTCTAAAGTTGCAGGGCAGCTCACTGAGAAAACTGAAGCTGTAGAGTGAAATATGACTGTGTGTCTCAGGGCATCTGCTTAAGACAATAAAATACTGTCAAAGATATTGATGGTTGGAGAACTTACGGGCAGATACAAATCAGACAAGAACGTAGGTCATGATATGGCTAGATGGGTCATAACTTACTAATTTTTAAAAGTTGAATAATTTTAAATGGCATTGTTTATAAATAATTTTTTAATTTATGCATGTTTTGAAAAAAAAAAAAAACTAAAGAAGAAAAAAAAATTGTATAAATAAAGACCATAATTACATGACAGAGCACTGACAATACACGGGTGGGATTCCCAAAGGTGCGCTGGAGTAACAGTGAGTACTTTGGAAAACTGTATCATCAGAAGACAGCGAGTGCATATCTGCGTAATGGATTAACGTTTATTAGTCCAATTTGTGTAACTTTTTAATTAAAAAACTTTGCATTGCTAGCAAGAATGGCTCTGACTTCTGGGTGGAGCAGAGTTTGTTGACTTCCCACGTTACCCACGCGCTCTGAGGAGACACGCAGAGCACGGGGTGCTGCTTCTGCGCTGGGGACTGGGAAGCTGCAAGCAGGAGCAGATTATGAATAGCAAACGCTGGTAAAATGCATCTGGGTGAGCAGTTGCTTCGTGCCAAGTTATTTGAAAAAATCTGAACTATGTGAATATACGACCTAATGCCCTTTTTTTAAAAAAAAAAAAAAAGAAAAGAAAATAAAAAGAAAAAGCTAGTAATCTAGAGTTTTTTTTCTGAATCCTCTGCCATAAAGACACATGGAAGCTGCTTTGGGATTTGAGGCTGACACCTGGCACAGCATCCCGTGAGCCCGTGGTCCCCCTTTGCCACTGCTCCCCACCTTGCAAACGGGGTCACGTCAGTGCTGTGACAGGAGATGCTCTGAAGGTCGCCGTGTGAAGCGGCGGTGAGGGCTTGGACACTGCAGCCATGAGATGCTCCCTCTCTAAGGATGGATTTGGGGGTCTCAGTCTCTTAAAAGTCGTTAGAGGTCACCCCGAAGCATGGGCTGGAGCTTGCAGAGGGGGAAGCCGCCAAGGGATCTCTCTGAAGAGGTTTTCAGCCTCAGACATGTGGCTTTCCTCTGCCCAATAATTTTGATTCCTGCATTAGCATAGCGTCTCCTTTCTTCGAGGGGCGTTCAATAAATTACAATGCAGTATTGATCAGCACGTTTGAGTGCGTTGAGTTAAAGCTAAGATAAATAATGAGCTGAAGTTAAATCGGAACAGTGGCGTTCCTGGAGGATATCTTTTAAGAGAAAAGCTAGTTGACAATTTAGAATAAAAGTTCCTTTTATTCTGCAGGGATCTCTACGTATGCTACGAAATTAGTTAATATGTTAAAATTACTTCTCTTTCCTCTAAAATATACAATGTGTGTATATATATATATATTTTTAAGCTGAAAACTTTTGTTGACAGCCAGGCAGCATCCTGTTAAAATTCCTTGCAATAAAGAGTAGATACATCAATGTTAAGACGTAGTGGAGGGGGGAATACTTTTGCAAACATCAAAAAAGATAAAAGTCTTGACAGTCTCTAAATAAACTTTGCTGTGTGGTTTTGTTTTGGGTTTGGTTTCGGGTTTGTTTTTTGGTTTTTTTTTTTTGTAAATTATGTCATACTACCAGTTACATAGATGCTGATAATACTTACAACATTCTATTTAAGTTAAATGTTCTTTTGACAGGGCAGATTGCTTTCCACTGGAAACTATTTTTTTTGGTCAGGGAGGAAGAGAGAAGTAGTGCTATTAATTTATTTTTTTTCCACATTAAAAATCAAACAACTGTTTTTACAATTCTGATTCCATAAAGGGAAATAAAGCGACGCAAGAGATGCAGTGAACGTCTTAAATACTGTTTTAAAATACTTCTCAAGAGTTTGAAATATATATGATGAAATTGTATTCTGCAGCATGCAGAAGCTGTGTATTCCAAAATTATCCTGCAGCACATTTATATGGATGATTTAAAAAGCCCTAGAGCCAAGAGTTTAGAATAGAAGTACAGACAGATTGAGACTGGTAAATATAGCAGCGCTAATAGTGTCTCTCTCACATGCAGACCGAATGTTGTAGATGTGGAGTTTGGCGTATTTGCTTTACCCCAGAGCAGCAGAACTGTGGGAGAGTTATGCAGGTCACCTGGCAATAGGGCAAAGCCAGTCAGGCTTATGAATTTAACAAGCCAGAAAGAGATGAAAGTACTTTTTTTTTTTTTTTTTTTAAGTATTTTTCCTGTAATTTCAGTCTCTGAAGCCCACACCTGCACTTGTTTCAAGGGGAGGAGAATTTACATGGGCTGCAGCTGGTCATGAATTTTTCCCTTTGGAGTCTTTTGTAGATCCCTCCTGTCCAGGAGAAGTTCCCGATGAGAGGAGGGCTGATCCCTGCCCACCTTGTGCTCTTGGGCAGGGTCCTCAGATCCAGACCCCAGTTCTGGGTCAGGACTGGGAATGGTGGAACTCACGTGTCTCTGAACCCTGGGGGAATGATCTCCCTTCAGCCTGGGCAACCCTTTGGTCCATCTCGGTGTCCACCAAGGACTGCCTGGCTCAGCCATAGAACCTTCCTTCTCATGGGAGAGGGCTGGAAGCACAGCGTGTCCAGCTGGGGCTTGGCCGGGCATGGAGAGAGGCACTTGCTACTGGTGGTAGGCATGTACTGCCCGAGCTGCCAGGGCTGCAACACCTCGTCCAGCCCAAGCCAATGCTGGCTCAAGGTTGCTTGTAGACAACCAGCCTAGCGGATCCCAGCAGATCTGTGTCTGAATGCTTTTCTTCAAATCACGGCTTTATTGAAAGGTATCATGGCTTCACTGACTGCTTCTGGACAATCTTTGGGGACCGTAACCTGGGAACTAGTAGCCAAATGTTTGTTATCTTGTCTTGTGCCATTTTTATCAATGACTACAGAATTTTTGGTTTTCATCCTGGCATGGGTTTAGTGGATAGGATTGAGAAGAGACAGCTTTGTGAAGCTTCAGATGAGGCATAAACTCCACTTTATGCAAATATCCCACTTGCGGCTTCTATGGGCAAGAGAAACCTCCCATTTAAAAAAGCAGTTGTGGTCTGGAACTGAGTGTTGCTTAGTCCTGGTCATTGAATTAGGGTGAGCTGAAGGAGGAGGAGGAACCCGGGAAGTCTCTGGAGGTCTGACACATTTTATGAGATTGCTTAGTCCTCCAAGTCACGCAGGCGAGGACACGGGTTATCAAACATGGGTGTTAGCAATGTGAGCCTCCACCTCTGTGCAGCTGTTGGTTGTAGTGGGCTGTTACAGACATTTTAAGTGTCTTGAGAATTAAAAAGTTCCCATTAAAAAGTCTTCACTTTTGGAAAATAATTACCAGACTGAAGCAATCTAACTGCTGTAAATAACATGAAAAAAAAAAAAAAATCCCAAACCACCTGTTTGAGGAAATAGATGTTAGTAGTTTGTTGCCGTTTCAAGCAACTGAGCGCTTGACTCTTTAAAATTGGATTTCACTGCTGCTAAAAGACAATCCATCAGTTGTGTTGAAGGTGCTTTCCAGTGTGCCCCCCTCTTTCATGAATACTATTTCAATTATAATTATTCGTGCTGGGTGCACGAGTACAGCCACCTTCTCCCGTGAGCTGTGATCGTTGCTGTTCACGGAGAAATTTTCTGCAGCTGTTTCAGCTTTGTGCGGCTGATGGTGGCTGGAGTTGTTCTCCATCTCTCTGCTGGTGGCATTTATTTTTAATGGGGTGTTTTCATGGAAAGTAATCAACTATTTCTAAGAGAGGGTGATAAATGAAAGATTACTATTCAGGGGCTCTTAGATGAAATGTGAGCTATTCAGTTTTCTGGAGAAGTTCCCAGAGTGCTCCAACATACAGTACTGGCCGCCGCACGTGTGGTTCTGGGTTCAGTGAAGAGATCTGTGCTCCTCTCACTTTTACAAACTTAAAGTAACAATCTTTTTTGGTGCTTGCTCAGATCAGGTGGACCAAAACAGCAGGAAGTGCCTCTGACAGATTCCAAGATTCAAGTGTCTTCAATGAAACCCTGAGGATATCCAACATCCAGCGACACCAGGGCGGACGCTACTACTGCAAGGCTGAGAACGGCTTGGGGTCGCCAGCCATAAAGTCCATAAGAGTGGATGTGTACTGTAAGTAAACTGCTTGGAAAGTTCTGCTATGCTTTTTATTAAATTCTTATAATATCCAGCCTTACAAGGAAGTGACCAGCTCTCTGTGAAGTCCGGTTTTAAACCACGCTTTAGGGCAGATTCTATAACTTTTGGGAGTGTTTATGCTTAGAAGACTCCCAACCGAGCCAGGTGGGGCTGCTCGCCTATGGAAATATCTTTAAACAAAGTCTCAATGCGTTGGTAAGAAAGATGAAGCTGAGGTACAACTCGGCCTGCTTAGATATCAGACGAAGATTTGTCTGCAGCTTCCGTTGGGTGAAGATCTGGTATTGTAGCACAGCCTTTAAAAGCTACTTTTGGCTCCATTTGCCCTTGAAATTAATATAGGAGCAAGTACAGATGTTTGGTTTTTTTTTTCCTATTTTGCTTTAATTGCTGTTGAAAGATGTTGCTTTATTTATTTATTTTTTTTTTTAGCTTCCACATGGCATTCTCTTCCTGTGCTACACTGTATTAAAAGCTGCACTTGAAATGTTGGGCGATGGAAAATCTGAAGTATTAGGATTGCGATGCAATCGGTCACTAGAGCTGACAGGAAAAGAGGAAACAGTTGAAAACATCCTACTGCAATAAATGCACAAAATGGAATTAAAAAAAAATAAAATAAAATCGAGTCTGACTTGCACAGACTCCAGTGTTGGTGAGTGGGCCACTCGGACGAAGCACGACTCTCGCTTGTGATCCTGTAGTTTATTGCTGTAGGTTTAATGATAAACTTTGCACCTGGCCATAAGTTAGGAAGCGAGAAGACCTGAAGGCCTCAAACAACTGTTGTTTTGCGTACGTTTCAGATTAAGAAAACCCATTCTAAATCTGTTGGAAATGCTCCAAAGACTGAAAGTCCTTGCAGTGTTCATTTGGAGACTCTTCTAACGTCGCGTAGTTTACGTGCCACGTATATGGTTAAACAAATAGCTAGAGCTCAAAGTTAGCCCTTGCATCTCCTGAGTCCTTTGAAGATAAACCTGTCTTATGACTGTACAAGCATTGGGCTTGTGTTCTTCAAATGCACCTGTCGGGTGACTCTCCGGATGTTTGTTAATTTAGAGACACAAGTGGTGAGAGTTTTTGTGGGTTAGTTACGGGATTGGTAAAGGGGGACAACTGCCTTCTGGGGGATGTTCTTGCCGAGTGTGTGCACTTAGCTTCATGATGTGCTTAACGAGCTACAACATACCAATGACAAATTTGTAAATCCTTTGAGCAGTGACTGAATTAGGGAGTAATTGCTCATTAACTTGTTGGAGTCCAACGAATGAACAGGCAGCCGTAATGACAGTGTATAAGCACACCACGCAAAACATTTGGGGTTTGTAATGGGGCTGGCCCGAGGTTTGCAGCGCGGGGCAAGCAGGATGCCTGGTCCAGGCAACACCAGGGCTCAGTGGTGCAGGTCACGATCCTGGCACCTGGGTCAGGCAGGGGATTGGGCTGCCCCGGTGAGCCCCAGAGTCCTCCACGCACACCCGGTTACTCAAAGCCTTTCACAGGTCAGCCCTGCACAGCTGTACAATAAAAACCCCAAGAGCAGTCGAAGCACTTCTCTCTTACCCCAGCATCCATGTGTTAGATTCTCCTTAATTCTAAACTTTAAGCACGGCTGTGAAACTGATCTTGTCAGGAAAGGCAGTTGCAAGATCCATGGTCTGATCAGGAACGGCTGAGAAACATTGTTTTGAAATTCTGATTTTTCTTGAATTTCATTGAGTCTTCCTTACGGAATACGTCTTTTGCCTTGTAGAATATTTTGCTTAGCTATTAATATGCGTTCATGGATTTGCTGTCTGGGATTTGTTACGGGTTTAATTTTGGTTTTTACATCATATGCTCCTTCTTAATATGCCTCAAATACAGATGTTGTCCTTCTGGAACGTGACAAACTTCAGGTTCCAGCTGTGATTAAATCCTCGGTGGTTTCCCTTCATATACAGCCTGATATTTCAGGGGTATTTTGATCTATTAATGATCAAATATTCGCAGGTAGACAGTACTGCTGCAGTAAGCTTAAGGTGCCAGCAAAGATTGGATCTAGCTGTTAAAAATTCAGCAGAAAAAAAAACCTGTGCCCCACAGAAAAGCTTGTAAGAGATGAAAGTATTGGAAATTGAAGTGTTCCTGTCAAAATTTCCAAGTAGCTTAAAATAATTTTGTCATTTTTCAGTTGAAATTTTCTGTTTTAATTTTCTCTTTGTTGAATATTTACTTTCTAGATGGTATGTTGCGTGGGCCATGTCAAGAACTCCGCGCAGTACTGAGCAGGAATATTGGGGGCCAGGGGTGTTTTCTTGACTAATTGCATCATGAGATGCCTTTTCTCGGATACCCCAAAATTGAACCATAATGATCACAAGTACTCAGCCAACAGTTTCTATCAAAAAGTGTTTTGTTTTCTTAGTGAACACGTATTTGGTAAAATTACATAGAGAAAGGCAGTTTTCTTACAGATTTAGGTGACTGTCAGACCTGTAGAAAACAGATGATATTCCCGTTTTTTTTTTTTTTTTTTTTTTTTTTTTTTCCTGAACCTCTCAAATGTGTTTAAAGAAACAGGTAAAATGTTTCTATTTCTTATAACCAGTATGAATGAAGAATCACTTTGGAGGCATCTTGGCTTGTAAAGCTAACAAGAGAAAACAGTGTTGAAGTTGTGTTTCACGTTAGTTTTTGGATCAAGAGCACTTCCTAAGGGCTAATTTAAATCTTCAGCCTCTACTTCACAATTTGAAAAGGCGCTATAGCTGTGTCGCTTGAAAATGAATTGTTGAAAAATCCGCAGAAAATCTTTCTTTCCTCATTCATCCCTATCATTGACTTCCTGGCTGGTTGGGAAATTTTAATATCAACATTTGGATGGGAAACCTCACTCTCCGGTAATTTCCTGGTTTTCATTTTCCAGTTAGTTCTGGCGTTCAGCAGCACTGGGAGCCACGTTTGTTACTACTGCAATAATTAATTACACAGCTATAAGTGGTGAATGAACTGGAGTGTTGGGTTGCGTGAGAGAAGAGAGGGGGCGGTTACTTTATTTTTATGGACTTTCTGCAGCCTTGAAAATGCCTTTAGCTTTGTTTTTGCAGGAAGGTTCCATCAGAACTTGCCAGGTGCTTTGAATGCATCTGCACGTGTCAGGTGGCTTAAGTCTCAAAATCGTATTATCCATTTCTCATGATAGATGATACTTCCCAGATCTTCTAACCTCTTGGTCCAAGGTGTTCAAAAGGGACTTGACGCATCTTCTGAAAAGAAGATCTAAATGAAAGCCCTTGGGTGGCTGCAGAGCATTTGCAGAAACCTGCTGATGGCAGGACACCAGCAGCTGGTGTCTGGCTGGATCGATGTGGTTTGGGTCTTGCCCAAAGTGGTTGGGGAATGAAAGCGTGAACTGCGCTCCTCTGAAAATCTCCATCCCCGTCTCTCACCCAGCGCTTGTTTCTGCTTGGGACCATCTGCAAAGAGTAGATGCTGGGTCTCAGTTCGCACATTGCGAAGCAGGATCCAGATGGGTAAATTCATTCAGTATTTGGAAGTAAATAATATTATTGTTCCTAGATGCATCTTATTCCTTCATCTCTACGAGTTCAATGCAGGCATAATGGTTCCTCGGTATTCTTTTGGTGTACCCTGTAATTCTGCTTTACCACTTTTCTAAAAACTATTTGGCTATTAGACTGAATTATACGCCGCTTGAGGGCATAGTATTTTATTCTGCTCTAAGTTAAACAAAACCCTAAACATTTTATAACTGTGTTCATGGGTAAGGAACACAACTAAGGAGTTAAACACGTGCAATCATTTAGAAAATAGCCGGGGGTGTAAATCTTCTGCTGGACTGAAGAGAAAAAAAGCACTTTGTGAAGAATGAGTAGTTCATGTTGTTTACAGGCAAGCATATGTAGGTGTGTATCCCGATGGGCTGGTTTTACTTGGTCTCACCAGACAGACCTGCTTAGATGACTAAACCTCAGAGAGCTCAAGGAAAGTCCTTCAGGTGCATCCTACCCATCGAGCTGCATTTAGTCCTGACACCGTTTCTAGTGATGCACCAAGGAGGAGAGGGAATTCTGCCGGCATTTCTGCAGGCGATGGCGGTGGTACCATATCCTACTTTATTTAAAGCCATCGTGGATTACGCCAACCTTTGCTACAATCTCTTCTGTTTCTTTAACATATGCAGATCTAAGTGAACCCTTTGAAAACCTGCAGTCCTTTTTGGTTCGAAACACTTGAATGTAAAAAAGGTGAAGGAAAAAAAAAAAAAAAAAGAGATGGTTCAGTGTTGCCCAAGTTCTCATTTCATCTACAGCTACTCTTGGGAAGAGTGGGGAGTCCATGCCGGTTCGTGGGCAGGCCCAGGGCCTCCTTCCAACCCTTTGCAACTCATCTTCCTGGTTTTCTTTCTAGGCCACAAGTCCCATGAGGAGCAGCTGAAGGAACTGGGGGGTGTTTAGCCTCGAGAAAAGGAGCGTGAGGGGAGACCTCATGGCTCTCTACAGTTACCCGAAAGGAGGTTGTAGCGAGGTGGGTGTTGGTCTCTTCTCCCAAGTAACAAGTGACGAGACAAGAGGAAATGGCCTCAAGTTGCACCAGGGGAGGTTTAGATGGGGATTAGGAAAAATTTCTTCACCAAAAGGGTTGTGGAGCGCTGGAACGGGCTGCCCAGGGAAGGGGTGGAGTCACCATCCCTGGGGGTATTTAAAGGATGTGTAGATATGGTATTTAGGAACATGGTTTAGTGGTGGATTTGGCAGTGTTAGGCTTACTGTTGGACTTTATCTTAAGGGTCTTTTCCAATCTAAATTATTCTATGATTCTTTACTAGTTTATTTCAGAAAAAAATTACCTTTTTGTTTTCTGGAGGGATAGAACCATGGTAAATAGACTGGTAACAATCTCTTCTTTAGAAGACAACTTTCTGTCCTTTCTTTGTGTCTCAGAATATAGTTTGTTGCTCTCCCAGCTTTGGCTGAAGATCCTCGTCTCTCACATCAGATTAAAACAAACACACTCGGTCCCCTTGCCAGCAGATTCTCAGGAAGGAGGTTTCCATTCTTGCTGAGCCACCAGGAGAAGAAACTGCCTCATATGTACAAGCTGTATTCCTCCTAGACTTGAACTATTTTTCTTTTTTATCTGGAAGTGTCTCTTTAAAGTACATCTCGTCTTTACTCTTTGAAGAAAAAGCTTTTGTACTTGACTCTTAGGAAAATTTTTGCTTGGCTCGTGGAGGACACTTTCTCCTTTTAGAAGGAAGGAAACTTACGGTATAAATTATTTTTATTTAAAGAAGCATAGCTCCTCCAGGAAAGCTTTTCTGCTTGTTCCTGAAGGACAATTTACCAGATCTGTAACAAAAAAAAAAAAAAGCACTAATTGCTTAATTGAAAAATGTATTTTTGTATTCCTCTTGCTTCACAGATAGTTATGGACACAAGGGCAGGCTGTGCAGCTTGAGTGAGAGAAGGTGGAGCAAAAGGTCGGGTTTATGTTAAAAGTTTTCTGAAATTGATTTGGAAGTCAAGCTGAGAAATGTTTATCAAGCAGTTGTAGTGCACAGATATGTGAAGATTTTATTGCGTGGTGTACGACACATACATTGTGCAGAAAACACCGCTGGTTGAGAAAAATCTCTAATTCCAGGATTAAGATGTTTAGGGGAAACAACGGTTTCTCTTGCTCAGAGATCGGCTTAAATCTTCACTTGCATCTTTATTTCCAGAAACCGTGCCTTTCCACAAGATTATTTGGATCCACCACAGGGTATTCTGTTCTCATGGAACATATTAAATCTGTCCACCATCAGCTGATTCTGGATTTTGGCTACTTTTGCATCGCGATAGCATCACGGCATGGGGGAGGCTGGGGTAGGTCAGTGTAGTTTCCTCACAGCACACAGTTTATCCTCTGGTGAGAATGTGCCCTGAACCAGTTCCTGTCCTGTGTAACACCAGTGCAGTTACAGAAGGGGGAAGGCTCCTGCTGGTCCCTAGCTATTCCTCCTAAATACCTGCTGATGTCCACGTGTATTAGGTGTAATATTTGTTGGGGGCTGTAGTCGTCTTGGTTCTCTGCTTACCACCTGTGAGGTTTCCCTAACTCCTTCACTTCCAGGTTCAAATCTCTCATTTCAAATTTTTGTGGGTTATTCATACGTTTTCCCCTTCTCTGGTGGGTCTCGTGGCACGTGGCTGCAGCGATTCCTTGTGCTGTCCATCGTCTCCGTTGCCGCGAGGAAGTTTGTGTTGTTGGCAACTGCAGTGTCGGCCCTGGGCTAGCTGTGAACAGCAGCAGGAAGCTTTAGGACTGGTATTAGCAAGGCCTGTGAGCTCTCAGGGATTGCATCCTGACCTTGTGGTGTCAGAGAGGAAGACAGCAAAGCAAGATCGAGCTTTGCTCTCAGTTCTAAGCCCAGTCTTGGTGCCCTTAATAATCGGGATCATTTTTTTCTGAAGGGTAGCCCTTTTTCATCAGTGTCGTTTATTAAAGACTTCATCAATTCCTGTCTCAGACTGGAGACTTTGACAAAACACCTCCTGTGGCTGTACCTGTCTCCCAGGTTTTTTTGGAGTCAGGAGGGATGAGACCTCCCAGTTTGGATGTTCGTGATGTGGGATTGACTGAAACATGTTCAGTGTTGACAAGATTATTTCAGCAAACAAGGAGCATCGCAGCTTTCCTGGCTCGGGATGACACGAAATGCTGCTGATAATACGTGTCAAATGACAAAAATATCAAACTGCTAATCTTCTTCAGCTTTCAAGTGTGTCTCCTAGTAGCATGTGCAATCACGAGTCTGCAGGAGAAGTGTTATTCAGAGGGAGAGCGGGGTCTGTAATTCAGGGATCATGACGCTAATTTCCCTTATCAATCTGGAAAAGGATGGTGCAGGGAAACGCTGAGTGTTGTGCAGAGGGGGTTTAGTTGCGTTGCTCTCCCTCTCTGTCATTTGTGTTAATGGCAGCCGTGCTGCTCTGTCCTGACACTCACCAGTCCGAATTGACACCTAATTTTCTGCCCGCTGCACAAATCCTGTTGTTAGAATGCAGAATTAAATGCAGTATTGATAATTATTTAATCCCTAATAGTTGCTCTGTCGGGTTGCAGCAAAAATACTCTTCATCCTGCTCCCAACTTCTGCTGCGGTGCAGTGCCCGAGGGCTTGAACGCGCCTGTTGGGAAGCCACGGCTTTGCTTTATCTCTTCACAAATGGCGTTTACACGCTTGCGCACACAACTAGCGTGATGTGCTTCTTTACGTACAGCAAAATCGAGGTGATAATGAAGATACAATACTGGGAACAGGGAAGGGGATTAGCTGAGACCGCCAGCTGCTCCTCACGTTGCTCCACGTCCTCCTCAGCCTTCCCCAGTTCACCGCAGTCCTAAGAAGCTGGATTTCAACTTGCTGGGATGAGGAGGAGGTGATGCTCTCTCCTGGAGTGCTATTTTTATCTGGATGAGATAATTGTGTGCTGCTCTTGAATGATAAGGAGGCTGCCCTCCGATTGCCTCTCACTATACTGCTAGTATGTGGCCAAGTCTGCCTGGCACAGGGAAGGAAAGAGCGTAGGGAATTTTATATGGAAAAATATTCAGAATTGAGCTCTTTACGCTAATTCTACCAAAGCAATTAACGCTAAGTTCGCAGGGAGGACTTAAAGCAAGGGGCTGTGTTATGCGTACAACAGTGGTGGCAAGAGGGAGCACTGATGGTGCTTTCTTGGTGAGTCTTACAGCACCTCCTTAGATAATTGCCGCGTCAGTCTTTCACCATCCCATGTGTTCCAGTTTCCATTGCAGGAGAGTGTTAAATCCCTTTCAAAAATCCAACTCGCTCATCTTTCTCCCTCTGAAATAACCATCAGATATTTTAAAATACCAGCACTGGCAGCATCCACTTCTTTAGATTCACACGTTTTTGTTGCTGCTAGAGTGGCTTTTAGGAGGGTGAGTGATGCACGTGTGTGAGCTGAACCTCCATCCTGACTGCTACAGAATTCCCTTAATTTTTTTTTTTTTTTTTTTTTTCCTGACTAGCACAGATGTAGCTGTTAGACTACTAAAATTAGTACGACTATACTGCCTGAGTAGCAGCTTAATCCTTTTTTACTCCGGGGCTCACACGGGGAGCATTTGGTGTGGTGTTGATGGGTTGGTACCTTCTGAGTGCACTCAGAGTTCTGCCTGGGTGCTGAACTCCTGGGCTTTGCGCTCTCCGTGATGGCAGCAAGGAGCTGGCTGTAGATGTCCACAGCACGTTTAGCTCGTGTCAGGCTTTGCACTGGGAATATATCCTGCTTGGGTGGCACCTCAATCCCATATTTTCCTGGTACATCTTTTCTGCATATTGCTTTTCAGGTGTTTTTTCTGGCCACAGCAATTAAGATAGAATTCAGGGATTGAAAATATAGTTCAGCTGCTTCATTATTTTCTGTGCTGCCTCTTTGACTTGTGTTTGCCTTGTACTGGCTGCAGTGAATCATGTGTTCTTATTGCAATGACATTTTTAATTTCCATCTCTGGTATCTACCAATATGCATTGATATGTTATTTGATCTTCTCTTTTGGCCTTTCGTTTATTAGAAGCCCAGTGACATGCTTAAATCGTTATTCACGTAGTTGGATGGATGAGCAGAAATAATGAATGCAAATTTAAAAGAAAAAAAAAAAAGGAAAATAAATATAAAGCAATAGCAAAAGCATTGGCATATAAGGAAAGCAAATACATTCATCTTTCATCACTCTCTTTGCATGATACAATAAAAGAAGACACTTTGAAATGAGATATTAGGCACATGGGGAAAGCATTTAAAAGCTTTCCAGTATTGATAATTGTCATCTTTCAACATGAGAGAAATACAAATTTAATTTGTGGCTTTCTGATTATTCCCCCTCTGAGGTCAAATTCGTGCCTTACAACATTAAAGCCTCTGAAAATGACTGTGCGTGGTTTCTATTGGAGGAGGACCATCTCTCCCCAGTCCGTGGTGTTGGGAGAGGTCGGGCTGGCGGGGTTGGACGGCTCTGGGGAGCGCCGTGGCCTGGCTCTGCGCTGTGTTGGCACAAGACTCACAGCACCTGGGGTATCCCGTGACGGGAACGTCTTCATCAGACCCCAGTTTGTTTCCTGACTTACAGAAAGATTTGGGTTCAGTCCACACTCGTGGGTTTTGGAGCTGCAGATGTTTTTGGAAAGTGAGAGTAAGTTTCCCTGTGGGAAGAGGATAGGAGCACCAGCCGCTGCTTTAGAGATGCCCCACTTGTGTGCACAAAGCTTTTCTGTGGGAGTACCAGAGACTGCAGGGAGCTGGATGTTGGTGTGGACTGGTTGGTACTGTCACGATGTTGTGGCTTCCTGGACTGTTGGGCCTTGGTAGGTCTATTGTGATTGTGTCCCTACAGCTCGGCTGGAGTAGCATCACACAGGCAGGGACTGACTTTGCTCCATCGCTGGGATATAGCCACGGTGGGGTTTTGGTGTGGTCAGCAGCCTGCATGAGCTGGAAGCAACTGCTGAAGCTACAGCCAGATGTACTAATGCCGAGCCTTGCTACCTGCTGTTTTCTGATCCATCCCTTGGATGGAAAACTGACCATGAGCCAAAAACTGACCTTGTCTGACTCTGGGGCCCCCAACAGCAGAAAGACACGGACCTGCTCGAGCGGGGCCAGAGGAGGCCACGGAGATGCTGGGGGGCTGGAGCACCCCTGTGAGGACAGGCTGGGAGTTGGGGGGTTCAGCTGGAGGAGAGAAGGCTCTGGGGAGACCTTAGAGCGGCCCCCCAGGGCTGAAAGGGGCTGTAGGAACGGGAGGAGGGACTCGTCATCAGGGGGAGGGATAGGATGAGGGGTGACGGTTTCAAACTGACAGAGGGGAGATTTAGATGAGATGTAAGGAAGAAATTCCTCCCTGTGAGGGGGTGAGGCCCTGGCACAGGCTGCCCAGAGAAGCTGTGGCTGCCCCCTCCCTGGAAGGGTTCAAGGCCAGGTTGGACGGGGCTTTGGGCAACCTGGGCTGGGGGAAGGTGGCCCTGCCCAGGGCAGGGGGTTTGAAACAAGATGATATTTAAGGTTCCTTCCAACCTAAACCATTCTGTGATTCTTTTTGCTTCCAGCACCACTTTGAAACTCTCTTCTTCTCAGAGAAAGCTGTTGTGCAGAGTCTCATGTCACTGGGATTGCAGCAGCTGGGGGTGCTCACCGGTACTAGAGATACCTGGTGCAGTTTGGCCACCACACAACTGACTCCTCTGCAGCTTCACTGGGAGCACGGTGAGAAAGTGATGGAGGAGGAAAATGACTGAGACCCAGTGCTGTCAAAGGATGTTTAAGACTCTCCTGTCGGTGAAGTGCCCAGTGGTGCTCAACCGCTGAAGCCCCTATCTGAGAATTTTGTGATGGCTGAAGCAAGAGAGCAGTAAAACATGTAAAAGTCTCAAGGAAGTTGTGTCTTTCCTTCAAATAATTGTAAAAGGGGTAGATTTCCCCTCTCTGTCACCACTTTGGCCATTACTTGTGCCTGCGTTTTTCATTACCCTGGGAGAATCTGTTTATCCTTTGCTATCTTCCTGATGAATCCTTTGGCTGGACAGTTGGATCACAGAGAATTATTCTGCCTAATTATCGCCCGAGGAGGTACAAGATTGCAGTGGAGGATGCATTTGGGAAGCCGAAGGGCAGGTGATGGTGTCTCACAGATAGATCAGAGGCTGCTTAGCCGTATTTGGCTGAAATTAGTTTCCTGCTACGCGTGTGAGCGTCACCCACGAGGGTAAGGGAGAATGCCCAGAGCAGGGTGGGAAGTGTTGCAGAATTTCTGAGGGCAGTGACAAATCAGTGAGCTACCCTGTATTATCTGGAAAGAGGTTTGCATCAAGTGTACAAAAAGAAATGCCTTCTGTAAAGATTTGTCTTTTGGGTTTTTGTGGGTTTTGTGGGTTTTTTTTGTTTGTTTGTTTTGGGTTTTTTTGTTTGTTTGGTTTTTTTTTTATGGTTGTTTTGTTATTTTTAATTTCGGTGCATGTGTATATTTCAGTAAGCTTTCTGTAACTTTTTTTTTAAATGAAAAAGAATTTGTCTAAAGATTGAAGACTACTTTTCACACCACAAGACCTGGTTTATTCCTGGTTTTTATACAGTTGTACGCGTGCGAGTATAGAGGTTCCAGCTTCCCCTGAGTGGGAACGTGCCGTGTTCTTTGTTGTTGTGCGGGTTCTGGTTTCAGTTGAGATCTTGCTCCCTGCTGTGGGGAGCAGGGTGGGCTCTCTGCCACGGGCTCAGCTCTCACAGAGTTGTTCTGAAATGAGGTCTCGCTGTACGTTCACATCAAAGCCACCAAAGTTGAGCCCAACTTCTTAATGGAAGTGAAGATATAAACAGTGTGAATGTATTTCACGAGAGCCTCTGGCATCAGGGCTCTACTGCTTCCATCTAGAGTTGAATTTTTATTCTTATTATCATGTACCTGTATTTTGGAAATTGGATATCAAATGCCCAGGAGTCCAGACTTAACGATCTGACTGAGTAGCTGAGAAGGTTTAGGGTAGGTGTCCGACAATGGACTTTGGATTGGGACAATTTTCACGCAACATTTTTGTTTTGCAGGAAACAGCAGAGCTGGTAAAACGGGGTTCATGGAGACGTTAAACACTGCATTTACACCTTCCCTGAAAGTCTTGTTCACGGAGTGATAGCGGTGTCTCAGGCTGTCCTTGGTGCTGGTCGAGGCACCTCAGAGGCTGGTTTAGTTAGTGCTGGTAGAAATCACCCTCGCACCTCTGCTGCTCATCAAAAAAGTTTTGAGGAGCTGAGAGCAAGCCTGTTTGGGAGGGCTAAGCAAAGCCTAGCACAGTGCTCACGGACATTATTCACCACAGTGGTCCCTGGCAACGGTTTGAAAAAAAGTAAGGAAGGATGTAGCTGTGTACTGTGGGATAAGTGAGGTAGCTCTACCATAAAATATTAATGCAAATGTAGAGCACTTACAGTAATTTCAATACCTTTATACACCCCCAGCAGACGCACTGTTCAGACTGAATTAAATAGCTTTGCAGTGACTGTTAAATGTTATCAGCTCCTTACTAGCTTGTGTGCATTTTTATTTCCTACAATGAAAATCTTTGTACAAGCACGAGGAGAAAGAAGACAAAAAGGAAAAAGAAAAAAAAAAAAAGGCCTGATGTTCTCAGTGATGAAAGGTTGTACTTAATGCTTGTAAAATGCCAACAAAATACTTGTACGTTCAGAATTGAGCCAGAATGATAAAATGCTTTGCGGGCTTCACGAGCTGCAGAGTTCCTGGTTTGTGGTATCCTTTCTGTCACATATTTAATGGTGAGCTTTCCTGGTTTAATCCAGCTTGGAAAGATCTGCTGGGGCTGTGAGGCTGGCAAGGAGCTTCGTGTATGGTTGGGGTGGAGTGAGCAGCTGGGTGGTTCTGGGAGACAAGGTCATTCCAGTCTGATCCCCGAGTGCCTTGACGGCGCAGCACAGAGCCTTTCTGGGAGGCTGCAAGGACGGCCAGCTGCTGGTTGGCTTTTTTTTTTAGATCTTTTCTCTTTTTAAAAATTATTTAATATTTTTATTCTATTTCCTTTAGTTTTATTTTATTTAACTTCCATAACTGCATGTCTGATTTTCAGTTCTGTGTGGGAACCCCTAAACTGACCAGCTGCAGAGTGTGAAAGTGTACGTGTCCTTCTCCTAAACTCCTTTTTAGTCCCTTGTTGCTACTTTTATGCTTTGCCAGGCAGCTCTGCAGAATGGTCTGTTGCGACTTACTGGTCATAACAAAAAAATTTTATCCTTAAAACCTGTTTGGAGCTGGAAATTCTGGAGAGCTTGCTGCTGCCCCAGGCACCGCACCTACTCCCTTTGGGGTGTGTTTGAGTTCAGTCCTGAAGAGAAAAGGAGGGAGATGTTTTGGCCCGTGTGGTTGCCTGCGCCTTCCCTGGGTTTGTGCTGGATGAGGCTTGTTTTCCACAAGTGTTTCACGTTAGGGTGCTCGATGAGTCAAGTTAAGCGTACTGATGTAAGGCTTAGTTGTCCAAAATGAGGGCATTAGGGTGTCGGGTCTCTATGTGCCTTTTTTTTTTTTTTTTTTTTTTTTTTGCATACCTTCTGTTTCCTGGTTGAAAATTGAAAATACAAACCTCAGATGCTGTAGGTTGCTGTAAAGATTTCCCCTAGGGTGCTAATCTGAATCCTGGATGCTCCTGAGCAGTGAAATTTATTGTGAACCCCCAATGCTGACCCCGGGGAGGTGGCACAGCGGGGTTGCATAAACTCCTGTTGGAGTTGAACTTGGCACGGGGCTGTTTGTATTTGATGTTTCATTGCCCTCTTCATCTATTTCTGATACCATTGGGAGTGTTGTGGTGTCTGTGCGCTGCTCTGCAGGGAAGACAAAGCTTATTATTAGCAGGGATGGAGAGAAAATAGTTATGAAGGGGAGGAGCCTCCTCAAAATTTCTGAAACGGGGAAGAGGATGAGTAGTATAGCCCAGGAACAGAGGTGGTACAGTCCCTACTTGCTATAAGCCACTGAGTCTACACGTGTGATTTGCTGGACTTGTAACAGTTCCAGGATGGTTCTGTTTGCAGCAATTTATCGTTGGTCTGATGCCTTATGTCTTTGCTAATTTCATAAGTGCTGGGGAGTCGAATTAAGGACCAAAAGCTGAAAGTCAAAAGCACCAGTAATGTGAGAGTCGGCGCCCATGTCACATATTAATAACAAAGCCCAGACTTTCCTGAGCGTTGGTAACAGAGCAAGGAAGAGCAGTGCTTCCATCTGCAGCTGTGTGATGGAGCACCCCTGTGACAGGCTGCTCTTCCCGATGGGATGGGATGGGATGGGAAGGCAGTGGGATTGCTGTGGGTTTATCTGTGTTCCGATACTTTTAGCGCCAGCCATGCTCGGGGTGAGGCTGGCATCACCTACTTGCTTAGCAAATCCGAGAGCCAGAAGGCTGAAACCCCAGCAAGATGCTGCGAGTGGTCTGGTGGAAGACAAGGGGGGTGGTGAGGTTTGGCAAATGAGTGAGACTTTAGGAAGGAGACCTGGAGAGCAGCATTTCATTAGGTTCTTGGAGCACAGCCTCATGATTCCCTTGGGTTGTAACGCCGAGTTCTTTTAGGTGCTATTTGCAACCCCACCAGTTGGGGTTTTTAGACATCCCACCAATGCCAACGGTGCCTGGCAGCTTCGTTTTAACTCACCTTCTGGGGGCCGAGTGCCGAGTTTCATCACAGAATCATCTAGGTTGGAAAAGACCTTGAAGATCAGAGCTGAATTTCCCGCTTCTCTTGTTTAAATATAATTTAAATGCAGCTGCTATTTTAAGGCTTGGCAACCTGCTGGTGGCCTGATCTGAAATGATGTTGGTTTGCCTAATAGCTTGGGATTTTTATGCAGTAGGTGTTGGGACTGCAGAGTCCCTAATAGCATATTTTAGAGTTCTGATGGATTTTTAAATAGCCTCCCAGCATTAAGGCAAGCTTTCCTGTAATCTGCATTTTCCTGTAAAATAGGAGCCAGGTTACCTACTGATTTACAGTTTTCAGGAAATCTATTCATGCTCCTTCCCTCCTTTTCACTCTCCCCTGTTTTTTGCCTTCATCACCCTGTTGGTCTCCACGCACAAGGGCGGTAGCGTGGCCTCTGGAGCTACAGGCAGCATCCCTGGAGCAAGGCCGGGGAGGAGGAGGAGGAGCTGGTGGGGGGGTGTGGGGGTGTAAGGGCGTTACCTCTGAAAACCTCTGTCCGTGCAGTTTCTTATAGAAAATTGAAACTGCAATCTGATGCATGCCCCCTTTCCCCGTGAGTAGCCCACCCTGACAGTGACCTCTGTCGAAGTACACTTTAAAAAAAAAAATAAATAAATCTTTATTTAATCCTCTGCTTGAAATAAAGGAGACTCAGGCCAGAGAGTAGCTGAGGGTATGTCAATGTCTCTATGCTTTGCTACTTGCTGCCTGGGTCTTGGGGGGATTTTTTTTTTTTTTTTCTCCCCAGATATTTTTCAGTTTGCTCATACAAATATCTGGTAGGTCACTAGGATAGAACATGTAGGAACTTCTAATGCATGCAGATTTTCATGAAAAAAAAAAAAATCCTATCTTGTTCGCATTTCCTTTGCTTTTGTAGAAGTATCTGCGTTGCCTACGCTTAGTAAAACTACAGTTAAAGTTGTAACGTACCCTCCTGTGACACCCTAATACACTGTGAGATGGGAATTTCGAGTGATCCCTAACTTCTAATGGGATGTAAGAGCATGTGTAGTGTCAAAATTTAATGTGTCCTGTTTTATCTTGCTACAGTGTGCTGGAGGCACTGCTCATAAATTAAACAGCCAGTGATTAGTGAAAAACTGAAACATTGGGTAACCGGAATTTGAAAGAGCTGATGTCTCAAATGGCTTTCTGTAGCTTCTCGTTAAATGGCACCGGGTGACACCAAGCTGAGGAGGACTGCAAGGAGGCAACTTTGACCTTAGGAACAGGTTGGACAGTTTTGAAACGTGATCTTGTGAAGCGTGTTTTGGTAAGAAGGTGCCAAGATCTATGTCCTCAGAGTCTGCAAAGGAAAATAGCCAGCAGGGAGGGTCTGTGAGCTACGGTGAGCCTGAACGTGCTCTAACTGTGCTGTGCAATTTTGGAAAGCAGAAATATTGCGCTCGGAGGGAGGCGAGGGGATATTTCTGTGAGGAATTGAAGTAGCCCTTCTGCTCTAGTGCTTCCTGGTCTGGGGAGTGCCGCATCATACCTCAGCAAAGATGTGAATCGATGGAAAAGGTCAGAGGAGTGACAGATGAGCAGGATCGGTTTCTGATGCAGGAGTGAAATGATTCATGAGGACTGTTCACGGTGGAGGGGAGAAGGCCAAGGAAGGGTGCCGTTAATAGGAGCTTTCAGATGAGCAAAAGAAAAGGAGAATTTTTTTTCTGAAGATCCCCGAAGGATAAGACAGACAGTAATTGGCTTAAAATGCAGTGGGAGATCTAGATTAGACAAGAAAACCTGTGTGATGGTAGAGATGGGCGGATACTGAAATGGGAGCTGCAGGGGACAGGGAGCTCTTTGGGGACAGGCTGGAGGAGCATCTCTCTGTGCTGGCAGTGGCAGAGCCAGTCCTGCCTGAGGGCACGGGAAAGGATGAGCCAGAGTTTATGAGGGATCTTCTGGTCCCTTTTTGTCCATGATTCTGTTCCCAGCATCAGGGCTGTGATGTGCTTTCCTCAGAAGACCCTCACAGGCTGAGGTGGCCTTTCCGCAAGAAGGAAAAATGAAGAAGGTCCATTGGAACATACAGAAATGAGCTAACTGGGAAAAACTGGGAGGGAAAAAAAAAAACAAGCCCTCTCCACCTCC
Organism: Athene cunicularia; assembly: GCF_003259725.1. NCBI lineage: Eukaryota > Metazoa > Chordata > Aves > Strigiformes > Strigidae > Athene > Athene cunicularia. The sequence goes on along the minus strand of NW_020799101.1, from coordinate 1,986,934 downwards.
CAAATACCCCAGCCCTCCCCCCGCCAAACATAACCATGTATCGTATTGGATTATACTAATGCATTATGTTTTCTAAAAATACAGCTCAATACAGATAGACTGCTGGTATTTGTGTGTGTGTGTCTGTGTGTGTGTGTGAAATAATAATTAGACTCTTTTGAAAGCAGAAAATGCAAACCAGCTCAGAGGCCATTATTCGGTTTATCTTCACATAAATTCATCAATGCTGAGAGGAATCTGTGCATGTTATTTAAGCTTTGGATTTGAATTCCCATGTACTTACACTGCTCATTTTGTGATTATATTCCTGACGGATCCAGGAGATCTACTGAAATAAATTAAAACCGAGTTGGTCCCACTGTGGTTATGAAACGGCCCAGCCCAACACCAGTGCAGTCTGCGAGGCTGTGAATGGCACGGGCTGATTTTAAATTAAACAGATGAACATGGGATGTGTTAAAATATCCCAACAGAGAGCTTATTTGCCAGCTGTTTGATTGTTTTCCTCTGGCATTATCTGCAAAGCAATTACACATGAATAAAAACTTCTCGAGATGCTTTCAAGGAAATATTGACCGCTAACATTTTAATTAAGGCACATTGAAGTAGAAGCATTTGAATCAACAATATGGACAATAGCAAAGCAGGTTGGGTTTCAAAAAAGGAGGCTTGTTTACCGTCCTCCTAATAACACATCCAGTCTGTACCCTTGACTGAAGTGTCAGTTTAAACTAGCGACATGCATTCATTTTCCCCCTCTTTGTCTTAAAAATAATAATAAAAATCTGAAGGACAGGAAATTTCAAAAATAAGCTTAGCCCATCATTTACACCCGTAAGCAAAACACATTTGTGCAATGAGCTGTTGCGCTAGTGGAGCGGGATGGGACGGACCCCTTGAGCGCACCCATCTCCCTACTGGTGACACGGGAATTCAGCGGGGCTGGAGGACCACTGGCGTTGATTTGCGCCACGACGTTTCTCCGTCGTTGCTGCTGAGATGAGAAGAGGTAAATATGTCCCGCAAGCTGCTGGAGAGGGAAAAAGAGCTTGAGCAGTTGTCTTAGGAACTCGTCCTGGGTGTTGCTTTATGGAGGTTTGTGGCTTTGCTTCAGTTTTGCCACAGCCTGGTAAAGCTGACACAGTGGGTTTGGGTCTGGTAACTGTGCTGAAGAGTTAATCGGAAAATGAGTCTTTTGCTGTGCGAGGAGAGGGGTGGTTTGGCTGATCAGGAGTAGTCCAATATCCACCATTCCCCTGGAAGCTGAATTCTTGCAGCACTGGCCTTGCACCTTGAGACGTTCATTGTCGCTAAATATTGCATAGATTCCCTGCACAGTAGTTTACCCATTAAAAAAAGAGAAATATGCAGTTTCCAGGAAGTCTTCAGGAAATTTTCTGCCTAATGTTTGTTTTGGTTTGTTGTTTGTTTTGTTTTGGGTTTTTTTCCCCCTAAGATGTATTCTGATACTACGAAGAGGGGAAATATAAATAGCCTGCGTGCCTTCAGTCCTCCAGCGTTAGCATGGGAACCGGGACACGGATCTTCCCCTTCCTAAAGAGCTGACTGAATGCTGAGCTACAAGCTCATGTCCTTACCCACCATCTCGCTGTGGGTTAATTGATATTGTACTATTTTCTGGAACGTGGCATCATTTTGGGAGAGTGCTGCTTCCCAGAACCACCCATGGTCAGGGGACGCTTCTGGGAAGGAGAGGCGTCACTGCAAAACAGGAGAGTCATGGGTTGCTATCCCACTTTTTGAGTAGTGACTTTAAGCAATGGGTATTAGAAAATTGGTTTATTGCTTGCGGGGGTTTCCAGGTGATGGGCACTTGTAGCACTGGTATTAGGAGATCCAGCCTGGAAGGGCTCCCCAAGCTATGCCTGCCCCCACCAAGCCGTCTGTTGAGTTGCCTCATGGGCTTTGGACATTTAGTACAGGGACCAGGTATTTGAGTCCAGGGTTTAGGCTCCACAAGCCAGGAGGGTGTAAGTGAAGCAAATCTTGTATTTAAGCCTTCTTAATTAGGTGAAACAAGATGCTCTTCAAAGGCTCGGTAGCATTTAACTTCTCAGGTCACAGAAGAACTTTTGGAATTTACCCGTGATAAACCTGGATATTTAGAACAGGAATCCTGAAGAGAGTTTGGGGACTGCTGGTCACGTGCACTGTGCTTCTCCTTCATCAATAGGATCATGATGGTAAGCAATTTCTTGAAAATATGACCACACCTGATCCATTTGTATGTGGTGGGATATGTGTGCCCACATGTAAATGTCCTCCCCGAGCTAGTTACTTTTTATTCATTTATTTATTTATTTATTTTATTTATTTATTTATTTATTTATTTATAATTAGTACTAGGTTGAAAAGAATGGGTACTCTAAAAGTGAGCGTAATTCATCCTGATGCTGACAGGTATTACATTTAGATGAGACTCACCCACCTGCCTTTTCCTGCTCTTGAGCCCTAACCTGTATTTCCTCACGAGCAACGTCATCATCGCCAAAAAAAACCTTGATACAACATCTCTTACAGTGCCCACGGCCGTTTAGCGTATAGTGGGTGGCATCTTCCTGCTTTTTTCATAAGTCTACAGTAACTCTTCAATGAAACAATTAGACGCTTGGGTGTGTTAAGAGGGGGAGTAACTCATGGTGCTGATATTTTTGTGAAGTATTTAGAAGCAAACCAGCTGTTTGTAGGGAGCCTGTTACCACCGCTGCTACGCTGCATGGCCCGTTTGAGTCAAGGAAGCATCACGTGGTTCAATCCTGCTGTGGCGTCGGAGAGGTGATGCTGCAGGATGGGCTGTTAAGAAAATAGTCACTTGTTTTCTAGAGGGGATGTGGCGCCGGCACAGTACAGGCTCGCGCCAGCCTTCCTGGGGAGGAGCTCTGCTGGGTGGACAAGCCCTGGGCACGTATGCTTTGTTAAAGGGTTTGTATTCGAATTCTGGAAGTTTGGGGTTAGCCTTTTGGCAAACAGCTCACCAGAACAGAAAAAAACTTAGAGTGGGAGAATCTTGCAGCCCTGGTCTGTCATTGGAATTTATGCTGGAAATGCGAATGTGCTTTGGGAAACGTTGAGTAGAAGGAGACAAATAACCACCCTAACGTGTAAAGATCCCAAGGAAATTAATTACTAGAAAAAAGGATGGGGAGTTTTGTTCCTTTTTTTTTTTTTTTTTTAAGAAAAAAGACAGTCCTGGGCCTGTGAGAATAGTGCCCATTTAAATAAAGAAATCACAAACTGCATCCTAAAGATGCTTCAGTGGGTACCATTTGAAATTCAGCCTACGTTCTCCCCATCTCTCCTGCAGCGTATGCTGTTATTTACAGCATCTCCTTCCTTACTTGAGGAAATCCTCCAGCTTGCCAGTCAGTGTGGGACAGCAAATGTTGAGCTTTAATAACCCACTTGAGTCTGTCCTCAGCATGGAGATCAGCACGGGGGGGCTCGGAGGCCGACCAGAAGCAGTCAGCCGTGCCTAATTCTCATTGGGTTTGTGATACGGGTGATTTGGTGATGACCCAATTTTTAAAAGTCTGGTCGTTATCCAGACTAGACCAGTGCTGGATTCAGCTTTTTAAAATGAGCTGTTGTGCAGTCGGTACAGGGAGTTTGGGTGGTGCTGGTGTCCGTAGAGTTAATCAGTTAACTAGGAACTTCTGGAAACATGCTGCGGCCTCCTTTATTGCTTTTTTTTAATGAGTTTTGTGGATGGGCAACACAGGCAAAATACTTCCTCAAAAGCCTGGTCTAGAATACTAAGGATGCTGGACTGTCAATAATTTAAGGAAACGCTGGTTTTCTTTGCATGACTATATGATCTCTGACTTTGCTAAAAAAAACAAACAAACAAAAAAAACACAAAAAACCCCAAACCAAAACAAGAAAAACCAAACATTCCCCCCCAAAACCAACCAACCAAAAAGAAACGTAGCATTTTATCAACATTTCTAATTTGGTTAAATGGCATATGTGAAAAATATTAGCCACCTGCTTGGGCTATGATTTTATTTATTTCAGTAACTTAATTATGGAGGAACTCAAGTGAAAGCAAAGTCACCTTGAGGAAATTCAATACTGGTCAAAAATACTCTGTTTTCGCAGGGTTGCTTTTTAAAATCCCTATAACTCAATGAAATCAGTATCTTGAAAGGAAACTTTGGAGCGATTCAACTGGCTGTGCATTTGAATTAACCTCCTATTTAAATGCGTCAAGGGGCATATGGCTCTTAGTGCTGCTTCTTCAGCCTTTCTGCAAACTATTCTGTCACCTCCCTCACCTCCCATTCTTGAAGCTTTCTTAGTGGCTACACTTGCTGCTGCTTTCTCTCTCTCCTTTTACTTAGAAAATGCTGAACAAGAAATGAAATTCCACTGAAATAGTGCAGTAACTTCATGAGGGTTCCAGTGCAGTGCATTAGGGTTCGCTAGCCGTTTTAAAGACTATTAATTATTCTCAAAGAATTTACTAAGCATTATTTAAGCACATTTTTTTTTTTTTTTAAATAAATGAGGAAGAATAAATATTTACCTATTGCATGATTGATTTCATGATAGACTAGAACAGAAATAATTCATTTGGAAGGGACCTACAACGATCTAGCCCAGCCTGACCACCTTAGGGCTGGACAAAAGATAATTTTATTAAGGGGATTGTCCAAATGTCTCTTCAATGCTGACAGGCTCGGGGCATCACCTACCTCTCTATGAAGCCTATTCCAGTGTTTGACCACCATCTCAGTAAAGAAATGCTTCCTAATGTCAAGTCTAAACCTCCCCTGATGCAGCTTTGAGCCGTTTCCACGGGTCCTGTCACTGGGTATCATTATGTGCATAAGGGGATCCATTACTCAGAAATGTGTTTGGAGCCAAGCGTAATTTTGTTTTTCAAGGAGATGGTATCTTAGAAAAAGCTGGACATGGAACAGAGCAACAGGCTTCTTGTTTACCCGGCTTTGCACAAGGGGGATGGATAGGGTGATCACAAGAGATTGGATTCTATAAAGTCTTGTAATTACTGAATTAGTGCAAAATATGTATTGCACTTTCATATTTAGACTGGACCAATCTGTAGATTAGAAAAAAAGTAGAATTGAACTGCTTTTGGAGATTTTTAGGATGCCACGTATGAAGGTTTCTTGTTGCTGGTTTTATATACACTGGATTGAAAAGCTTTCTCATATCTGGGTCTGCACTGATTACTCAGATCTCTCCACTTTCCTTGAATGGGAGGAAGGCGAAATGGCTGTGATACAGGGCAGGTAAGAGCAACAGTGAAATCCAAGCTCAGCTCACGAGCTATGAGTTCTCAAAAAAATTTGCTCTTCAGAGTAGACCAAAGAGATTTATATGCGACCTCTCTTACCTGCTTTGCACATAGTACCATCAGCTGATCGCATATTAAGTAGCTGATGGACTAGATTCCCTAGAATTTTTTTTTTGCACAGCATCAAAGAGAATCAGTCTTGGAACCTGAAGGGCTTGTGCATGTGTGACATGCGCTGTTCAGAATGAGAGACCTTCTCTTGGAGTCAGCCATGGAAGTAAGAGGAGTTGACATCGTGACTTTCCATCTCCCTAGACATGTAATCGTGCAGTGTGTCCATCGTCTCTGTCAGCTCTTAGTCCATGTAAGTGGAACGGGTGGAAAAAACTTCAAAATACATACAGATATTGAGCAGTCTGATCAAAATTTTTGTTGACTTTGATTTGGAAGTAAACGAATGGAGGTTGGCAAACTCTGCATCTAAACCATAAATAAAAAATATTTACCGTATCTTTCTGGGAGGAATGCCCACAAGCCAGCCTGTAAAGCAGGGGCTCCTTCCTGGCACGCACACTGCCAGGGAGTGTGTAAGCCTGGCCAGAGTCACATGAAAAAAAAAAAAATCTTGATAATTATGAGGTGAAGAAGAGCAGGAGGCTTCATTCTGGGTCTGCGTGGCCCAGCAGAGCTGGGAGTTGCTGCTGTCACTGTGTAACTAAATGTCCCTGCTAGGATGGTGATGCAGAGGACAGTAAATTTGGGCAGCACATGTTTTTCAAGGTATCCAGACTAATTCTGTGGGTCTCAGTGCTAACAGGAGCTCATACCGTGTCATAATTGTTGGTTTACGTGTTCAGAAGCAGGAGTCAAATTCTCTACGTCCTGCTCATCAATTGGACCCTTCGGTTGTGTTAATTAATCTGGCACAGCCCAGCTCTCTGGGCTCACAGAGCTCCTGGCCTGTGCACCTTTCGACCCACTGCTTGGGCCAGTGCTGGAAATGCAGAAGTTCACTGGCGGAGCCTCCAGCAACACTGGGAGAGACTCCAGGAGTCGATAAGGAGGAGTGTGAGACAAAAGCTAATCGTGAGCCTGCCAGAGCACTTGTGGGCAAGTCAGTCATTCAATTCTGCATATATGAACCGATATCCATCGGTGGTGTTAGTAAAAATAATATCTATGAGGAGAACATGAATAAAAATCTAGCTTTTCTTCAGCTTCCGTGGAGCCATTTGTCAGCTTCAATGTCCTTCACTTCGGTTTCAAAACCCTTGCAAGGAAAAGCTCAATTTCATTTTCTGAGTGATTTTCTTTGGCTAATTAGCATCGATTGGGTAGATGTGTGTTAACACACCGGCATAGATAGTGCTGCTAATGCTTAAGTTTGGGCTCGCTGCATTTTATTGCCTCTTTCTTTGATCTGAGGAGGTATAAATGCACTTTCAAGGCTTATCGTTCTTGGGAAACTATTTAGCAAATATTGCTACTTGTTACAAACTGAGAGGTTTTGGTGGAACCCCAAATTTACCAACCTACTTCCAGTAAAGCAGTCAAATATCTCAGAATAAGGTCCTAGGTGCATACTGATTGGATTATGTTCTTTAATTCTTTATTCTGTGGCCTAATTTGCTTTACGTGTGTCCATTCCCCTGGGACTTTACATGTTTCGTGGCAGTCTCATAACAAAGAACCAGCTAATGTAGTCTGCCTGTGAAATTCTGGAGTCGTCATGAGAAAAATGCCAGAAGGTCTGTAGAGAGCAACTGAAGAGCTCAAAGGAGAATTTCTCTTTGACCGGTATTAGTTTGGTAAGATCATCCCCCAAAAATCCCTTCCAAAAGCTCGTAGGGAAGTGGTGAGTGCTGTGATTGACTGAGCCTCAGCTGCTGCCATGGGTTCAAATTGCACAGCAGGAACCTTCCTGCTCGTTTTCCTTTTCTTCTGCAACTTTAGATTTAAATTCTGGTATGTCCAGGCAAATGAATCTGAGTGCAAGGGAAGGATCCTTTATATGTTTGTTGTTTTTTTTTCTCTTTGCAGATCATAACTGAAGCATTGAACAGTGTAGCAAATATCTTGATTTATTTTTTTTTTAAAGAAAGCGTTATCTTGATTTTAGAGCATTTTTTATTCTTCAGGTGAGTCTTAGCCTGTCCTGTAAGCTCTACAAGATCTACACTGCACTTTTTGCAGTCTGTTAAACTCTTGGTCAGTGACAGAACAGCTGAGATCCAAAGCCTCTTCCTCCCCTTCCCTATAGCTTTTTTTATAATACTGCTGTCACCCAGGGATGAAGCAATGAAGTTGTGATTTTTGTCATTAGCTTAAACACCCATGGGATAACTGCAAGACTGCTGACCACGGCATCACTTTGGGATACTTATGCGCGTATTTCCTGAAAAAAAGTGGAGATTCTTCCCACCCTGTGTGACTGCTGCGGTATTTCGGTGCTTTCCACCGTTATTTCGGCGCTAAGTGATGTGACCTGCATCTGTCAAGCACAGTTTGTCTGTTGACTTTTTACACCACACAACTTGTCTGTAGTCCAGGACTTGCTCTACCGTGCTTTCATTTGCAATCTCTTCACTTACAAGAAGTCTCTGATATGACTTGACCACTGATCTCGACAATAAATGTGCAGCATTTTTTGAATCTGTAGTCCTGAAAATATCACTAAAACACAGGGTCGCTGGTTATGTGGAGTTCTAAAAGGTTACTTTAGTGTGTGTGCTTGTTTCTTACAGAGTGATGGGTATCAGGAAGACACAGAAAGCACAAACCAGCAGTAAGAACAGACATTCAAAACCATTAGAAAATTCTAGTAAAATTACTGCAATTTCAATAAAAGCAAGCCAAGTATAAAACAAATGCAAGGTCGAGCCTCTGGTCCCACAGAAAGGCTCTCAAACTCTCATATTAACATTTTTCATCAGTCTGATTGCATCCCAGTGTGTTCCTGGCACATGTTATTTTCTGGAGACAGGGGGAAAAAAAAAAAAGTTTATCCCGGGCTATTTATTTGTGTGGGTTGGTAAGTGTAGGACCAGTGCCCATTGTTTATGGAAATTCAAACAAACCTCACCAAAAAAAACCCGTTACAAGGTGGGTCAATGATTTTTTTGTTTCTGGAAGATCCATGGGCAGCCAGCAGGAGCAGCTCCGAGCGTGGTAGAATGTGGCTGGAAGAGCAAAGTGGCTGTGCTCCACCATCCCTGGAGGAGATGGGGTTTAGAGGTGCTTTGGGGCTCAATATTTTGCAGTTGTTGAATTTTCACGTCACAGAGACAAGACTGCAGGCCAGCTTCGAGCGGGAGGAGCCATCCCTCTGCCCCACAGTCGTGGCCTGAGCGTTAATGAAATGTGAGAACCTCGGTGAGGTTGGTAAGAAGGGAAAAAAAAAACCAACCCACAGCTCGAAAGTATCTCCCAACCAGTGACAGCCTCTGCGGGGATTGGCAGCATTGCTGCTGCTCCCCTCTGGTCACTGTCTGTCACAGGTGGCACCCCCTTACCAAGAGCAGAGCGAGGCTGTGTCAGGAGTGATGCTTCTCCACGTCCCTTCCCAGGAACACGAGCTGATTTGGGGATTTAGCAGGGATCCAAGTGCTGTTGTGGGTTTGCAGCCTGTCAAGCTCCCCCTCAGAGAGTAAGCAACGCCCTACGATGCCTTCCTGGTCAAAAAAAAAAATAAAAAAAAATCTTATAGTGTTATCAAAATATAATGACGAAGTCAGTAGGCCTGTGTTAGTGGTTCAGTCCTTAGCTTGTGGAGGATCCAACTGATACAGGGAGTTGTGTAAAAAACAAAGAAAAAAAAAATTGCTGCTGTGGTTATAAATAAAGACTCCTGTTTGATTTGGCAGCTGAAGCAGGAGTGCTTATTCCATGTGAGAGTGACAGGCTCAAAGCCCTCAAGGTTTTTGGGGATGAGGGGAGCCTCTGCTTCATTGGAGATGGAAACGGGAGCTTGAGAGCCAGGCACTGCGCCGACCGAACTCCCCAGGAGCCCTGGGCATTCATCTGAGTGCAGAATTGGAAGCAGGCTGGTAAAAGTAATATTAGCTTGTTTGCTGATTTAAAAGCATGTGACATGGTTAGGATTCATTTGCTCCAAATCAGTTTGTGCCCCAGCATCCACCGAACCCCCTGTGACCGCCTGTGGAGGTGCCGACTGCTCCAGCCTGTGCTCGCCTTGTCGGACTCCTGGTCCCCTGCGTGTGCATCAGCACTGATGAGAACTGGCCTCACCTGATCCAGACTGTGCTAGTCTGTGTTTGCCGTTGCGTAATTTAGCTAAATTAAACTCAGTTTAGGAAAAAAAAAAAAAATCATCACTGGAGGCTGAAAATACAGCAACGTAGCTTAAGCTGGTGAGTGCTTTCTTGGTTTGTTGACTGTGCCTTGCCATAGCTTGTACTCGCCTCTTTGTTTTGGGGCTGTTTTGTGGAGTTTGGGGCTAGGGGAGGTGTGATTGCACTGTCACCTCTCATCAGATGATGCTTCTGCATCAGGGCGGGTGGGAAAGCCTGTGCTTTGCTTCGGGGTAGGAGCCCTGTGGAAGAAGCCATCCATCCCCTGTGCCAGGCATGAGCACGCAAAGGCACAGAGGTGTGTCTGGGAACCCATCACAGCCGAGATGCAGAGATATTTCCCCTTCCAGTGTCTCCTCTGGACACGCTGACTCAAACGCACCGCTCTTGCAAACTCCAATTTCTTGTTGTTTGGGAACAGAGGAAGACTCCTGCTCTGCCTGCCTTGCATTTGCGATCTGTTGTCATTAGGAGTGTGACTCAGAGGCTGAGCACAGGGGAGAGACCTGGACCTGGGCTGTCCCCCGGTGTCATCCAGCTGGGGAGGGATGCTCGGGGTTTGGCTGTGGCTGCAGTGCCCTCGCTGCTGGCACCGAGTTCCAATCATCTGTCTGCAGTTCTGCTACAGGTTTGACTGGATTAGGGATGCTCTGAAAGGAGACAGTTTTTAAAAAAGAGTCAGAAGCAGGACTATTTTTCCATTAGGTTAAAATACGTACACGTGATTCTGTCAACTATGGGTTAATATTGTCATGAGAATAATACACTGATGGTGCTGCAACTGTGATGCTAGGGGATGTATTAACACAGGACCCTGACAGACACAGTTTGTGTGAGAAAAGAGATTAAAAGATAGAAGTAGACAGAAACAAGGAATCGGAGGAATGGTGCTGGTCAGGAGGAGCGAGAGCTGCCACAGCACACCCGCCCACCTTGCTACTTCTCTTTCTATATCCGAAGACATAGGTCTTGTATAGTAACCCCTAAAATAACTCACACATCTTGACAACCTTGCTCGTGATGATTCAGAGGTGAAGCTGACATATGCAGGCATGCATGAATGGAAATGTAAAAATTTCTATTAGGATCAACCAAGGAAGATTGTTATTTTCATGTTAAACTCATTTCAATGATGTTTAATTAGCCCTGAATAGCTGCTGAGGAAGTACCTCGCAGAATTTGTTCAATATAATACTCCTGACATCAGTATATTTTTAGCTAAAGAAAAAAAGCTCACAATTAATTACGGAGTATTAATTCCATAGTGTTACCTGGCTGTGTATGCAGATTTTATTTTCTTCCTTGGGAAAAAAAAAAAAAATCTAGTAAGAGTGCTCTAAGGTTATTTGAATGCCTTTTATGCTATTTCTTTTCTAAATTAAAGCTGTCTCTAACACATGATAATAGCTGTAGTTAGATCAGTCTGAGATGAGTACGTGTAAGATGAGGTTCAAGATAATTGATGCTGTAAATATCCCTCGAGTGGAAAAATAGACCATATTAATGGCTTGAAAATTCAGTCTGCTTGTAGGAATCTGATTTGAGCCGTAATAGAAATAGGCCTAGATTATATAAAGCACCGAGTTTACGGTGCCTTTAAAATTTGCTGTTGTGAACTGGAAGTATTCCCCTTCTGGCAACTCTTATCTATCTGAAAACTTCCCTGGCATATGGTTTGCTTTGCTGGCTGCTCCTCCGGAAGGTGAAGTTTTGCTGCTGTTCTGAGGAAATGTAGTGTGGGTTGTCTCGTTATAACCAGGAATGAATGCGCTCCTTCACTTAATTTCCTTGATTTACGGAGCAAAAGGTGCAGAGGAAGGCTCAGTCCTGGGGGCCAGCATGTGCAGGGCTACCAGGAGACTGCAGAAGACATCGAACCAAACAGCTCAACATCCTCCATCTGCAGAAATATACATATAAATGGTTATAAATTTGTATAGAGTAACAGAATTAATAAATCTTACAGATTTCTGTCTTTCCTCCCCATGCCTCCAGCTCCCTTCTGTCTTCTTAAGAGACGATAGAACAAGAGGGAACGGCTTTAAACTGCAACAGGAGAGGTTCAGACTGGACATAATAAAATTTTCCCAGCAAGACTGGTCCGAGAGTGGAACAGGCTGCCCAGGGAGGGGGGAGTCCCCATCCCTGGGGGGGTTTCAGGGCCGTTGGGATGAGCTGTGGGGGGATGCGGGGTAGGGGAGAACTTTGTAGAGTCGGGCTGAGGGTTGGACTCGCTGATCCGAAAGGTCTTCTCCAACCTGAGTGACTCTGTGAGACTTGCTGTTCCCCGTAGACTCTCTGGTAGCTCTGTGGAGGGCACCCATGGGTGCCCGAGGCCAGGGTGCTGGCTGGCACGGTGAGCTCACCGGGCAGCGTTTCCTCTCAGCTGATCTGAGCCACGCTCCAGTGCCCGTCTCTCCCCACGTGCATACACCGATTTTATATAATGTGCTGGAGGTTAATTATCTTTGGGATCTCAATCCCCATTTGAAATTTGACTAAAAGAAGCTAAAAAGCTCAGAAGGTTTTGGGAAAAGGGGGGTTTGGCAGATGGGCAGCCAAATGCAATTATCTAAGGAAGCAAATCTTAGCTGCTCTTTGGGATTCGACTGCATTTACATGCTATAATAATATTTTGGGATGAATTTTTGCTGATGGTGCAGAATCGATGGGCATCATCTGTATTCAGGGAAGCAAGATGTGGACTAAGTGACCTCCTGAGGGTCTCTTCTGAGGTGGATGGGATTTTTGCCTGTGCTCCTGAAATGCACTGGCTGGGGGATTTCCTTCAAGTCAGCAGAAAAACTTCACTTGCCTGGGTTCAGGTGTGGGCACTAAATATTCTGGGCAGATTCGTTTTCCTCTTTCTCTTTGCTGTAGTTTTGTTTGATTTGTCATCTTCATTTGCCTCCAAGGAGATTCTTACATGCCCTTCTTTTTTTCATCATCCACTCAGCATTATTTATTTCGTCTAGTCCTGGCTTTCTTTTGATTTCTCTCCCTCTAAAATGCATATTTTGTATTCCGTTCAAGTGAAACTTGGAAAAAATATGGTCATCTTTAAGAGTAGAGATTGTGAGAAAGTATGCAGAGCACTGGTGAGATTTCTGTACTGACATTTTTAATGGTAAAGAGTTTAAAGCTGGAAAATAAATGTGAATCTTGGAAGAGCAGAACATATACAGGGTGAGGGTAAGGAAACCTGGCACTTTTTATTTTATGTGTGGACTGTCGTGATTTTTTTTTTTTTTTTTTTTTTAATGAAATAAAATATCTTTGTGCTCATTTTAGAACATACGAAGTCCTGAAGAAGGCAGTAAGAGAGCAGTGGAGTGTTATCAGGAGCACCTGTTCTCCAAGGCACGGCTGTTTGCACTCGATATATTCAGAATGTGGTTGTTAACAGGGAATTAAACTTTGTGGGTTGTCTCTGGAAGAATTCTACAAAAGCCGTTAAACGGAGATGGATGTGGTCTGAAACTAGTCCTTCTAATCCCAGGTTGATGTTCATTACTTCAATGAAATTAAGGTTCTTTTCTTTAAAAAGTAAAGGAGCAAGCATTAAGTAGGTTTGTGATTATTCAACCAATAATTACTTGTTTATCACGTTAAAAAGTCTTATTTGTTGCAGTTATTCCTAGTAACGTGTCAGTCATGCAGGTCAGGTTGCCTGACCTATTAGTGCCTGTTTCTTCTGGCTGGGTTGGTAAATCCTTTGTTCAGAATCACGGAATGGTTTGGGTTGGACGGGACCTTAAAGCCCACCCAGTGCCACCCCCTGCCCTGGGCAGGGCCACCTTCCCCCAGCCCAGGTTGCCCAAAGCCCCGTCCAACCTGGCCTTGAACCCTTCCAGGGAGGGGGCAGCCACAGCTGCTCTGGACAGCCTGTGCCAGGGCCTCACCCCCCTCACAGGGAGGAATTTCTTCCTTACATCTCATCTAAATCTCTCCTCTGTCAGTTTAAACCCATCACTCCTCATCCTATCCCACCCTCCTGATCCAGAGTCCCTCCCCGCTTTCCCGCAGCCCCTTTCAGCCCTGGGGGGCCGCTCTAAGGTCTCCCCGCAGCCTTCTCTCCTCCAGCTGAACCCTCCAACTCTCCCAGCCTGTCCTCATAGTAATCATGGAATCTTCTGTGTCTTTCTAGGTACAGAGAAAATTATAAAAACAAGGTTACCTGTTTAAATAACAAGAATAATAACAGGGCAGTTATTGCAGAATTCCTCCTCAAGCAATTTTATATATTGGGTTAAGAAATTGTGTTTCTTGAAGACTGTCCAACTCCTGTATGCTTTTAGCTGAATCTTAGTTCATAAAAGGAAGATAAATCACTGGAAAGTGAAAATCCTCTAGCAGAATTGTGCATTACGAGCACTTTTGTAACTGCTGGCGTGCTACGTCGCGGTCTTTCCAAGCCCTGCGTTATCAGAGAGGCTTTAGCTCTTGCCTCTCGCATGCTCTGTTTGTGGGTAGTCGCCGTTCGTCAGCGTTATTCACAGCCACGTCTGGCAGGCTGGGAAACCAAAGTGTGCTGACACTCCAGTGTAGTCTAATACAAGTGGAATGGAAAGGTGGTTTAAATAATGTAATTTCTTGATTCGAGTGTACTTGATTTAATAATAACGATCTGGGATTCTGTAATCATCTCTCTCTTTAATTACATTTTTTCGTATAATTTAATGTTAGAATTGACCATGACATCCATCTAGTTTCACCTTTTTAATCTTACAGCTGAATCTGACTTTTTTTTTTTTCTTTTGTAGCTGTTTTTACATTTAACACAATAATTTGTATTTCACTACAAAAACATCTGGCGTTGGTTTGAACAGGTGAGGAATCCTCTATATGCCCAGGTAGTCTGTTCTCTCTTCAACTGCTTTATCTTCAGAAAAAAATAAGTCTGGTTCTTTCCCATACCGAATTGGGTTTCCTTCAGTTCCCAGCTATTGTCACTTGTATATATTACTGGTAGACGAAAAGAACTCTCTTGTACCTGCTGCTTTCCCACCATGAGGTGCTTACATGCTATAATAAAGTTACCGTTCAATCTTCTCTTTTTTTTTTTTTTTTTTTTGCATCTTGCTCTTTACATATTTCACTGCCAGATGAAGTCACAAGTACTTTCTCTAGCGCATAAGTACTTTTCTGTTGCTCTTTCCTTTGCCCTTTAATTTCTTAAACGTTGCTTAACAATGGCTGGCAGCAGATTAGGGTCCTGTGCTCAGGTCATCCGTTCTATATATGAAAGTAAATTCTATCTGTGCTCTTACTGCACACAGCGATCCCAGCAGCCCCATCTATTTCAGCACTCTGATGAGAGGACTTTGCTGGTGTCTCTCTCAGCCCGTGCCAGGGTACAGTCTTGCGCTGTTAACCTCTATTATGAGTTCGTAGATGTGTATCGTTCTGTGTGAGCACCCGACTCTTCGTTATTTGGAAAAAACACTGATCTTTATTCGTGTATGCGCATGCGCAGGTGTGTAGGAGTTCAGCACTGTAGTGTGTGGCTTTTTTTTTTTTTTTTTTTTTTTTTCTGCTGTTTGTGCTGTGAAGGCAAAATCCTCAGCACCGGTGTATATATGCCAGTGCTAATTTTGTTTCATAAATAATGAGAATTGGGTGAGTTTGGTATCTTTGGATAAACAAAACTATTGTTGCCCTCTTGCAGGGCTGTGCGCCCTGTGCCATCCTCCCTGTGGCAGTAGGACATGCTGGTACGAACCATTCATCCATGGGGTGTGGTTTATGCGGGTTTCAATCAGGTATATTTATGACTTCATCAAAAGAATAAAGCAAACGTTTAATCCGTAAAGCCATCACCGCGTGTTGATTACGTTTCTCCTCGTGGATTCTTTGCTGATAGACTCCAAGCCTTTGTAAACCATGGCAGGCAGAAATGGTCTCAAGCTGCGCGGGGTGTTGTTGACTACTCGGGTCATTCTGTTTGTCCTTCTGTGTTTGACCGTGTTAGCAGCCTTCTAGCGTGTCTTTGATCTTCCCCAAAATGGTATTGGAAATCAATATAAGCTCATCGGGGGTCTCCCAGGGTCACGCTCTTAGTCTTGTGGGAGCAAGGAAGAAAGGCTTGCTTTCTTTTAGGATCTGGCCTTGTAAACGATGCTGGCTTTCTACTGCTGGATCTGTACTGCACATGCAGCACAGCACTGCAGATGCATAATAAATCTCTTTTAAAGGGCTGTAGAGGGAAAAAAAAATCTTATGTGGAGCTCCAGGTAACTTGGCTCCCCTGTTTCCAGCTTCTTTGGAGCTCTTGCGTCTCCACGCTGCATGTGCTAACGGACGGCACGCAAGACGGCTCATTATCCCTTCCATAGGTATGCAAGAAATATGTATTTGTTGAATTTTTGCGCGCTTTCTGAACCGTGTGTAACTGCTTTATATCGTACGGTACCACAAAGCACTTCAAACCTACATAATTGATAGCTTGTGCTAGGTCCAGGGGGCTATAGTAAGGAAAACAGCATGAAAAAACATGTATTTTTATATTTAAGAATAACTTATGAGTTAGGCAGTCTAAATATATGCGTCACTGCTGTCTCCTCTCTGGGTGTCTTGATGAAGCAGTTTCAATCAGTTTACCAGATGCGTGTTTTATTATTATCCTGACTTCCAAGCATCACTTGCTTTGAACATCTGAAGACAAAGGCAGCTAATTAACAAATGAAATCAGCAAGCTGTGCAGTCCCAGCAGCTGAAGAAAGATGATATAGCAAATGTAGTCTGTGATCCTGCTCTCCTGTTTGGGTAGGTGAAGCTCCTCTGGAGCTCAGGTGAGGGTCGCGGGAGATGGTCTGTGTTTCCTACTGACAGACAGCGCGATGCCTCCGGTACTTTGCAATTCAGCACAGAGAGGAGATTAATAGCATCTGCCGCAATTCTGCGCACCTTCCACACCAACATCTCTGACCGACGTGACGCAATTCACAGTGCGTTTAGATTAGACTTGTTTTGAACGGCTTATGTACTGGCCTCTCTGTTTTCTGAGGGCTCAGGGATGCGCAAAGGGAATTCTTCCAGTGCAGTGTTTAGCATGCCTGTGCCATCTGGGTTTTGGAAACTGTTTGGTTCAATTCAAAAATTAAAGACTGAAAAATTGAACCTAATGGTGGCATAAACCTCTGTGGAAAACATACTTCTGTAATTATTTTCATTTTGATTAATAGACTTTAACTACATAGCAACACCCGTGACTTCAGTTTAATTTAAAGAATGATTAGTCGGTTAACTCTTCATTATTCGATTAACCCAAAATGAAAATTCTTTTTTTTTTTTTTTTTTTCTTGTAAAGTACTTCAACAATTCATCTAGCTGAGTTTCCTTATGCTAAATCTTTCTCCATGGCAGTAAGATCTCTTTGTCTCTTCAGTCATGTTCCCTCTTCCCCGGTTAACTGCTGGGCAATACCTGAAGTCCATAACTTCCCTCCCAGACTGCTGAGGCTCTGACTATTCCAGTGCTTTTAGGGAACAAACACCCACAGATACACATACGCACAGAGATTTAAATAGTTGTTTGAGTTTTTTTGGTTGGGTTTGTTGTTTTTTTTTAAGTCTATTTGGAAATTTGAGTATCAGTTAGTAAGTTAAATTAGCCACTGAAACTGGAGTTCTGGAGAGCTTTGACGAGTGAGCATTGATGCCACCAAGGTTAGGTGACTTTAAAATCGCCTGTCTAAAGGCAACGGGTTCGGCAGTTGCATGCCTCCATTGTAAACGCTCTGCAGAATACCTTGGCAGTATTATAGAAAAAGCACACTTTGTATTGTGTTTGCAACTGCCTGAGCAAAATACAGTCTTACATAACAATCCCGTAAAACATTTATCTAACCCTGCCCAGCAGCGGGGCAGGCAGTTGAGTGTTCTGTGAAATCTCACAACAATTGCAAGCATTATTTTGTCTCCTATTAGTGCTGCTTCTTTCGCTTTGATGCAGCTGTTGAGATCTTTCCAGCACTGCCGATGGAAAAAAATCAGTTAAGTTCTGCGGTGTGAATTTTCTATTAATTGACCGTTATGAAATGCTTTGGCAGAGGGCTTGCCACGTTTGCGTTCCCTTAAATTTCTTTGAGGTTTCCTTACGCTCTTCTCAAAATCCATCCCCTGTCAGCATACAGCACCATGAGGAAGGAGGGGGTCTGCATCTCCCTGTGGTCGAGGGGTACCGGTGTTGGAGGGGGTGAGCACACACCCAGCCTGGACCTGTTGCGAGAGAGCAGGTAGCCCGCGATGGCGTCACAGCTCGTGTTGTCGTGGAGTCATTTAGGTTGGAAAGGGCCTCTTGTGCAACCTGCTCAAACCAGGGCCAACTTCATGCTTAGGTTAGGTTGCTCAGGGCTGTGTCCAGTCAAGCGTTTGAAAGTCTCTGAGGATGGCATCCTGCAGCCTCTCTGGGCACCTGTCACATTGCACGGGGAATTTGTTTTCCCTGAGGAGTTTCCTCTTGGTACAACTGATACCCATTGGCTCACGTTTTGTTCTGCTCGTCTAAGAGTTTGCCTTCATCTTCTCTGTAACTTCCCAGCAGTCAGTCGAAGACAAGAGATTAGATCACCCCTTCATCTTTTCTTCTCCAGGCTGGCCCAACCCAGGTCCCCAGCTTCTGCTTCTCTGATCATCATGGTGGTCTCCTCTGCACTCAATACGTGGATGGCCAAGGTGCTCGGGATGCGTTCTGAGGTGCAGGGTGGAGGGGGTGGATCATTTCTCTGGACGTGCTGTTGCAGCCTGGGATGTAGTCAGCCACCTCCTCTTCAGCTTCTCTAGCAGGACCTCCAAGGCCTCTTCTGCAAAGCTTCTGGCCAGTCCTTCTGTCAGGGTGTTGATTGCCACCTTACACTGGCAGGCCTTGCCTTAAGTCCTGTTTTTAGGCTTTAAGTAATTTAGCCTGTCTAGTCTTGATTAATTTCATACAAACGAAGCTGAGTCAAGACTTGAACTTCTTGGGTATTTCACCTAGGGCGATGCTCCTTCATGGAAGGGTGAGAGACTGCAGGAGCAGTCCCCGGACTCGGTGTTGCTGGTTCTTGGCTGTTAGTGATCCTTGTTTGTGGTCTAAGGGATGTGCTTTAATAATAGACACGGGAAAGCGTTCGTGTGTGAAACGTTCTGTTGTTCATCAAAATATAGGGAACAGGTGTTTTGGCCTAGAAATTGAAGCAAGCTAATTTCCTCCTTTTTATTTTCTATTGCATGAGTAGAAGACATAACGTTTCAGCAATCTCATCCCTTTTCAAATGCTACTGTGATTTAAAATAACCTTTAAAACAAAAATGAATTCTCATTAGAAAATGCCATCCTAATTTGGAGCAACAGTTTCGTAATTTGTTTCTGTGATATTAAATTAAATGTTTTGTGGAGTAGAATAAAGGTAACATTTACCTAAAATCTGTGCACTATTACCACGTATTATTGCTTGAATTATTCCAAATTTTGGAACATGTTTTGTTTCTAATTAATCAAGAGACTCTCAAGCTTTATTCTTGTTATGCAAATCAAAACGTAAGCATCTAAAGAATGATTTTAAAGCGCAGGCTGCTTTTCAGTGTGGACGTCTGAAACATGTTAATCTATTCAGATTGTTAATGATGGACTTCCGTTAGTGATGCCATGTGCCTCTGCCTCACCTCTAGTTGATAAAACTATTAAATCCCCCCCAGTTTTTTAGGAACTACCGTGCTGATGGACCATCTTGCACAATAGATCATGGTGGTTACAGCGGTGTACGTCTGGCTCTTGGGGAAAGGACGTGTGATGCTTCCCCAAAACAACAGTCCTTGTTTTCAACACCTTTGAGAAGGGACTCAAGGGTGCGGGTGCCTTTGAGCAGGACTCTACGTTCTCATTCTGCGTTTCGCCTTAAATCCGATGAATTGACATTTGGGTAGTTGGTCACACAAGACTTTGCAAAAATAGGGTTAAATTTGCGGAGGAGTAAATTAAGCGCTACCTAAAGCATTGCGTATGTTTCGGTTTGGGGAAGAAGAGCTGCTGGTGAGGGTTTGAAATTAGTTCAGTGGGCGCTGAGTTGCACATGGAAACGCGGTGTTGCGGTGTGCCGGCAGACCGGGCTGGTAGAGGTAAAGTTAGGCAAATTGTTTGTACTCTCTGTGGGTAACAGCATCGGTGCCTGTATTGCGACTGTCGGAGGCAAACCTGGACGTGTCTTGGACATGTAGGGATTAGATTTAGAGAAGCAACTTCCCCTTGGCTGCCAGCTCTCCGGGCAGCATAGCTTCTCCCTAAAGCTCACCAGAGGGTTACTTACCACGTCATTTGGAGGTGGAGTGTTTTTTAACTAGTAATTAGTAAAACTAGCCATTGCTTTTCTTGTTTGGTTTCTTTTTTTATTTTTTTTTCCATTCTTCGATGTAATTGCGCCTTCAGAGAAAGCTCGTGATAAACAATAGTAACACCCTGCAAACAGATATTACTTGTTCCTGATGGAACAAAGCCCAAATTAATTAATTAGCTGTACTCTCTTTCCAAGGGCTATCGTTATTTTTTTTTCCCTATATGAGTGAATTCTGTTGTGGGGATCTAATTTTCTTTGAGCTGATGCACTGGGAGTAATTATATGATATCTGTATTTTAATCAAGAGAAGTGTGTTCTAAAGCCTGTGATGAATTTACCTGCTTGAAGTTAAATGCGTGTAACTAAAAGAAGGGAATATGCATTAAATTACTGTATTAAATTGCTGCTTTAAAGGAAAACAGCTGCATGCACAAGTTCTATGTTCTAGTGGATCCTACCATTAGGATGCAAATTAGTCTGTCTATTTATTTCCTAAGCTTTATAAACTATTTTGTCTAAGAGACGTTTAAATTAAAATCATGCATAAGAAACAAGTAGTAAAGATGAAAACCAGATGAAACCTAAGTATTAGTGGAAACGTAACAGAAATTTGACTGACGATATCATAGGTGATAGCGTGTCTGTTGTTATATCCAAAAGCCTGAGTTGTGAATGCAGATCCAGTTGTGCTAGGTGCTGTGCAAATGGAAACGACTGTAAATTCTGCTGAAAAAGTCCTAAAGCGTGCATCTGCGGCTTGTAGAGCTGTATTGCCTCCCATTTGCCGTTGGCCTGTGTAGAAGGACCCCGTCGCAGAACCATCGCAGAGTCACCTCCAGCCTGACTTTACCTCGGTTGTTCTTTCTGTCTTCCCAGATTTGGACGATCCAATAGTAACGGTCCACCAGAGCATCGGGGAGGCAAAAGAGCAGTTTTACTATGAGAGAACGGTGTTTCTCAGGTGCGTCGCCAACTCCAACCCGCCTGTTCGGTACAGCTGGCGACGCGGCCAAGAGGTACTGCTGCAAGGCTCTGATAAAGGAGTGGAGATCTATGAGCCCTTCTTTACCCAGGTAGGAATGAAAATAAAGGATTTTTCCTTCCTTTTAGGCTCCTCGTAGCAGATTCTTTATAACTGGATCTGCCCGTGTATCCCAGTTGGGTTTGTGATTGGGTAAGTGGGTGCCCTCCAGATAACTACATCCCGGCACAAATGCATCCGTGTGTTAGGATAGGCCTCCCTAATATAAAATATATCTCTTTTTTTTTGATCAAATTATGAAATAGTAAATGATGGGAAGATGCACAGTGAGTTCTAACTGCAGGAGCCCCTTTTAAGTCTTTCTTGCTTGGGCGCTGCAAGCCCAAACCTCAGATTTGACTGCTCTTTCCTAATCTTTTCCAATGCAATGCAAAGCGATTCTGCACAGAAGTTGCAGCCTAAAAAGCTTTCCAGGAAAGCTAAACTCCCTGTCTTGTTTGGGTTTTTTGTTGTTGTTGTTGTGTTTTGGGTTTTGGGCTTTTTTTTAAATATATATTTTATTCTGCCTTTCACTTCCTTGAATATCAGGTTTTGTTCCAGAATTACACAGTTAAAAGATGAGGCAGCAAAAATGAAAATAAGTGCTTTTTTAAGTCTTTCTACTCTCACAGCCACGAAGGCAGACCGGGCCATCAAGAGTCTGTCAGATTAGATCAGATTAATTTATTGTTAGCACATTTGCACGGTCTTAGAATAAAAGAGGTGGCGTATCCTATTGTCTGTGGACGAAAGCGTGTGATGGTGTTTGCAAAAAGAAGAGGGGAAAAAAAAAAAGGAGAAAAAAATTGAAAAATTGTTTTGGAAAGTCTCAAGCAATAACGAGTAAAGATGGAGGTGAAAACTGCCTGGTAATTTGGTCTTCATAGCAGAAAGCAACCTGCAACTTCCATAAATAATTTTCAGCTAATGATTTGAGAGCACCTTCATTTTTTCTTTTTATTGTACTTGACAGCTTTATATTACTACAGTGGCTTGGTATTTTACCGAGAAACATGTAGCCTGGAACCTTGCAGAGATGAGAATTAGATTACATAGTCAGGTTATTGGTCTCCTAAATGTGATGAGATTATTTTTAATTTAACATGTACGGACCCAGTTTAGCAAATCTGCGGCTTGTTTCCTCGGCCTCAAGTGTGTAAACGGGAGTTTTTTAATGTTTTAATTAAAAAGTGTGAGACTCCCTTGATGTGGGACTTTTTGGTTTATATTTTCATATGGAAATGCTGATGATTACTTTCCCTATCATCTAATAAGAGCATATCTAATAAAATGTGTCACATGAAATTAGATTCAATGTTAAAAAATAATAATAAATATTTCTAGGTTACTAGGAACGTTCTTCCCAGAGCCTCTGTCCGGGCTGAATTAATGAATAAATCAGATTGTCATGTTGATAGCGAAAGCTTATCCATAACCTTTTTACGATTATTGGAGGTCAGGTTGACTTAGTGTATCTTGTCAGCGTGTCTACAAGATCTGATATATGTTTATAAGAGGAAAAGACGTAATTAAAGGTTCAAGAGTCATAAACGTCTACTGCACACCTCTGCATGATTGGTGTTCAGCTCGTGATGTGGTAACAACCAGTGAGAACTGGTGTGAAGAGGGATAGAGGGTGTTTGACCTCATCGAGGGATACGGATTTGAGTGGCGTTTTTTTTCTGATTGCCTTGAAGGTGAATTATCAATCTGAAAATTCAATTAAATGTGAAGGAAAACAAGTAGTTACACAATTAAATTTTCTAAGGCATCGTACCCAAAAAAAAGGACTAGTTTTTCTTTCCGGTGGTTTTCTTGTTTTATTAAATCATAGAAGGCACCTGGAAAACTGGGCGTATACAAATAGATTCTTGAACTTTGAACAGATTTGGTTGGTTTGGGGTTTTTTTTTTTGGTTTTGTTTTGGTTTTGTGAGTCAGGTAATGTCAGCTACTTAATTTAGCTGCCTTAAGGGGGGGAAAAAAAAAATAAAATTGAACATACACATTCTCATCTGTGGAAGTGTTTGAAATCCCGAACTTTTCAAACCCAAAATCTCGGTGCAGAATATTTTCCCAAGAGTTTGCATCATCCTCGTTGCTCATTGTAATTGCACAGCCTGAGTATGAGATTAAATTTGCTGTATTTACAATAATTACGCAATTAGGCATAATTAGACTAATTATCCAAACCAATGAAGAAAATATATACGTTTTTATAAATCTCTGCAATCTGGGGCCATGATCCAGAATACCAGCGTGAGTTCAGCCTGCAAGGTCAGCTTGGAGTCCACAGCTAAGGAATGAATTGATGAGATGCAGCTGCTCCGTGTTTCCAGAACTCGGTTGACTTTGGTGGTCGTGTTCCTACTAACCTGGGCCAGGCCCTTCCCTAGACCAGATAAACTCTTCTTAAAGTAGGATCTTTATCTTTAGGAACAGCCTTTCAAAGACTTGGTTTTGCAAACACGAATTCAGCATGTGCTTAATTTTAATCGTATAATTTCAGTTCCAATACTCAAAAATCTACCAAGCTTGAGCTCAACAGCTGTTTCCTTTCTTCTCTGGCTAGCTATATCTTTTTTTTTTTTTTTTTTTTTTTTTTTTTGGCTAGTTCTGTACATGCTTTTTCACAAACGACTATATTTTTTTTCTTACATAGGCTTGGGCTGTTGGTTCAAATAATGTTAAAAAAAAACCCCTAACTATATTGCTTGAGCTGTGATAGTATTAACAGTTGTTCAGCTTTAACAGGACACGTGATAATGAACATTTTCCAAAGTTTTCTCTTTTGATGCTTTGTGAGCCCGTTCGGGGTGTCTGCCTCCCTGGGCTGGCATTCTGCCTTAGCCTTGTCTAAGTAGAACACGTTTTTAGCTTATCGCTCTAAATGCAGTCAAAGACGAAAGCGGGCAGTTGGAGGAGGAGATTGAGAGCCCGTGGAAGTTTGTTATTTTAATGCTACAGTGAATAACGTGCAGGTATTGATACGGAAAGATTCATCTGGTGTTTTCACAGCCCTCTATGCTGTCGCATCCTCATGCCTGACACCCCGACGTGCTTTGCTGTGCTCCCTGTGCTTCCAGTCTCCCTGCTCTGTCCCATGACATCTCTGCGTGGTCGGGATTTTGTCTTTTGGCTTTTTGTTACTCTTGTTTCTAGCAGTACCGTAAGATTTTACCTGCATATTTCAGCAACTTACCGTTTCTCCTGAGTTTCTGGTTCTGCGGTGCCAGTTCACGTAGCACCAGAGTGGAAATCTCATCTTTTTCAGTTTCCTCTTGATTGTGTCTGAAGGAACTCTTTCATTACACAGCCCGTTCAGGTCCCTGCTCCATCATTTACACTGCTGGCTAAAAATAAAACCCATCAGCAGCTCATTTTCAAAGGAAAACAGCAGGATTTCTGTAGCTTGTGATTTTTTTTTCATCACATAGGCTGGTACCCTAAGATATATTATCCCAAATAATGCAACTTGAAAGACTCTGTCAAACCAATTTCCCCCTTGCTGCTCTCTTTTCTTTTACCTTTAGTATATAAGTGGGGCTACAGTTTTAAGTGATGCCAGCTGTCATTCTTTCAGGTAATTAAATAAATACATTTTCTTGACCGCTTCAATATCAGCTTCTAGTTAGCCACCTCTGCATCCTCCTCTTTGCTCCTGAAAGCCATTCTCAGTGTTTCCTGCATCCCTGCTTGTTCCTCTGCATCGGTGCTTTCCTAACACTCTCTCTTGCACGTGCAGGGAGAAACAAAGATCCTGAAGCTGAAGAACCTCCGACCTCAGGACTACGCTAACTACAGCTGCATCGCCTCGGTGAGGAATGTCTGCAGCATCCCTGACAAGATGGTGTCCTTCCGACTCTCTAATAAAACAGGTGGGACCTCCAGCACCGACCCTCCCGGGTCCTTTGATGTCCCCGTGGTCTTTTGTGTTTTTTGTTCTCTTGCATAAACATAGGTGACTGCATGCAGCCACAGAGTGGTAGGAGCTATTCAGGAGCGAGTTGGAGAACCCGTTTTCAGGTGTTTTCTTTTTTTCTGAACAAAGTTAAGATTTAAAGAAGAGTTTTGATTCACTGCTATTTACTCAATTTATTGCTTCCTTCCAGGACTGAAAGGGGCAACAGGAAAAGCGGGGAGGGACTCTTGATCAGGGAGTGTAGGGATAGGACAAGAGGTGACGGTTTTAAACTGACAGAGGGGAGATTTAGATGAGATATAAGGAAGAAATTCCTCCCTGTGAGGGGGGTGAGGCCCTGGCACAGGCTGCCCAGAGAAGCTGTGGCTGCCCCCTCCCTGGAAGGGTTCAAGGCCAGGTTGGACGGGGCTTTGGGCAACCTGGGCTGGGGGAAGGTGGCCCTGCCTGGGGCAGGGAGTTGGAACTAGATAGTCTTTAAGGTCTCTTCCCACACAACCTGTTCTATGATTCTATGATTTATTGCTCTCTGGATTTTATTATTGGGATTTACACTTTCCTCCAGTATGGGGGACGTTCATGGTTATGGAGAGACTTCAACGAAGATACTGCAGCAAGGTAAGAGGAAGGGGCATGTCATTCAAAGCTGGGCACAGAATAAAAAAAAATACTCAATTCTCTCACTGCTTTGTTGAAAGCTAATACTTTCTGGTCAACAAATTTTAGGAAAACTATTTTTATATTCTTACATTGATTTAAATGTTTTTACATATCTGATTTGATATATTCTTGCATTGATTTAAGCTGATTTTTTTACATTGATTAAAAAAAAAAAATGCTTTCAGACTTGTTTGGTTCAAATGAAAATATTCAAGCAGTTGCATTGAAATGCTTTGCAGGAGGATAACTGCGTATTTAACTATAGTCTCTGACCAAGCTGTCTCCATGTTCTGGAGACACAATTTCTTGTGCATTTGCTCTTTTCTTTGGGCTTGTCCCTGGCCGAGCAAGCAGCCAGTTGTACATCACCCTCTCTTTGTGGCTGTATCGCTGCTGCGTACCTCAAGAGCCTTGTGCCAGTGGTTGAGTGCAATTGGGAATGCTGGTTTCCAGGAGGACGAAAATTTCAGGTTTTAACTCTGCCAAAGGTCCTGTGTCCAGGATCCCCCGAAGATGTGTAGGAAATGGTTTATAAACTTGATGCCAAAGAGTAAAATTCCTCAGCTTAGATATTTAAACAATTAGAAATTTCAGAAAAGTGTTTTCTGGAGAACAGTTCTGCAGAAAATATTGTGGCTCGAGGTTAGATTTTTGTTGCTGTATGCCTTAAGAGCGAATGCCTCAGGGCACGGAGAAGTGGTAGCAAATGAATGAAAGAGCTGAGGCATTAACATGCTGAGTGCCTCTAAGATGAACTATGAATTTTATTTGCACTTGCACATTTCACATTATTTCTGTCCTCATGACTCTATTCCAAGGAGTTGCCTTCAGCTTTTTCTAAATTTCTGAGCTGACAGCAGAGATTTCAGAACTCTGTGGTATGTACCATTTCTGCACACAACCCACTGCAAAGCAAATTCACAGCTCAGCTTTAGAGCTGCTGCTGGCAGTCGGGAGTTACAGTCAGCCCCGAAGGTATCTGGCAAAATTATTTGGAAGCCCTTAATTTGATCTTTCATTTATTTTGCTAGGAAAAAAAAAATATTGTAATGAGAGGTTTTCCCCTCATTAGCTGCTCTGGTTTCACACCAGAAGAGGCATGAAAGCGCGTCTGCCATGGGGAGGTGCAAGGTTCCTCTCAGCACCAGTAGTAACTCATCCACCTTCTTCATCCATGAGAGCAGAGTATGAAAGTTGTTTCCGCTCCCATTTCTCAGAGAGATGATTTTGCTGTTGGAGCCGGAACAGTCTCCGTCCATGTTAGACCTCATCCAGAACAGAAGTTTGTGTTACAGTAATAGGGGAACATCAAATGGCATCGCTATTCCAAACCGAGGATGGGTGATTGTGATCTCATTTTGCAAAAAGAATTAATTATTCCCACCTTACAAAAGTCGTTTTACTTTGGAAGAATTGCTCTTCTGGAGTAGTTTCCAAAGTAAACGAGCCTGAAAATTTCAAGGATTCATACTTTCTCATGAAGAACTCGTTTCGCAACCATCACCAAGGTCAAGATTAAATATGTAAAGTGATTACTGCAACAACTCATTAAAGACAACGACTGATGTGTTGATGACTGAGACAAAATTTTCTCTTTTGGTATGACTTCATCTGACACAGAAATCCTTTGGTAGAACTTCACCTGGTGTATCTTGATAGAAGTTATATAAATTGTAAATCCAGAGTAATCCAGGATAAATCCAAAGTAATGAAAATCAGATCCTGAACTTGATATCTGTTTTGGTGTAGAGCAGTCCTAGGCTGTCCATCTGTTTTTAATTTAAAGCTGGAGGCATGTAGTGGAGGTGCCTGTCTAATGAAAACAAAGGAGAGACAAACGAGTGTCTGTAACGTGGCAAACACGCATTATATTTATTTTAATTAATGTGGCTACTAGTGAATGTAAGTTCAGCTGCACATTATAGGATCAAAATGTAAAATTGGTGTCAATCTGGCTATTCTGCATTCATCAGGGGTGAGAAGTTTTTGTTGGGCTTGGATGTTGCTGATGAGAGCGGTGACAAAGGGGGATACCTGAGGCTTAGAGCAGCTGTGGGTTTCCATCTCCTTCCAGTAGTGATTTGGCTTTCACTGCAGGATACGGGGACTGTTGTGTGATTTGTCAGGCTCGCTTTGATCGATCGACTTGTGGGCAAAGTCGGGAAGGTTTTTGCCTGCCATGGATGTGCTCACCAGCTTGGGTTGCGCAGGGACATCAGCCAGGTGGGGTTGGAGAGGGTTTGTGGACCATCTGCGCGCGGTGGCTGGCCGTTCCCCTCGGCTGGTGGACGCGATGCACGCAGGGAAGCTGCGGGGCTGCTGGGAGCACCTCGGCTCCGCGCTGGCACAGCGATTGCTACCGCCCGCCGACGTGCAGCAGGACTTCTGCACGCTGCCACGAGCGCTCGTCACGTTGGGGTGATCGTTGGCAGATTGTGCTTGGGGAAGTGTGAAAAATAACTCGGTGTAGCTATTACTGTGTGCCTGGAAATCCTTACTGGTCTTACAATATCCTGCCGCTGCCCTGCCTACTGTCTGCATCCAGGGCCACGGAGGTTCTCACAGACGACAGCCACGGTCACCTGTTGAACCTTCTACTTGATAATCTTCCTGTATTGTTAGAGATTATGGTGACAGAGGCACATGAACGCTTCTTTCTTCCTCTTTCTTCCTCTGAAAGACCCAAGTCTCCCCGCCTTCCCTCAGCAAGAGCTAGAGGTGACTCGGGCATGAGCGTAGACTCTTATTTCAAGGAAGACATTGCAGATCTAGGTGCTCTGCTGCTCTTTATGCCACAGGGTCTTTCATCCATCTACATGCCTGTGCTCCCACCTGAATCAAACGCCTGATTTGTGGAACACCAGGCACATCTCCGGGTGAGTAGTTCAGGTTTCTGTTCAGCGCCGTCTGCCAGCTTGTCCCTGTGACCCTTTTGTTTTCTGTGCTTACTCTGTCTTGCTGATTATTTGATTGTGTGTCGTGGCATCACCAGAGTAACGATCAATTACTGTGATAGAACCAATCCAAAGGAAACTTTCTGCGTACTAGTTGAATAATTAGCGAGCTAATTAAGCTGATGCCATCCGATGAACATGTATTCATCCGTGCACTTTGGACGTGATGCAGGTTTGAAGTGTTACATGTAGGTGTAATTAGGTACACTCACACCCCCTTCATTCGACAGCGGTGTGTTAATTACATCTGGTCCGCGTGAGGCTGAAGCCTTAGGCACACCATCGATGTGTCTGGTGTCATTTTTCAGACACGCAGATTTCTTTGTTCCACTGCAGACTAGCTTAAAATAATTTAAAAAATAAATAAATAAAAAACCCCCAAAGTGGATGTTGTAATGAGAGAAGCTGAGATCATCTCAGAAGCATGTGACTATGCATATGCTGAAGGCCAAGATGACAATTAGCAGTAATATTGCACAGCAGCAGGTAGAGGCACTTGTTGAGCACAGACCCACTTGTTATCTAAAGACAGCTATTACTCTGCAAATTTATTATCTAAATAGATGAGAAGTTTGAAGGGAAGCAGAAACACTGTGAAGTGATTCACCTGCTGGCAGATTGCTGGTGACTGGCAGGAACAGAAATAGAAGTCAAGATGTGAGGAAGAACAGCTAAGGGACTAATTTTGCAACTCTCATTTGTTTTTAGTAGACTGCGTCCCTTTAAAATCAGCACATAGAAGTTAATTTGGGTAAGTTAATGCAAGCAGGAGTTGTAAAACCAAGTGCAGCTGCTGTGCAACAAAATCAAGGGGTTATTCTGACGAGGAGGAGGAACCCTGACAAAATTTTCTCAGTGCGTGCACTTGACTCCGTGCTGTCGGAAGAGGAGCAGCTGTGAGGGCGGGTGTCACGCTGAGTCACGACCTCCACGCTTTCTGTCTGCCTTGCCCGTTTTTGTTGCCTCCCTATGTCCGTGCTGCACCCAAGAAGAAATCTGACTGATCCGACTCTGGCTCCTACTCTACCTGTGGCGATTTTCTTGGTCGTGTTTCTTCCCCAAGGCCTCAGAGGTTTTCTCCCCATTCATGTTTTTCACCCTCCTCCAGCTCTTAGTGTGTTTGTATTCCTGACGTCAGTGAAATCTTAACTCTAGTCCTCACAGTTGGAAACGTCAAGAAGCACAAAAACCAGAGCTGGCAGCAAAGCCTTCTGGGGTGAGGGCAGCACGGTGCTACAGATTGTGTCTTCTCACAGGAGCAAGTCCCCAACACCTTCTCACTCCTGTTCCCTCTTACAAGTGTTTTGGAATCGCCACCTTGATTCCTCTATTATACCTTCTCGTCCTCTTGCCTTGTCTTTAGTAAGACCTTTGATATGACCTCCCATAGTTTCCTTATAGCCAGATTTGCAAGATGCAAATTGGATTGGCCTTTGGGCTCGAAAGGTGATATGATGTCCAACTGGTGGTCGTTTGCTCATGTCATCCCTCGGGGATCAAAACCAGGAGCAATACTGGACAATGTAATTCTTAATGACCAAAACGATGGGACCCAGTGAACTTCTGGCAAGTTCTCAGACACCAGACTGGGAGTAGTGGTCAATACAGGGTTTTGACAAGCTGGAGAAAAGGGCAAACAGGAGCCTCATGAAATTAGCTCGGGGTAATGACACATCCTGCCCCTGGGGCAGAACAACCCCCCTCTGTACCAGTAGGTGTTGAGGCCAACTGGCTGGAAAGCAGCTTTGCAGAAAGGCAGCTGGGCTGCCCCGCAGACAAGTTGAAGTTGTGCCCGTGTGGAAAAGGTCAGCGTTGAGCTGGGCTGTACTAGCAGAACTGCAGCCAGCAGGTCCAGGGCAGTGATCTTTCCCCTGTGTTCAGTGCTTGTGAGACTGCATGGGACTGCTCCGTTCATTTGGGGGCTGCCTAGAGCAAGGAAGACATGGAGGGACTAGAGCAAGACCAGTGGAGGCCACAGAGATGGTCTTGGAGTTAGAGCAGGTGATGTCGGAGGAGGCTGAAGGAGCTGGGTTTGCTCACCTTGGGGAAGATGCTTAAACTTTGCCTAGATGAGGCTTGAGCAACCTGATCTAATCAGCATTGCAGCAGGCAGGGCTCCGGCCAGAGGCCTCCAGAGATCCCTTCTGATGGAGATCATGCTCCGGTTCTGGGATCAAAGCAAGCACATTAAAATACAAAACAGTGTTGTGGAAGTTGTTGTTGGAATTCAGCATTATCTCCTCTTCCCGGTATATTGTTGTCTGTGTAAGAACTGTTGAAAGTCCTGAAGACCCTATCGCCCTGCCTTAGCCTGGACCATACGTTGGTCAGGAGATGCTGCTTTTTGAAGATGTCTAGCAGGAAGAAATGCAATCTCCTTTAGAAATACAGAGGTTATGTGATTCCAAGCATAATTCTGCTCTGTGTCAAACAACAATTATTGACAGGTGAGATGAAAATCTGTCACCGGTTTGCATGTGACTCAGTCTTTAATCTTTAGAGCTGGGAAAGGTAACTTTAGGTACAGCTAACTCTGAATTGCACATCTGAATGCCCAGGTCTAATAACAACACGAAGGGATGCTTTTAAGAGTGTTCATTGTTTCAAAGTGTCAGAAGACAGGATATTTACCTATAAACCCACCAAAATTCCGGGCTTCCTTATATTTCCTCTAATACGATTGAGTGAAAGCAAATAAAACGTTTATCTTTGATCTCCGGGGCATTTTTAGTGGCACAGATTAATTTGAAAATGTATATTAGTTCGTATATTAGCAGCCAGTTCAGGCTGCTCGGTGCGGGCGATCATTAATACATAATATTGAGGCGGATTTTTGGCAGCCTCCAGCATAGAAATCATCCACAACAGTAACTTTTACCAAGAACAATGACTATTTCAATCTGTGATTTTTCAGCTGCATGACATAGCTCATTCAAATCACAGCTGAAGCTGGCGTTCTGTCTGGGGCATGGAGTGGGAAACCGGTTGAGAAAGGCTCGATTCACTTTTTAATTCCTCCATTAAGCAGTAGTCTGTCGTGATAAACTTGTTTCGTTTCCCTCCATTCAGACAACACAGTGTTAAGACCTCATTTTATAAAAATTATTTCTCTTAGCATCCCCTGGCCTTCTTGGAGAGTGCGGCAGCGAGGTGTGATCCTGCGCTAAAGAGGCTTGAAATCGTCAGATAAGAAATACAGCCAGCTCTATAATCAGGGCTGAATACTGAAGGTGGATGGTTTTAATGCTTTAGCAAAAGAGAGTAATAGAAAACAAAGCTGGGGAAGGACCCCAAGAGGTTACCCAGTCTCATTCTTCATGGCAGAAGGCACTAGACCTAAACCTCACCCCACTGATGTCTGTTTAACTGGGCTGCCAGCAGCAGAGGTGCTGCATTATTTGTGGTCAGTCTGGCCTGTTGCTCTGGTCCTGTCCTCCATGGTATGCAGAAGAATTTTCCTGTTTCCCTTTGCATCTACATTTCATGTATTTGAAGATAATTTATCTTGTCCCATCTGTTCTGTTGGATAATGAACCGAGCTCCTTAATTTTTGCCCGTGAGTCGCAGCAGCTCTGCCTCACGGTGTTCCTGTTGATCTCCTCTGTCCATCTCCTCGGTGAAGTTCGGTGCTTCAGGGCGTGTAGAGTGCTTCAGAGCGCCCAGCCGCATCAGCACGGGCTTCAGTGCAGGGTTTGTTCCGTTCATTTCCCAACGAAGTTCTTGTTTATGCATTCCTGTGTATAAACTCCCTTTTACTTAGCACGTATTGCTGATATTTGCTTTGTGTCCAGACTGGCATCCACCATAACCCTGAGGGTCCTTTCTCTGCAGCTCCTCGTTAGACAGTCATTCCTGATCCGCTAATTGTGCGGGCGATTGTTGGTGTTGCAAGACAGGATTTGTCTCACCTAACTAGCAGTCTGAAAGCTCAGGTGTCTGTACGACGCCAGTTGTTCAGGGAGCACTGTACTCGGTGGAGAGAGATGGCTCCGAAGAGCAATTCATCCCATCTATTTTTGGAGAGCAGGAATTGTGCTTTAGGGGTGCTTATATCTCACCGAGATACATGACCTCGGGTTGCAGGCCTGACTTTCGGCTGGTTGAAATTAGCCGAGACGAATTTAAGCCTACGTGTACGACCGTGCATCTAAATATAGCGATGAAGGGGACAGTTTTGTGATTGGGTTAAGCTGATTTAACGCTGCTCTGCTGCTGAAGGGAGGATCCTGCCTTCCCTTCATACCCTCTTGATAAAATGTCCACAGAATGAATAGTTCATACAGCGTGGGAGCTATGAGCTATTGTAGTCGTCTCCAGAGCGTAACCACCGAGGAAGTGCTCTGAATAGCAAACGTATCCGCCTCCCTTCCTCCCTGTTGGAGCTATCAATGCCACATCTGTGTGTGAACGGCAGCACGAGCAAAGTGCGAGTCATCAAAGTGCTGCTGCTGCTGGATGAAAAGCAGCCAGGCAAATCGGGAATAAAGAGATGAGTCATCAAAGCTGCATCCCCATTGGTTAAAAAACAGAGGATTTCAGAAAAAGTTGGAAGAGGGGAAAAAAAAAAAAAAAAGACTATTGAGAATAGAGGGAGAGCGCAGGGAGTGGGCTACAGTTACCTGGGCTGGTGCTCCAGGCCAGCCTGTTCACGTGTATGTGAACGTATAAAGACTGAGTCCGGCTGCCAGTGGACTCTGCTAAATACAGACCCATGCTTTGCTTTATTTCTTCCCTGTACCTCCTCTCTCTGCTTCCCCTGCACCCTCATAATTTTCCATACTTGATAGTACGCCCAGACAAAATGGTCTTGCAGTTTACTCAACTTTTAAGACTCTTTGTTTTGGTGGCAGGCTCAGGGAAAATGGAAAAATACTAGGGTGGGTTGTTTAGTTTGGTTTGTTTTTTTTTAATCTCTGGTCTAGTAGCATACTCAAATCAAGCAGTGATTCAAGGTACACGGGTGGCACGTACATATCTGAGGTTATGGCATGCAGACTACTGGGTGGCTCTGGGAATTGTGGGGGGCACCTGCCCTGGGTGGGGGGAGCCACCCCTTTGTGCTAGAGCAGGTGTGGGTTCTTTCGCAAAGATGAGAATTCACCTTGTGTGTCAGAGTAAACCCTAAACCAGTTGCAATACTGAAAGCTGGTCTGGGAATATATTACTTCTGTAATTCCATGTGTGAAGTCAAAAGAAAGACATGTACCTCAACTGGGATTTGAGAACTTTGCCTTTATTACCTTTGCCCCTAGAAGTCCTGGAATTTTAGAGGCAGTGAAAATTAAATGGGAAAAAGAGCAAGTAAAACCAACCAACCAACCAACCAAAAGGATTGAGATGTGTGGTGGACGTACCTGCTTTCTGTGTCTAAACACAAAGGCTTTACAAATGGAAGTCGTTACAGCTGGAGCATTTTGCTCCTCTTCCACAGTTGAATTGCGTGCAGCACCTGAACGAGACACCGCTGAAATTAAAAGCTCGACATGACTGGTCACAACTTGACAGTGGCTTTATAAAAAAAAGTTTTTACATTGAGGGCGATTGAGCACTGGCACAGGTTGCCCAGAGAGGTGGTGGAGTCTCCACACTCTGAGATAGTCAAAAGGCAACTGGACACAGCCCTGGGCAACCTGCTTGAGCAGGGGGTTGGACCAGATGACTTCCAGAGGTGCCTCCACCCGCAACCGTCCTGTGACTCTGCGATGAATTCTGCTTCTAACCTGCTGAAGAGCTCGGATTTAAGTGTCTCTGCATGATTTTTTTCCCCCCTTGGCTTTGTTGGAGAACTCGTTGCCAAGACAAAAGGTGAACCTGTCCTGGGAAGCCTCGCCCCTTCCCAGCAGAGTCCACAGCTACGTTGGCATGTCCTGAGAGCAGATGAGCTGCTGGCGCATGTAGGCGCGTGTTTTCTTGACAGATTGGACCACTGGGATATCTTCTTCTGGCTGGTTCAATAGAGGCTGGCACTTTCTGCCTGGAAGAGTTGTCTCTTTTGTGAGACCAACAAGTAGGACTGTCAAATAGCAGTCAGAAGGTTATGGCACTCTCAGTAGCGGCCAGGAGGATAAAGCAGAGAGGATGGGTGTATAAAAGTGATTTTTTAACGGTGTTCGGTTCTGAATTCTTTTGGTTTGGTTTGGGGTGTTTGTTTTTATTTTTAAGGACTATTGATGAAGAGGAAGAACCTTCCGTATTGCAGGAGGCTATGCCAGTGTGGTCAATAAAAAGTTTATTTTTAGCCATGTAATTCAAAATCTGGACCTCAGCTGGGAATTTGAATCTATTTTTTTTTGAAATTTACTGAGTAAATAAGTACAGAAATGCTGCTCCCAGCTCAGCAGGGACCTCAGAAGTTCTCTCTTTTTACTCTGACTTGAAAGGGACTATTCATAACATGTATGGTTAGGAGTATATGCATTGAATTCCTGCAAGAAATCATGGCTGTAAATTAAACGGATGCACACACACACACACACATATAAAAGTGTAATTCAATTATGTTCTATTACTTCAGTTCTGCATATGAAATAATTCACAAAACTAGAGGAAATAATGTGCTTTCATTTTTATTCCTCATAGACGAGCGAGTTGTCAAGGACATGACTTTCCGCCTCTACTTTGATATTGCTATTAAAGTATTAGATTTCTTTTGCATTTCCAGTAATCCCTAAAGCCAGTTGTGACATTTCTCAATTCCGTATACCCACTCTAAACCTGTATATTTGTCTCACTGTAATTATAGCACAGGTTGGCAGCGGGTTTTGTCTGTATGCTACATCAGTGAGGTAACTTTTTTCCTCCCTGTATAGGATCTGTCTCAGATACCCCTCTCAGGCAGCGGTAAAGACTCTACTTCTTTCAAGTTCAGTGAACATCCGTATCAGATAATTGATTAGAAGATGTTTCCAGTCTCCCTGCCAATGATCCCGTGGCAGCTCTGTTTAAACTGGAAGCATTTTGTTGTTCAGCCAGGTTGTTATGTTGAAGGTGCTTGGTAAACTGGCGTTGTTAAGCGGGTATCTCAGAGTGTTAATGATGACTTAATGATTGCTGGCTTTGTGCTGGATCTGAGAAACTTTTGCCCGGTCGTTAATCAAAACCAGTGTGTGTTGCATGCTGTTTTATTGCTCCGTGAGGACTGGTGTATGTTGGGGCCACGTTGTATAATTAATCTCCATCTGTGTGTCGTCAGCGCCTAACTTGCGTGCACACGGCAATACTAGGTAAAAATATTGATGTGATTGTGATTGCAATTCTCCATAGTCACTTGACTAGCAGGGTGGTGTATTGTGGCCGGGTGTACTTCCAAGAGCACTTTGTCATATGCACTGTTGAGTTCGCAGCCAGGCTCTGCTGTCCCATGAAATACATTGGATGCAGAAGCAGTGCTTGCACACCAAAGCCTCTGAATTGAAGTCCCTTTAAAAAGGATGCAGCTGCAATATGAATGGGGACCTGAACAGTTTCCCTCGTCATGAGTAGTGCCTTGTTCTTTGCAGGGAAGAGCTCGCAGTGGCACTGCGGCTGTCTTTGTCCCCTGGCAAACCAACCATGACTTTGAAATGTGGGACTGGCGCTCAGAAACCCCTACTTCTAAAGGGCAGTAAAGATGCAGCGCTCTTTTGAACACTGAGCCGTTCTCATTACGATGTCCAAATGCGATGTTTGGAAAGCTTGTTCCATGCATTCACCCATGGAAATATTTACCAAAGCTTGCTATTGTTTGATAATGAATTTTATTATTCCTATCAGAGAGTTGAAAGAAAGTTTCTGCCGGGCAGGTTGCCTGGCTGAGCCTCTGCCGGTGTCGGGGTTGAAGTTTTTGGGTGGGAGATGCTTCGCTTGCCAAACCTGGATGGCCCAGCACTCGTCTCATTAATCCTGATGGCTCATAATCATCTAAGAGGGACCCCAGCTGGGGCGAAACTTTGGAGGTGGCTTTGGGGGGCAATAATATGCTCCATTTAGTATTGACTTTTTTTGGCAGCCATGGTTTTGTTGCATTAGGAAGTCTGTAAAAATTTATAAGATTTCTTACATGAGCACCTCCTGTGTCTCCGTCAGTTTCGATACTGTGCAGTTCTATTGGCTCTGAGGTTTAACGTTCCAAGCTGGTACTGAACATCATTAGAACTATAAAATCCATCACTCTTCAGCTCCACATGAAATAGAGAATTTCAGTTCCTGTATCTGCGTGTGTGCATGTCAGCGTGTCTCCACGACCAGAACTGTGACCCAGCATTTTATAGTATGAACAGATGGAGCTCTGGGGCTGAAAATTGAAAAAATTCAAACTATTTAGTATTAAAAATTCAGACTATTTACTTAGGAGAGGAGATAAATAAGAAGGAAGACAACAGAAAAAAAAAAAAAAGTTACATATGTGAGATTAAACCAAATCCAGAAGAATACAGCAGTAGACAATAATAAAATATCTCTCTGAATTAAACCCTTCCATGGAATTTTGTGGGATCTCAGCAAGGTTTAAGCAGAACCTGAGGACCTTGTCCTTATGCCAGGAGGCAGCTGTTTAGCAGAGGGAAATTCTGGGCTGGTGCAGTTGTGCATCTTTTCTTTTGGTTGCACATCTACCTGCTCAGTTCTGGGAGCTTGGAGGCAATTCTGTTTTGAAGTGCTTTCATTCTATGAAGACCCCTGTGTAAACGTGATGACCGGTAAAGTACCTTGCTTGGTGAAACTAAATTTTCTAAGACTTCAATAATAAAATGAAGATTGGAGGCATAAATTGCCGGCTTAATGTCACTGCAGGATGTGTCTTGGTTGGGATCATGTGAAAGCTGTTTGTAAGGATGTGAGGCGCTTCACAAGCTCAGAAAGCTTAGGTCACCTTTCTGTGCCTTCAAAAGCTGAACGGGCAGAATGTCAGAACTGGCTCCAGCGTTGTTTTGGGAAAGCAGCTGGGCTGTAGAAATGGACGGGAGCTTGGCTCACACTCGTATGTCTGCTCCCAGACTCCGTGCGGAGGCCATTGGGTGAAACCATTTGTGTCTTGGAGGCTGAAGCCTGACTCCTGAAAGCAACATGCACCGTAAAGGCAAACCCAACACATTTCAGACTTGCATGAGCAATGTGCAATTGCGCGTACCGGCTTTTACAGTATTGTCATTTTAAGAAGAATCAGATCTTTTGGAGATGTCTTTATCTCCTCTTCCTTCCAACCCAATTCCATGATTTCCTGCTATTTAAACAAATGTCACAGCCTGAGCGGCTGGGACTGTGTTGTGGGTCTCCTGGTTAGGGTTCAGTCACTAAATGCTTTACAAATGCAAAGGATTTATAAACACATGGATTGTCCTTTTGGATCAGTTCTCACGTCTGCCCCGTACAAGAGCCAGAAGGAGACATTTCAGAAGAGAGCATAAAAAGTGTGCGGCAGAGATATGTGATAGCCTGCCCTCCCGTTCCAGAAAAAGACACATTTTCTGCCCTGAAGCATGAGTTTTAATAATCCTTCAACAATATTTTGGTATAATCATCAACTATCATAATTGCTCTGGATCATCTTGTCATTTTTATAAATGCCTACTCCATTTTTTTTAATCGTGCTGGACGAAAGAAAAAAAAAAAAAAAAAGGGGAAAAAAAAAAAAAAAGTGGCGATGAATTACACAGTTCAGATTTATGCTGTATTTGGTGCTTAGCCCCCAAAGTTTACAAATAAATAAAAGAGACAATAAATCCATTTTAGAGAGAGGATTAGGCCAAAATCTCAGTTTTCTGAAAGTGCAAGGATCTCAGAGGATTTGTGAAACATTGGGATCAGTGCGAGGTTGGCACAAGTATGTTATTAAAACTGGCGCTTTCTGCCCGTTCCCATCCGTAGGCGCCTGATGCATTTGTAAATCCTCATCCTAAAGGTAGGATTGATGTCGCCCATCTTCTGTCATCTACATCTTACCTGTCTAGATTAAACTAATCTTTGGGCTCTGCAGTCAGCAGAGAGATGGATACCACAGGGGAAGATCCTTGCAAGAAGATACCTGAAGGTAGATAAGAGGAATCGCCTTTTGGCAGTACCTCTGGCTGTCACTGAAACTAGAACAGGGCGAGCTCTCACAACGATAGCTCCATTTCCCTAGCTCAAACAAGAGCTAGTCCTAAACTTTTTGTCTAACAGATGTTTGCTCAGAAAATCTGGAAGAGAGAGAGATTCTGCAAGCAACCCTGGGCAGCCCAGCCCAGGGCTTACCATCCCCACACTATAACACGGAGTTTTGTTGTTGTGCCTTCGTTACTCCTGTCTCTGCCACAGCTTTGCATCGCTGATCCATGGGGAGAGGCAGCTGTTTGCAGCTGCGTTGCTGCAGCATCCCGTGGGGAGCAGTTAGAGGTGTTCCTCCGCTTTGGGAGGGGAAAGCATTTCTGGATGGAGTCAAACGGAGGAGCTTTCCGGTAAAGCAGCCCTGAAGCAGCCCTACATGCTGTTAATTAACCCAAGCTAATTAATAGAGGTCTTCCAGCAGGTGACTCAACTTGTGATTTAGCCCCATTCAATTCCAAATCTAGGTCCAGGCTGACGTGAAGTGAGCACAATCTCTGTCTAACTTAGAGCTAGGGGTATTTTTCTGCCACCCCGCTGTGCTTGAAAACGTCACTGGAGTTACTGACATTTGGGGTTTTTTTCCATGTGCCTCCTTCATTCCCTGACTATCTCTCCCTGCTTCTCCCTTTTCCTCTCTCCCTTTTCCTTGCTGAGACATCCAGTGAGAGCTGTGATGGGAAGCCACGGGTCTCCAGTTCGTGCCTGGCGCGGGAGCCGATGGGTGTTGACGTGCCCCCTTTCCCCATCCCTGGTGGGAAGGAGGAGAGGCCAATGTTGGTTGCATTGACAATGGGGGTTGTGCTCGCGGAGACGGGCGAGTGTGGGGCTGGTGGTGGGGCTGAACTTGCTTCACAAAGTCCAGGTGACCACCAGGAACGTCCGATCTCGCCGTTCCTAGGCCAGAGTTTGGCAACACGCGCGTGACAATAAATCAGGCAGGTGGTGTATTAGACCCAATTCTCTCCTCAGTTGCACCATAAAGCTGAAAATAAGAGATTTTTGTGTTTTCGGTGCATTACAATACAGTGCGGATTGTACAAGGTTTCAAGCAGAGAAAGACCAGAATAATAGCTTGTTGTTGTCGTGGATTCATGTTCTATTCATAATAGGTATTTGACCCTTTATATGCTACACTGAGTTTCATCGGCTGGAAACCTTAAAATCCCTTCTGAATTTCTTAATATTCTTTGGTTTAAATCAGGCTTTTAATGGTAGTAGTTGAGTGTATTGCTGAATTTCTTGTTTGTGTTTGTCTACTGGGATAGGTTGTAGTTAAGTGAAACGTGTGGTGTAAGCAAACGGAAATTACTGTATGCAAACCATAATTTTCATGTACTTACTGTTTTGAGTGCTGTGATGAAAGGGATGTGTCGCAGCATTTTTATCACATCAGCTGCTATCTTTGTCTCTACCTGAAGGATGGCAACGAGCCCCCTCTCGCCTGGAGGATTATAGGACCCACCAGGTTGGGTTGACGCTGTTAGAGCTTTCATCTTTCGTTCTAAGTTTTGAAGCATTATTTGTGGTTCTCTCGTTCCCTGTCTCATGACTTGATGTTTAGTGAGAGCCAAGAGCAGCTCCTTGCCGGAGTTATTCAGGAAAAAGCATTAAACTCAGGAAGGAGGGAGGGAGGGATAAAGAGGCGCCAGCTGAGTGCTACCCCTTGGTTGGTGATGACCCTGCAGGTCTGGAGCTCGGTTCTAATTCCACAGTGGGTACCTGGAGCCCTGCTTCTGCTGCATTCACCCGGGGAAAATCTACTTAAGCGTGAAACGTGACATATTGCCCAGTTTCATACCTCTAATCCCAAAACACAGGCAGATGGATGGATCAACTGATGAAACAATGTGAGGTCAGAGGATGTGAGCAAAGAAGCCCTGACACACTCAGTGGGCATTGCTGACTTGTTTTATCTCTGGTTTTTTTTTGAGCTGTGCACCCAGTTTCTTTGCTTTTAAGTTGGTAATGTGAACCGAGGAATTAATGCTGGGAAGTATCTGTGGTGTCCCAAGCTGGGACGATATCAAATAGGAAACTTTGCTTGTAAACCTCCACTTTTCTGCTCTCTTAAAGTGTTTCCTTGGCTGGAGGTTGCCTGCTCTCTGTTCTAGGACAGGTGGAAATGAAGCGCTTCCCATTTGTGTGCTCCAGCTTCTGAATGCAGAGAAAGCTAATTCCCCTTGGGTGAACTCCAAATAAAGAAAACTTATTTTATAGTTGACTCTTGTATTTGCCTTTAGTGATTAGTGTGTATTCCTTTAATATTGAAATAAGATTCCTATATAAAGCAGAACACACAAGAATTTATCTCTGTGTACTGGCTTTGCATGGCCAGGTTTGGTAGTGGTGGGGGCACAGGGGTGGATTCTGTGAGAAGCTGCCAGAAGCTTCCCCCATGTCCGATGGAGCCAACGCCAGCAGCTCCAAGATGGACCCAGCACGGCCAAGGCCGAGAACATCAGCGATGGTGGTGGGTGGAGAACTCTGGGATAACGGATCTAAAAAGGGGAAAAAACTGTGCGAGACCAATTGCAGCGGAAGAGAGGAGTGAGAATATGTGAGCGACACAGCTCTGCGGACACCCAGGGCGGTGAGGAAGGGGGGCAGGAGGTGCTCCAGGCCCGGAGCAGAGGTTCCCCGGCAGCCCTGGGGCAGCCCATGGTGAGGCAGCGGTGCCTGCACCCCGGGAGGTGACTGGGGGAGCAGAATCCACCTGCAGGCGGGGGGGACCCCACGCTGGAGCAGGGGGATGTGCCCGGAGGAGGCTGTGACCTGTGGGAAGCCCCCGCTGGGACAAGCTCCCGGCAGGACCTGTGGCCCCGTGCAGAGAGAAGCCCACGCTGGAGCAGGTTTGCCGGTGGGATTGTGACCCCGTGGGGGACCCGCGCTGGGGCAGGGCAGGGGTGTGAGGATCCTCCTGCTGAGGAGGGAGGAGAGACAGAGACAGCGGGGGACGAACTGACCACAGCCCCCATCCCCTGTGCCACCTGGGGGAGAAAGGAGAGAAATCGGGAGTGAAGCTGAGCCCGGGAAGTAGAGAGGGGTGGGGGGAAGGTGGTTTTAGATTTGGTTTTATTTCCCATTGCCCTAATCTGATTTGATTGATAATAAATTAAACTAATTCCCCCAAGTTAAGTCTGTTTTGCCCGTGACGGTAACTGGTGAGTGATCTCTCCCTGTTTTTATCTCAACCCAGGAGCCTTTTGTTATATTTTACTCTCCTGTCCAGTTGAGGAGGGGAGGGATAGAGCAGCTTTGGTGGGCACTTGTTTTCCATCCAAGGTCAACCCACCACACTCTGTAATGAGAACGGTGATGACCTTTGGGTGTAAGATTTTTATTTCCTTTCATTTCTTATTGTCACATTTTCTGCTATTCTTTGCCCAGAATTTCCATCCTTCACCTTTATGTCTGTGTTTATTTAGTGTTGCTTTTTCTGTACTAGCAGTATGTGTTTATATATTGGCTCATCTCTTATGCACTTTTAGGGTTTGCCTTCAAGCAAAGCCTGAATTCAGCAAAGGTGGATTCCTCAACGGAAGTGACGGGGGGTGTTCACAGCTCAGACCGTGGTTTTAACTTCCAGCATCTAAACCAAATTGCCTTTCCC
The DNA here is from genome assembly GCF_003259725.1 of Athene cunicularia. Taxonomy (NCBI): domain Eukaryota; kingdom Metazoa; phylum Chordata; class Aves; order Strigiformes; family Strigidae; genus Athene; species Athene cunicularia. Next base: position 1,944,807 of record NW_020799101.1, on the reverse strand, counting down.
TGTCCCTTTATATCGAACATTTCTGTTGCTCCTCTTCCATCATGTGCAAAAATTTAGTGGAGAAGAAGAGTCAAGAGGAGAGAATGACATTTCATCACTTGCTCCTCCTTTCTGAGAGCAGCGGCATCGTTCCGTTAGCCTGTGCTGCAGTGTAGTTCAGCTTTGGTGGTCCTGCCCAGACAAAGGCCCTGCAGCTGGTCATAGCATATTGTATGGAAATTAGTAGGGAGCCAAGCCTGCCCCTCTCCTGTGTGCCTGTGAGGAGACGGAGCTGCAGCCACGCTGTCTGCTGGTGCTGTGACCTGCAGGTTGCACAGGCCATACAGGGAAAAAAACATCTGATTCTTCAATTTCTCTGTGCCCAAGGAGATGTTGTCCCAAAGGAGACGACTCTTCCTGACTCAACAGACCCAACTCGAACTGTAAAATTAATCTCAGTTGGTAGCCCAGGGCATTCCTGGGGGAGGCAGGTGGACTAAAAGGGCTGGCTTTCAATGGGTAGAATCTGACTTGAAGAGAACAACACGCCTTCCATGCCAAATAAGAAGATTGTTACTCATTCCTTTCTTCCAGGGTTTAAAATCCAGTGTTCTGGCACCTGTCCCATACGTTATACATTCGTTCCCGAGCACAGCCGCAGGGTTGATTGTACATAAATCCTCATCTGCAGTTTGACGGCAGGGTGAAAGATGACTGAGCGGGGTGAGAAACGTGGTGGCAGGGGGAGCATCAGGATGGGGAGCACCCTTCTCAGGGGGCTCAGTCGCGCAAGGAGCGCTGCAGCCAACGTGCCTTTGCTGATCTTGGTTGGCTTGAGTGTGCTTGTCAGGGCCGAGCAATACCACAGACGTAGCCCTGCTACATCTTTCTCTTCCTGTTGTGTTTTGCAGCATCGCCTTCGATTAAGCTTCTTGTGGATGACCCGATAGTGGTGAACCCTGGAGAAGCGATCACCTTAGTCTGTGTGACGACAGGAGGGGAGCCAGCCCCCAGCCTGACGTGGGTGAGGTCTGCTGGCATCCTGCCCGAGAAGACGGTCCTGAACGGCGGCACTTTAACGATACCTGCCATCACGTCGGAAGATGCTGGCACGTACAGTTGCATTGCCAATAACAATGTAGGAAATCCCGCAAAAAAATCCACCAACATCATCGTAAGAGGTAAGTTGAGCTGGCAAACTATTGACTTTGGAAGATTAATTGAATTCTAATCTGACAGGATAGCGGTGTTCACATCGAGCTCTCCTCTGTTTCCAAATTTATTTCTGGTCATTTCTAATAACGTGTGAGATGGATTACTATTGGCTTTGAATAGCCAGAGGCCCTTGTGCTGGGCTCAGACCCCTTCTCCAGAAGAGGGGTGGCGCGGTGCCTGCTTGTGAAGATGCAACAGCTTCTCCCATCCAAACTGGAGGCAAATGGTTGCCAAAGGACACCCTGTCTTCTGGGCACGGCCGGTGCTGATCCCCTGCACGTGCTGCCTTGGCAGTGGATGCATCCTGAGCTCCTGGAGATGTCATTACCTACTTCACCCTTTTCTTCCTCCTCATCAGTTGAACGTGTTATTGAAATTAAGGCTGTTGTGCGTGCTGTGAATCTGCTGCCATCAGACAACTGCTCCCTGGGTAGGAGCTTTAGATTAGTACCTATGCTTTAATTATACTAAATAGCAGGATAAATGTCTGTCTGAGATAAAAGTAAGAGAAGAGTGCTTGCAGAACAATTACTGCCAGGTGGAGAGAAACTCTCCCTGGTTGTTTATCGCTTTCTGGATAACCCCAGGGACATGGCCGGTTGGTTTGAAGAAGCAGTTCGATTGGCTGATAGGCATCATCAGAGTGGATTAATCTACCTGAACCAAACAGTTCATCTGAAACTAATTTTCTGTAATCTAATCTGTGAGTGGTAGTGAAACATAAACTCCCACACTATAGGAACTTTAAATAATAGCATGTGATTAATCATACTCAGGAGAAACTGCTGTATAGAGAGCCAGTGGTGTGAATATTTTATGAGAGCCATAACCCCTGTTCACTTCTTATTGCCCAACATATCATACTCTTCAGCGGGACGAGGAGTTAGAAGCTATTTCTGTTCTGGGGGTCAGGGAGAGCGCGTTGCATCAGCCTAAGTCTGCGGGAGTTTCTCAGGAGATGTCCACAGGTTGATTTGTACTACTGTATTTCCATTTGAATTTTTGATATTTGGCTTAGGGGTTTTGTTGTCAAGAGGCAAAAGCAGCCTTGTTTCAGGAACATAGCGTCGACATTAATTTGCTGTGATTTACAAGGGTGATGAGGCTGTGAAAGGAAATGCGAGTGAAACACGCACTCGGGGAAAAAAAAAAGCAAAGGGAGCGGAAAGGCTTTGTGTGGAAAGAGATCTCAATATTTTAATTGACCCAGGAGACAGCACCAAAGAGCCCAGAGGAAAAGCCAAAGTCCCTAACTCCCTGCAGATACAAGTTTCATGAGTCATAGCATAATAATAATATGCCCTCACATTTTTATTTATAGAAGACCATGCCTAGGAGCTGCAAGATGTTGAACAAAATATCATTAAAGCTTTTGAGGTGACTTTTTTTTTTTTTTTTTTTTTTCCTATTTTTTCCTCTCTGCTGTGTGGCCCTGTTAATTCTGAGAAGGGACCGCAATGAGGAACAACCCATCAAATAAATGAAGCACAGCTCCCTTCTAGCCTCGGTTCATTGCTACCTGCTATGATTTCCCCCTTATTATTTCTGTTAAAGGGGAAGAACTGTCTTTCAGGAAAAAAAAATAAAAATCTTTATTCTGGTCTTGATATATCTTTGCTAAAAGTGATACTGCGTTTAGGAGTGAAATACGAGAGAAATGCATATCAAGAGTTTAGATTTTACTTTGTGTATGTATTTCTTAGCTTTTTCCCTGTAGCTCACTGCTTCTGTTTAATCTCGTTTTTGTTGTTGCTGTTGTGTATCAGAATTTTCACACAGCAGCTGAGGAGAAAAGACTATTTACTTGAAATAGCATCTGAGCCTTGCAGGAGCAGCGTTTGGTAAATGAAGTTCACATCGTTTGTTAGGTGGAGTACCCATCCCAGGATTAGATATTAATCCCTTAATTTTACCCCAGAATAAATGAGAAGTTGTCTCAGAGCATCATCAGAGCTCAGATGAAATTTGTTCCCTTTTAAAATTCACTATTTTTCACCATGCATTTATCTGAACGTGCTTTTATTGTATGTCCTTCGTTCCATGGATGCTACCTGACCTTCAGCAGGTCTTGATTTTTTTATTTTTTTTTTTTTTCTGGGCATTTTCCTATCTTTGTGACTGTTTAAATCTGTGACTACCCACCACACCTGACTTCGAACCCATTGTGAATGACGCCACATGACTGCCACGCGTTTATTAATAATTTAAAAAAAAAAAAATCTAAAACCAGAGACAATCCTTCAAAAAGAAACAAATAAGAGCCATATGACTGCCGTGCACTTAATAATAATTTTTAAAATCGAAAACCAGAGAGAATGCTTCAAAAAGAAACTAATACAAGAAAATGAATTAGTAGCAGAAATAATTTATCCCTTTTGAAAGTCGGGGATTGCGTGGATCGATGTGGAATAAAGGCAATAGATGAGGCTGTGTTTAAAGAACAGATTCGGGCATTGAGGTGCTGACGTGGCACCGCGAGGTCAGCTCTGTGCTCCTCCCTCCATCTTTTCTGAGCCCCTTAAGAAGCGGGGATCAGTGCAGTGAAAAGGCAAGAGGACCCGTCACGATGATTTTGGGGTCATCTACGACATGGTGCAAAATGCGCTGGTGCGGAATGCGAGTTCTCTGCTTCTCCAGGGTGTAAATAACTAGTAATACGTGTTCTCCACTGCTGCGGGTTGTAAATAACTAGTGTCTGCAGTTGCCATATGCTGCTGGAGGAGCGGTGGGATAGCGGGCGCCAGTAATGGTCTCAGTGCATTGCTTTCCATTTGTTAGCTCCAGGATTTATCTGGAAGCCTCCTAATACACAAAAGCCTTTAATATATTCTCTGTTTTTCCCCTGTTACTCGATTTCCTTCTCTTCCAGTGAGCATTGGCATGGAAGGAGGTGTTTGTTCTTAAAATAAAAAGCAGACTAAAGTTGCCATTGCGGGGAGGAAGCCATTTAGTCATAACTGTCTTGGATAATTTTTTTTTTTTTTTTTTTTGGTCTTTTGGCTTGTATAACTTAAAAGCGATTGTAAATCCTCCATGTAAAAACAATCTGAGTGCTTTCTTGTTGGTTTGGATGAACAGAACTTGCCCACAGCTTCTGAGGGAAGAGACTCCCTCATACGCTGCCTCCTCAAGTGCTTAAATTAACACTGTTGGACAAAACAGCATCCTTTAAAGATATCCCTTTCTTAAGCAAGTTGTAAAGCTGCAAACTCTTCTCCCTTTGTCTCTGTTTGCTGAGCTGTTGTGTTAGTGCCTTTCCCTTTCGGCCCTCAGATAACGTTAATGAAAATTTTGCTGAGACGATAAAGAGAAATTGTTTTGAGGGCCAAGAGGTACAGGCATAACGCATTATCTTTCATTTCCTCCATTTGCTTTGAGCGGGAGCTCACCAGAAGCAAATCAGTGACCATGTGCTGTTTACCTGTCAAAATGTTAGTGAGAAAGTCGGTGAAATACAGCTTTTTAAAGAACGCCGTTATCACCTTAACTGTACCCGAAGTTATTGCAAAATATTTCATTACATCAAAGACACTGTCGTCCATCAAGGTGTCTTGGGTCAAACCGGAGAAAGGAGAAATGCTCTCTCATTTCAGCAAAGCTGGCTGCTCACCAATTCTCATTATAAAAGTTTCTTTCTAAGTATTTTCTTTAGATTAATGAGTTCTTTCAATGATTGCAAGGCTGCTAGCATTTGAGTATTGGTGGGTGTTCTCATCAGTGGCATCTTCACATCCTGCTCTCAGACATGATTAGAATAGCTTCCCGTAGCAGATTTCTAGACAAAACCATTAGAAAGCAGATGAAGCTCTAAGGGAATCTTGACTCCTCTAATTCCAGTAAAACTTGATGGGTTTATCCTTTTTTTTTTTTTTTCCTTAAAAAAAAAAAAAACCCTCTGGATAAACAAAGCTCCCAACAACCTCATGCCTGGTGTGTGTATTTTTTGCTGTGCTTGCTTGGAGGACGTTCTGTTTTTCTGACTTTTCCGTGGCAGAGTGAAAAAACTGTTGCTCTGACGCAGTGGAAATCTTTTGTCATAAAGGCTGGGATGTGAGAAATCTGTAGCACAGCTTTCACCGTTCTTTCCCGCCCAAAATATTTCTCTTAATTTGCTTTCATCATGAATTTCTCACTTTATACCTCTGTTGGTCTCAACGAGAGGGAAACGTCTTCCTATGGATGTTTCGTTAATTAAAATAAGAAAGAAACGCACGCACATAGCTTTGTGTTAAAATCGAACGCAAAACCTTGCTTACTCACAGCCCTTGGGCCAACACGCTGCGATACGCGTACATCTTAATGTCCCGTGTACACAGAGAGGACTTCACATTACTGCCAGGAGGTTGGTAATTACAGACCTCACCTCTGATGTGGCCCCAGGCTCAGTTCCCCGCCTTGATCTGGCATGGGGAGGTGAACATCTGGCTTATCCTGTGTCTCAGGAAACTCATGTAGCCTGAGGATCTTTTCGACTTTCTGTTGGAGGTTATTTTACTCCCGTAAAATTCTCTCTTCAATGCGTATTTGGAGAGGGAAGCGAAAGGCATTAGAGGAATGGTAATATTGGCCTTGTAATCCTTAAGATACGACATAAAAGCGTGATCATCACAATACCATACAGATTTTGGGTGACAATTGAAAATGTCAAAAGAGGCAGGAATCAAGATAATCATATGTCTACGGCTTCTGGAAAATTATACATTTTCAACATGACTCAAACTGGGTACTCAGAATTATGAGAGCATGGAAGAACAATTACTCCAAAGACGCTGCGAAGGGGAAAAATTAAAATAAAATCTCTCTGTAGCTACCAATATGTCAATGAAGAATTAAAGGCTTTCGATGATGGAAGATGTAAGGTGGCTCCTCCATTCCGTAAGAGAGCCAAAATGCTGGGTAGCATCTTTGAAGGACACCTGTACATCAGATTGGGAAACAGGCAGAACCAGAGGGATGTTGTACCGGTCTTAAAGTGCCGAGCACTGAAATGGTTTGGAAGGGTGTCAGCATGCACCAGCTCGGATTTGTTGCCTCATCAGCAACTTCTCCCAATACCTTCTTTAAATAGATCCCGTTGTCTCTTCCACTGTAACTACAACGGGGTTTTTTTTTTTAGTGCCCATTGACTCCGACTGTGACTTCTCCCTTCTGCGAAGCAGAAACATGGTGTTTGGAGTTAATTTTTTCAAAGGGGTGGGATTCCCTGTCAGTTTAAATATAAAATAATGACCTGTGCTCAACATTAGCACAAAAGCTTTTGCTGAACAAAAAGCACTCTGGGGAAATGCATTTGAAGGCCAAGATTGCTGGAAGTACCTATTCCATTATGTCTTTAAAAACTGTATGTGAACTGTGTAGTAGTGACTGCTAAAAAGAAGGTGGGGAAAAAAAAAAAAAAGACGCAGAAATAATTGAAATTTTTCTTGCTTTTGTAATAGATTAAAAAAAAAAAAAAAAAGG
>NW_020799101.1:1934703-1938103 GCF_003259725.1 Athene cunicularia | reverse complement strand
AAAAAAAAAAAAAAAAGGTCCTGTAATCTGGTAGTAGTGATGTTCATCCTCCCACAACTGCTTACCCTTCTGCTTTCCTGCAGTGGCTCTGTTCATCCCAGAGATTTTTCTCAAGACTTTCCCATGTTTTGGAGCAGTTGCATGAAGTAAAGGATAACAATCGGTCTGTCTGGTTGCATGTCATCACCTCTGCTGTCACCCCTTGAGTATCCTCCAATGCTGGTAATTGAAATGTGAGCAGGGCCCCCACGGGCTGATGCCGAGTGCCAGAACAGAGGCAAGGCTCACAAGTTTTTTCCTAACTGTGGAAATTGTTTTTTTTGGTGACACTCGTGACAGTTGTCACACAGTGGGTCACCCCGGTGGTTGTGCAGCTGCTGGACACCGGCCAGTGGCTGAGCGATGCATCCGTCTGACTGTTAGCTGGCATCATCTGTGACAGCAGGAGCCCTGCTTGGGGATGCTGGCTCCAGCATGCCAAGTCTAAAATGTTGGGTTTTCTGTGCAACTCGCAGAAGGACTGGGGTTTTTTCTCTCCTCCTTTCCCCTCTCTCTTTATTCTGGGAAGGTCTCACACCAGACCGATTATACTAGTGCTTGTTTCATGGCTGGAGAAAGCCGAAAGCCTTGGCAAACATCCATACACATAATACAGGCATTACTACATCATGCAGAAGTGACGAACGCTGTTGGCTTCCTAATGAGGGACTGTGCAGGTGCGTGGAGCTGCGTGGTGGCAGAGGTGAGCTCCCTGGGATGCTTCAGCAGGGTGGAAATTCCGCAGCCCCTGTGCTGGCTTTCAGCATCCAGGGGTGGTTGTGCTTTCCTTGGGGCAGACTGGAAAGCAAGAGCGATTTTGTGGAAGTGCCATGGTTTTGAAATCCGTATTCCAGAATAGGACTGGAAGGGCCCCCCTGGGTCATCGAATCGAGCTGTCCTTATCCCAGGCATTCATTTCATCTCATCTCTCATAGAACCTTTTTGTTTGTAAAATGACCAGCTCCACCTGCGATTTCAATAGCTTTCTTCCAGCACCTTTCCAGATCTTCTCAGGGATCTCTTGCTCTATCTCACTGCTCTGACACTGGGATCCTCTCCTGTTGCCATCACAACGTGCCTGTGGTGAGGCTGCCATCCCCTGAAAGCAGCTTTGCTGTGTGGTGGTGTCAGCCAGGCTCTGCGAGTGCTGTGCTCTGACAGAGGGCTGGGCTTTGCTGAACCACCGTCGCAGTTGGGCACCTTCACCTTGCCGGGGGCTCTCCCTGTCCTCCCTATTACCGTATGCCAATGTCTATTTTTTTTTTTTTTACCACAATCTGAATCAATTTACTTAACTCTTTGTTTGAACAGCACTCACCACCTCACTTAGTTTCTGGTGTGTCTTGTTGGACAAGACAAGCTACCTTCCTCCTGTGTGGGGTTTGGATGGCCCTTTAAAAAATGTTTATAAATGGGTTGTGGGAGACTGCTCCCTGTGGGAGACATCCTCGCTCCTGTGCCGGGTGAGGATGAGGAACAGCACTGTGAATTGGGGGCTGGGTGCCAGCCTGGGGTCTCACCCCACACCAGCCCTCCCGGCTTACCCACAGGAGCCAGCACTGCTGCTTGCCCTGGGGGCTCTTCCAGCTTTGTGAGCATGAGTACAATTTAGTCAGAGAGGGGAAAAAAAAAAAAAAAAGGAAAAAGCCATCCAATTCTGATTCTTCCATCAAGAGATGCACCCTGTGAGTGGGATTTCAATGAGACAAGATTTTAGCCTAGAAAACCTGGTCTTGCATCCCATCCAGCATGTTGCTACAGTCGTAAGTTAGCAGTGCGCTATCCTAAAAGTTTACAGCTCAGAATGAATGTGTAAAAAAGTTGAGCTTCAGAGTTTAATAAGTCCATTTATTTTTATTATCTGCAATAGTCGTCTCAGACGTGTGCGCTCTTTCCCAGGCTGGAGTGTATCACCGACAAGTTCATAAAACAGTTCCATATAAAAATGTAGATGGTTTATTGATTCTTCTGCCCTTTCCTTAGGACTTCCCAGGATTTCTGTGTACAGAAATTTTATTTATAAATAAGTTTGCTGCTCTGCAAAACATCATGTGGTGCCTGTTGAGCACCACATATCTGTAAAGTTTTATCAGAAGGATTTTCAGGATGTAGCATTCATTTGATCTCTCTCCGTCTGACCTTTGCATTGGGGCTGCTTCAGGTAGATGTGGTCTTTATTCACCAGGGACAAGAAAAAAAAAAAAGGGTTATCCCTACTTGTTGGTTGGCTAGCAATTGTTAACTGCGCATACACGATAAATTATTTTTGGCAGGGTTGTGGTGTCGTAGTTTAATATTATATTAGATCTTGGCTGATTAATACGTGATGAGAGCTGTGTCGTCTTAAGAACGTCGTCATTTTGGTATATATAAAAAAAAAAATCGAGTTTTTCCAAGTTTTATCTCATTTTGAAGGGAGAGGAAGAGAAGAAAGGTGTGCAACGTTTTGTTCTGATGTTACCGAGGTACTTTGATGACCTTGAAATGCATTTTGAGGTCCTTACTGGTACTGCGTTAGGCAACCGTGAATGAGATTGGTAGGTCTCTGCCCAGTCTGCCGAATCATTTTGGAAAGTTTTATAGCATCCCGATTAATTTTTGAGGCATTGAACTGTGGGATAAAAACAAAGTGTTGAAGGGAAATGCGTCCCCCGTTGGAACAAATCCAGGCTCTAATAAAATCCTGCAGTCGACTAAAGCTCTTGAGCCACACAAGAAGCAGGCGATGGGGACAGGCCAGTGTGGAAGCCTTGGAAACTGGGGGTTTGCTCTGGGGTTTGGAAGACAGGCAAGTACTGTGTGCTGAGTTTCATTTGCAGTGTGTGGGCAAAGAGAAGAGGGAAGGTTTGCAATATATTACTTTCGGGCATCCAGGAAAACTCAGCAAGGCTATTTTCTTTTCTTTTTTTTTTTTTTTTTTTTTTTTTTTTTTTTTTTTTTTTTTTTCACAAGAATTAAACTTTATAAAGGCATTGGCCCTGGAAAACACCCAGCTGCGATGTTCAGAGGATTTATAGTTTGTTTGGCGAGTTCACAGCCCTCTGGAGACTGTGTCAGCTTCTCTGAATTGTTTAATTTATATCCCAATTGTTGTCTGGCTTGTGATGAGATGTGCGAAGTTGCTGTTGGCCTGAGCCATGGGCAGTCTGTGGGATGGGGCAGCCCTGAGCCTGGCTGGGATTGTGTGTGGTACGTTGTCTTCGCAAGCTGCAACGCCGTGGGATTTTGTAGCACCGGGAATTTTTTTTTTTTTTCTTCCCCTTTTCTGCCTGGGGTTTCAAAAAGTACTGAATGCCAGCTGCCAAATTTGTCACTGCCGTTTATTGATCAACTTTTTTTTTTTTTTTTTTTTTTTTTTTTT
>NW_020799101.1:1897178-1934653 GCF_003259725.1 Athene cunicularia | reverse complement strand
CTTTTTTTTTTTTTTTTTTTTTTTTTTTTTTTCTGTTTCACCCTCATGTACCCACTTTGATGTGTTTGAATCTTTATTTTGCATCTGCTTAAAATCAGAGATGAAAGCAGCCTTCCATCTGGCAGATGGGACTGGTCCCTGGTAGGACACTGCCTTTTCTGTCTACAGACCAGCTTTATACTGGGGTGACACCACTGGGGTCGCTCCTGGTTTTCACAAGCAGGGAACCAGAGGCGGAAGGCTGTGCAGTTTCCATCCCTGGAGGTTTCAAGCCCTGAACAACCTGGTGTGAGCTCACACCTGGCCAGGCTTTGAGCAGGAGATCGGTCTAGAAACCTCCTGAGCTCCCCTCCCACCTGAATATTTCTATGAACCTATATGCCTTTGCTCTTCTGATTACGCTTATTCCTCTTGAATATTTACTTCTAAAAGCAGTTAAAAGAGAAGCCATGCTGTGTTTCACATACTGTGATCTCGGCTTCATCTATTTAACGGATCATATACCGAGTAACTTGTAAACTGAAGTCGTCTTCATGACAAAGAAGTATACACCTCCCATTCCTTCAAAAGAAAAGCAGTGAAAGAAATAGGAGCTAATTAACTAGAGCATACGTACAAACAGACACCTGCCACATGGCATCTCCAGAATAATAAATGCTTTTCTTTTAAAAATTAGAAGCATTTATAAAAATAGAGACAAAAAAAAAAAACCCTGAAATCTCTCCACGGTATTTGCATTTAAATTGAAAACGTGAATGCATCTGGTCTTGTAAGTGCCAAATAATTACTTGATATTAAAAAGTTTGGAGATGCTCTAGTAGAAGATGCTTGACAACTTAATTGTTCTGGTAGCTACTGCAAGTTAAGGCTTTAAAAAAACTTTAAGTTAAAACCATGTTAACAGAAGCAAAATGAACCGTTGGTAAAATGCTGAGGATATGTGTCTTTTTTTTTATTTTTTTTTTTTTTTAGCGAGACTACTTCTTCAAATCTGTCTTTGGATAGAATTGTGACTGTAGGGAACGTTCAGGCAGCATAATTTTGTCGTAATTATCTTAGAGTTTTAAATACCTTATTTAAGAAATTTAAATTTAGAGAGTGGTCAACGATGGTTCATTCCCCCTAAAAGCTCTGTGAATTATTTTTTTTTGTGTAGTTTTGCCGGTTTTTAATGTTCTCCTCCTGACCCAAACAAGGTGCACCCTGCCTGCTCGCCTGTCAGGTGTATTTTCTGCTGGAGAGAGTTCTTTTGTGTGAAAACATCAACTAACATTATTTTCTGATAATGCGGGTGAAGTTAGCTCTGTGCAGAGCTTAGGGGTGATTTTGTTTGATGTTAGACTGACTTTTTAATTCTGAGCAAAACGTGCGGGGACCTCCTTTCAGGACGCGGAAGTTTCACTATCTCAGCAGTTATGGGGTTATAGAGATGAGCCCTGAGGTAAGAGAGCTTTCCCTGCCTGAGGAGAAATAAAACAACGGTGTGACACTGACCTTGGCAGACCCGGTGGTCTCCCATCAGCCGAGAATGAATCTGAATAACGAGTATAAAATAGATGCAACTGCTGTGCAGGCAAGCTGGCAAGGCTTTGAGTATTTAATTAAAAAAAAAAAATGCTGTGGGCTGCTGCTAGGCAGATGTTGAAGGATCTGTCCCATCCGCTTTCTTCTCATCCAGTTTTGTATTTCTGTAAGAGAAGGAGGTGAAGCCCATGGCTGGACACAAGGTGCTCACTCTAAGAGTTTCTAGGTCCTATGAACTGGCTGGAAGGCAAAGCACATGTTGGCAGATTTCCGCAATTTTGGAGGTTTTTGTGGGGTTTATTGCTTTAGTTTCAAGAATGACCAGGGAGGGTGACCCTACTGGAAGATATTTAAATTTACGCTGATTTGTTCCATATGGTGAATCTTGCAGGGATTATCTACCACAATTTATTATTTGAGATGCGGTTTAAACACCCCAAGGAGATGATGACTTCTTGTGATCTATGGAGCAGGATGCTTTTCGAGACTGTTCCAAGACACAAGCCGGATGGAAAGAGGTGTCTCTTGCCTCGCAATCACTCTTTGATTAAAAAAAAACAAAAACCACAAAACACTGATTTTAGTAGCTGAGTGTTAGGATAGCACAAAAAAAAATCAAAGGTGAACAGTGGAATACGAAGCAGAAGGGCTTGCACATCCAGAGGGAAGGCTGCTACTTCAGCAGCTCAGTTTGTGGCCGATGCGCTGTCTAATTGGAAGCGCACAGTGACAGTGAGGAACTGCAGATGGAACTGTGAGCTGCAGCTTTTCTTTCCTCTACCCATTATTTTAATTACTCACCAGCAGATGAATGAGCCTTTAACCAGATATTTTAGCCTTAAATGCACCTTCTCTAAGTAACACTAAATTTGGGAATACTTTTTTTTTAATTCTTTATTTCCCCCCCCCCCCCAGTTTATATTATTTTCCCCAAATCTGATAATCTTATTTCCCTTACTGTTTGGAAAATTCACCTCTTAAAGCACCCGCTGGACACAGGTTTTATCCGACAACTTTACAATTTCTACAACTGCATCCTCTTGCTAAAACTTCCTATTCTTTATCGTCCAAGAGCCACACCATGCTCCAAACTCAAACCCACCATCATCATGTGGTCCAGTTTCCCTAGAGCAAAATTTTCTACCCCTGACCTGGCTACTACCTTGAAGTATGGCATGAAGCACGTGTCCAGGTTAGATCTCAGGTATGCTTGGGTTTGAAGCTAAGGTGAGACGTTACTCTGCATCAGGTGTTGATGTGGCCGTGATGTTGACAGCTGAATAACGTGGGCCTAAAAAAAACCATTCCCTTTGTAAATGGAGTCGCCTGTTTGTTGCTGAATTTTTCCTTACGTGACTGTTGTCCCTAACAGCACTGAGCATGATGGATGACGGTCATTCATCAGAAAGGAACAGAAGTCATTATCTACGGGACACTTCAGAGTAGTCTGGTCTGTGTCCAGAACTGATGTGCAGACTGTACAGATGTCACAGTCCAGATAAATTTTCATTATGGAGAGCTGATACCTGCAAACTTTACGTGGAGTGTGGTTTTGCTCTTGCGTTTTAGAACAAAGCTACAAGACTGTAATACTGAATTATTTTCTTTTTGTTATTTTCCTTTCAAATGCTTTTGTGGTTGGCAAAAGCAAATTCGAGTTTTCAGTGTCCTTATACATAAGATAACGTCAAAATGTATTTTACTGTAGTTTAACGGACTGCACTGTGATATTCGTCAGTGAGAAAGAGATTTTGGACAGTTGTTAAATTGTCTCTACTCAGCTTAGCTGTTTGATAATACAGTTTAAGGCAATATCCTGTAGAATACTGAAGACAGTGAGGCTTTGTTGCCCATGGCTAAAATAAACAAAGACTCTGTTTCTTTGGAGCTAATGATAGGAACTTTTTTTTTTTTTCCCTTCTATTGATTTGATAGAGGTAGACATGTTAACGAAGAAACATTAGAGAAGAATTTCCGTGAGTCTTTCTTCAGTGGGAATGACTTTTTATTTACTGTATAGGTACATTTATGCTGGGCTTTCACATAAAAGTAAAGAAACCAGACAACACGGACTGCACGGCCATTTCCGACGTGTGCTACTGGAGCAGATTCCTTTGCTTCGTACATTCATTTATTTAATTTTTTCAGACAAGCAAATGTGGAACCCAGCCCAGCTGTGCCGATGCCAGGTGATAGCTTTGACAAACAGGTGTCTGAGAAAGCATCAAGAGGCGTTAATAGTTGTTTTACGTTTACCTGTGTTACAAGGGCACGTGGTAGGATGGTCCCTATCTCATAGGAAGCCGGAGTTACAGACTTCTGCTCTGCCGGTGGTCCGTGATCCCCCAGCTGAAACACAGATCTTGTTTCACTTAGCAGAGGGGATCTGCACATTAGTCCGAATTTGTGATTGCCGTGCAATTAGTTACGTGTATTGTTGTATTACAGCAAAGTTCAGGTCACAGGAATGATGCATCGGAGTAATGATGTAAGTTGAAACGTGCCTCTTTCTCTGCTGTTTGAAGTTTGAAATGTATTATTTCAGGGGAACATGAATAATTCAGAATTCCTGTAGTAAAACATCATTTGATGTACTACTACACATTTTTGTGTGCCTTTAATGACAGAGAACCATGTAATTTTTTTTTCCCTTATTTTTCACTGATGGGATACTTATGATTTAATAAAGATCATGTGTTAGTCATGGAATCTACCCAACCAGATGCTTACACCACATACATGAAGTGCATTCATTCTCCATGTTGAACTTGTGTATTTAACTGACTGCTGGCTTTATTTATGGCTGAAATTCTGCATTTGCAAATCTGGTGCTTTAAACCTGGACAGGCAGAGGTGAGCTGTCTCTTGACACCTCCAGAGCTACAGGCAAAATCAGTGAATTGTTCCTTGAGGTGAAGGAAGTTGAGGGTTTTGTTTTTTTTTTTTTCCTCTCCAAAATCTGGGAACCAGCGCAGACTGCATGTATGAGCAGCAGCATGCAATGAGAAAAGTTGGCTTCTCAAGATGTCTTGACAGATTAGGAAAAAGGGTTAGGTTTACGAATACACTTTAGGAGTCTTTTAGGGACTATCTAAAATCTTTGTTGTAAGGCTGTGAATCTTTTGAATTGCAGTTGTATGAAAGCAGGATTGCTTTTCCCATCTGTAAGGCTCTGCGGAGACAAGGGACCTGGTGTGATTGAAGTAAGAGCTGGTGATAAGAGTTGACTTTCTTTACCCGGCGCCTGCCTTCTATCTTTCTCTCAAGAACCAATGAATCATCCCAGTAATCATCTTTTGGTACAAAGATCACAGCAGTAATGTGGAGAGTTGCTTCTCAGCCTCTTAAAGCAAGCAGCCTATGTCTGGATTAACAGACTGGAGTTTCCTGAGAATGAAGCTGGGTTTTGCAGCTCACTTTCCAAGCAAACTGTTCCCACGGTGCTTTTTCTGCTTTTTTTCCTTTGATGTGAAACAGGATTCACAGCAAAGGATTTAATCTAAATCGCATAGAAGTCGTGGAAGGACCATCGTTCAGTGGGGTACACTTCAGATCAGATCATTGGTCTTTTTCCTTGCCGTTTCTGTGCAGGCCTTAAAATTGAAGTCAAGAATCTTTCCAGTTAGCACAAAATCTTGTTCGTGTACGTGAGGGGGAAACATGAAGGGGTCAGTAATGTCTGAGCACTGGGAGTGGGACGCTGCCTTGCCTGAGTCAGGGGATGCAGTTGAAACACAGAACCCCCAGCAATTTGGAGCATCCTGGAAGTGAACTGGATCTGGAGGTAAAGACATTGTCACTTGATAAAACGCTGGGTGCTCAGAAACAAGTGACGTGCTGGATCCTGTACTCACTGAACCTCCAAAATATACTTGTGGTGCTCCAAGAGACATGCAGGTCTTTGCATCTGCTTGGCGGATTATCAGGTGACGTTCTCATCTTGTTGACTGGGAACAGGCTGAAACAGAACTGCTCGCACGCCTTAACAAAATGCGAAGGGGAACAATCAAAATTAGTTGAAGCCACCTGCACAGAGGCTGGACCTCATGTGGCATTCAAACACTCAGTCAAGGTTAAAATCGGTATTTTACACAGTGCTGCTACTTAATATTGCTGCGGACTGTACACAGGCACAAACAAGAGCAAACACAAAGCCAAGCATTTCCCAATTTCCTTCATCAGCTTAGGAAGCAGCCAGTGGCCAGCTGTTATTAAGTCCAAACTTGCAAATAGCGCAGCAGCTCGTTTATTCAGTTACGGTGTTTGATGCCATTCTTATGTCGTGAAATGTGCCTTGACGAGATAGCGATGTTTTGATGCATTAAAGGAGCCTTTTGGGTTGATTCGGGGGCGTGGTGGTAAGATACGACGTAACCTGATGAAGGCAAATAGACCTTAGTTGAGATACTGAAATGCTTTTTATTACTTTGAAATGTAATTAATGAGGGCGAAGACGGTTTTGTGAGGAGTTTGAGGACACAAATTGTTTCCCCTTTGTTTATTTGATCACATCGTAGTTCTTCGGGGTTTGGAGAAGGACTGGCTCTTTGCTGATTCTCAAAGTACAGTTACAGACTTATTTGCATATTTGCTGCTGTTTTGTAGCCCTTTGTGTTGATTATGTTCTCAAATCTTTGTTGGGAAGCAGCTGTGGTTAGCGTGTCTGCCGCAGCATCTCCCACATTTTGCTGGTTAACCTTGTGTCTCTTCCATTTGCTCTTTCTAACCCCATGGAAACCTTCCAATGACGCCTCAAATACAACTGATAACACAGTGAAAAGCCAGAGCCAGGATCCGTTGCATGTTTCAATATGCTTGACATTGTATAGGGGGATGCCTGGAGGTCCAAGAACCTACACATGAGGATAATCCAAACCACTTTTCATGGGGATTTTTCTGTGAAAATTCACGGGGCGAATTTCCTGGGGATTGCCTGTGTATGCAAACCCATGTGCAGAACGCATACAGAAATCACTTTGCCGTTTGCTGGTGTATTCGTACCAGGTTCAACTCACGTGTTCCCAAGAGGTCAGTATGCGAACCACAATGTAAATGTCGGGTCTGAAATCTTTTTGGAGACCACATCTAGTATATGTGTATCCTAAGACCAGAGCTTCTGGCTTGCAGGAAACAGCTTTTTATTCCCAAATCTGCTGGAGGCACGGTCACGCTGGAGAGGTCTAACTGATCCCGTGTTGTTTTGCCAAGGGCAACCCTGTTAGTTCCGGGTCTCAGACTAGCTTAATGGAGCCCTTTGTTGCTGTAATAACTTTTCTTTCAAAGACCTGAGCAGGGTCATCCCAGCTCCTCCTGTCTCTGCAGACCAGGAGTACCCTAAACTCGGACTTAGACCGAGGTGGAGAAGAGGACTGTGTATCTGAGTGGTTCATCTTCTCAGAAGGGTTTCTGGCCTGCTGGGTCAGGAAGTTTTCAGTATGTGAAGTGATTTGGAGTCTCACCAGTCTGGAGTGGGGAGATCCAGGTTCAATTTTCCCTCCCTACAAAGAGCTCTAGCTCCTGAGGTGCTGTAGCACTGCAGCTGGTGCTGTTGTTTTCAGGATTTGGGGAAGGGAGGTTGTTTACTGCTGAGGGGGGTGTGGCAGTACTGCAGCTTGTGGTGCTTTTCCATCCTTGAAAATGAATGGTGGAGCAAGCCCATCAGGAATTCCAGTGAGAGACTGGGCTGCTTCTGGGCCAAATATTAAGCAACTTGACACTCTGACATCTGGGCCAGTTCTGGCCATAGTCCTGGGTCCCAGGTTGGAGAGAAGTGTGTCTGCCCATTGTGGCCCCACGCTGCTCCCACTGCCCTCCAGCTCCGCGTGCCTGCAGCTATCAGATGTCTTTGGGCACCTGTGGTTGGTTTCTTGGGGACATCTTCCAGGTACGGATGGTGATTTTCACGTGCTTGGGTGGCGCGTTAGAAATTCCAAGATGGGCAGGTTAATTGTAGAGATCACTGTGTTTATTCAGGTGCCAGGTACGATTAGGGATTTACAGCTCTGGGTTGTTTAATGGTCTCACTTAACTGTATTTTAAAGTCAAATTTTCTGCTGATTTTGTTGATGAGAGAAGAAAATGCCTGTAACTGTGCAGTTTGTGGAGTCCTTGAGATTGCATTTATAAAAACAATGCATTGACTTTCAACCATAGGCTGTAGTTACACAGTTGTTGGATTGTTTGATGTGGGGATTTCATGGCTGTTAGTGGTGATTATAGCGTGTACGCTCACGTGAGTTGAGACCTTAAGAATTTCTATTTGGGGGAAGGGAGGAGGAAGGGGACTAGAGCAACGAGTCTTCTTCCTTCACTTCAGAATTTCTAGAAACATCTTTAACTTTTGGCATGTAGTGCCCTGAGTCACAGCTCTCCTCTGAACTCCTTGCATTTGGATGGACAGAAAAATACCTCAGGTTTTCTGCTCTGCACAGTTCTCTGGTGGTTGGAGTTTTCAGCAGCAGGTCAGGACAGGGGATGATCCAGCCCAGTTGTTTCTTGTGTGTCACACACCCTTCGTGAAACCAAACCCACAAAACAGCCACAAAACTTTTTTGTAATTCAGTCCATGAGCCAGATTGTGGAGCCCTTCCTGGCCCATGAATTAAGTGGATTATGGCCCAAAGTCTGAGGTTCTGTGCCCCTTGTCTTATCTTGCTGGTGGCATTGTAGCACTCACCATCACAAAGGACAGAGGGAAGTTAATGGGACTTTTCTGCTAGACCGTGTTGTTCCTTATAGAAATGAGAAACTGCTGAAATTATCTGTGTGAGCACTTGAAGCAAAAAAGCAAAATTCAGAAATAAAAATAGTTTATTGAGGTTATTAGCAACTAATTCTGGTTGAAATGCGCTGCTCGCCATGCCTATCGCGTTATTTTTTTATTTTTCCCCCCATCTGAAAATTATTCGCGTAATGTATTTACTGGTTTTTGGTTTTGTTTTGTTTTTTTTTTTTGTTTTTTTGGTTTTTTTTTTTTGGTGTATGTAAGCATTGTTTGTTCTTCCATTTTCAAACAAAAAAGTTCAGCTTGTGTTTCAAAGTTTCTTGCTGTGGCAGTTTCCAGCTGCCATACAGTGTATGCTTCCTCCTCTCGAATCAAAGCGTGTGTTCATTCTGCTTCCCGGGGAACTGGCTGCAGCTTTTAAAAGGGAGTGACAGATGCTCCGTAAAGACTAGTGCATTTTGTGGCAAACTTAATCTTGATAAAAGTCACAAAACTCTCTGAAATAATTGAAATAATAAATTCTTAAAATCACATCAACCACTCGGATTCTTCAATACACAGTTACAACTAAATAACAGCAGCCCAGACAAGTTGCTTCCATGCCATACCTGGTCAGCACAGCAAATGTAATGATTTTTTTCATTCTCCGATGAAAAGGGCCGGCTTTCTCAATGGAAGAAGTTTCTCACACCGTGTGTTGAGGGGATGTCCACAAGTAGCCAGATTTTATGTTTCTTTTCACATAGTGGGAAGAAAAAAAAAAAAAAAAAAGTCCTAATTATTAATTAAATGTTAATGCTTTTGAAAGCTGTGAAAGTGCTAATTCAGCATGGCATTTCCAAGCTCCAAAGAGCTGTTTTGTTCAAGGAGGTACTGAACTAACAAAATCGAGTCTGAATTAACATTTTCACCACTTGTAGAGATGTGAGGAGCCAATGCACCGTGCTTGCTTAGCATGCCTGGTGCTTCCTGCACCTATTTCCATGTGATGCTGTTACACTTTCTGTACGCAACAGATGAAAAGTACGGATTACCCAAAGTATGGGATCCAGGGAGATTTTCACCTTCTGGCCTTTGCCGTTTGTAACGTCATGCTTCATTGGCTGTAAGCCTGTAAATACAGGAGGGCAGAAATGAGAGGGCTGCGAATGGGTCCTTGACCCAAATGTTCCACATGTGGGGCACTGGGCCTGGGTAGGGGCAGAGAGAGAGAGTGGGAGGGGAAAACAGCACCCCTTGGAGAACTTTTTCAACACAAGTCAGCGCAATGACAAGAAACGATGGATTTAAATATTTTTGTCTTGCAGTGCTTGCATTCAACCTCTGGGTATTTGCTTGCAAGATTTCTAGCTGGTGTTTTCATTGCCGGACATTCCAGTTGGTGGTAGCATATATAAACATACATACATGCTTATGGACACGTATACAGGGGGAGAGGAATCTTGGAATTGTATAAGTAGCATTTTATATTCAGTACATCAAAATAGATGCATATTTGAAAGACTTAATGGCTGATTCCAAAGCACTCTTCCAAAAATAAGTATCATACCAAGACTGCTTTAGAGCAATCACTTTATTGATGTAAATGGTGATGTTTTCTGGATAGTTTTATGCTCGTTTAAAGAGTGACGAGGAAAAAAAAATACATTAAGCAAGTAGCAGTATTATTTTGCTCTTGTGCAGTAGCTGGATGAGGGAATGCTGGTAGAAGATGCTGATCCCACCGGGAAGATGGTGGAAAATAATGTTTTTCAGAGTTGCTGTGCCCTGCATGGGTGTGGGGCACTCCTGAGCACTGAGCCGGCCTTTGAGATGGCCTCAAAACACTCGTTAACCTTGGGGTTCCCTTCTGAAAAGCTGAGACTACCTGATCTCTGCTTTGCTGTGAGTTAGAGATTTAACTGAGTTTTTACTGCAGGCTTGAAGAGTCTTGGATGCAGACAGAGATCTTTGGGATACCCTGAGCCCCTCTCAGTGATGATGTTCTTCTCTGTCATGTGTGCAACCTTCAGCTTCATGTTCCCCCTGCGAGTAGGGGATGGATTCTCCTCTTCTGAGAAGACCCAGCCAGGGAAGCACAACCAAGGTGCTCATGATGGGCCGTCCTGCACCGTCACGTCTCAGAAGAGCATCTTTTTGCCTTTTCCCACTGACCACTGCCTGAAGATGTACTTTCAGCCCTCTTACTTCTTAGAGCTGGCCACAGCTTCCCCACCAGAACAAGGCAGTGCCGTTCGTTGGGGTAGGGCAGTCGCAGGGACGGAGGGAACCCCCACATTGCCCCGGGGAAGGAGCAGGGTGTGTAAGCCAGGGCAGGCTGCAGCCTTGGGCAAGTGCTTACCTCTTCTTATTTAACCAGCTGGCACAAAGCTATTTTTCATGGCCGCGTTTTTTTCCGGATAGATTGGAGATGACACTACTGGTTATATTAGTGATGTTCGGTTGATATCTCTGTTTTCTCTCCTCTCATTGGTCTGATAGCATGGAGGTGAGGAAGGGCTTGTAAATACCTCCAGGGCTGGATTCAAAAACACTGAAGGTTCATTAAATATTTTGGTTACTTTTTGGTTGTTAGCAGCTCAGCTGCATGTAGGTGCTGTGACTTCCTCTTTTCCATTTTGGAAATGACGAGTACTTCAGTGATGTATACTCTGTGATGATATTTGATTAAGATTTTATCCTGCAGAAAAATTAACCATGTGCTAAATGTGTGTACTGAAAGTTTCAGTGACTTCCTGAACGTCCCAGGATCACAGACTGGTTTGGGTTGGGAGGGACCTTAAAGCCCATCCAGTGCCACCCCCTGCCCCGGGCAGGGCCACCTTCCCCCAGCCCAGGTTGCCCAAAGCCCCGTCCAACCTGGCCTTGAACCCTTCCAGGGAGGGGGCAGCCACAGCTTCTCTGGGCAACCTGTGTCAGTGTTCCACCACTTCATTGTAAAAAATGTCTTCCTTATATCCAGTCTTAATCTACCCTTTTTTTAGTTTAAAACCATTACCCCTTGTCCTGTTTCTACAGGCTGCATGAAAATCATATGTAGGCATAAAGTGAAGCATGGGCATGTCTTTGCAAAGTCTGAATATGCAAAATTTATACTTTATTATAGTTTTGTGGGTTCTTTTATATATTTCAGCCTTAAAAAAGGGACGTTTTTGGATCACCCCTGACCCATATCACAAAGACGACAACATCCAGATTGGGCGAGAAGTGAAAATCTCCTGCCAGGTGGAAGCCATCCCTTCTGAAGAGCTTATGTTCAGCTGGTTTAAAAACGGACGTCCCTTGCGAAGCTCTGAGAGGATGGTCATTACACAGACTGACCCCGATGTTTCACCTGGCACCACGAACCTGGACATCATTGACTTGAAATTCACTGACTTTGGGACATACACGTGCGTTGCATCTCTGAAGGGAGGTGGCATATCGGATATCAGCATTGATGTCAACATCTCCAGCAGTACAGGTAAGGGGGCTTTCTTTGATAGCAGCTTTACTTCGGTATCACAGAATCATCCAGGTTGGAAAAGACCTTGAAGATCGTCTAGTCCAACCATTAAATAGCCAAGATATGGCTTTCCTTTACTCATGGAAAAAAAAAAAAAAAAAAAAAAAAAAAAAAAAAAAAAAAAAAAAAAAGTGTATACACCAAACACTTCTCACCATTAAGATATCTAAGCAGACCCTAGATCAGGACCTGAGCTGCTTTGATTAAAGGACAATAACCTGAATAAGTGGCATGTGGTGCGCTCTCCCAGGAACATGCCAGGATCTGGTTTACCCAGACGTGTCCCCTTTACTGTCAGAAAAATTCGTTATATATTCCTTTTATAAAAGGGCTTTGGCCTCTATTTAGGACTTCAAGGCATCCAGAGTCATGGAAAAAAAAAATAGCTGGTAGGAAAGTACAAGGAGAAACAGGAGGGGGTGATGTCAACCACTGAATCCATCCAGCTACTCTAATTGATCAGTCGGTGCCAAGTATGGAGGAAGGAGCTCCTTATTCTTAAAGATTACGCATTGCGTGTTGGTGAATCATCCTATTCCCAGGAGGGAAAAAAGTTTAAGGTATCTATTACGTACGTTTCCAGATCGGTGATTGAAACATCTCTCGCTTTGATGAGCTAGAGCCTTGGCTGTTACTTTGATAATAAATATCTTGTACTATTAGTGTAGGAATATGTAACGTTCTTGCTTTTCTTTATCTCGTTGCTAATAGCTGGTTTGTAACCAGTGGATTTCACACACTTTTCCCCACAGAGTTGACTTTACTAACTGAGGTAGTCCATCTTAAGAAGATTAACTAGAAAATATTCCAAACAAATAATTTTTTTTTCTTGCCAAAATTTAGTTGCAAGCCAAAAAAAAAAAAAAAAAGTTGTTGCTGATTGATTTCTACAGAGAAGGATTAAAAAAAAAATGCATTTCTGTTTTCAGAACATGATTTTATGTTAACATGCAGAGGCAAATAGTGTCATTGTTATATCTACTGTCCATCCTGTCTTTTATACGAAGCGTTGCTGGGCTGTTCCTCAGACTGTGGATGTTATTCACTGGGATAAGGCATGCGGTGCGTGCCGTAAGACGACAAAGAACACACTGGAAAACCTTTTCGTAGCATGGAAGGAAAATGTTTAATAGACAACTTCTGACCCATTTTTACCAAACAGATTCAAGTACATACTTTCTACTTTTTTCAAAAAGATTAAATGCACACTTTTGCTTCCAAGAGTATATCCACAGTTCTCCAAATTTTACATCACTCTGCCGGTACGTGTCACATCTAAACTGTGTCTCTGTCAAATTTCTTGATAAATTATTGTTTAGATTTTAATCTATGAGCCTGCCTTCCATCTTCAATAGGATACTGGTCCCATGGATCCCTCTTGAGTGCCGCATCACTTCTGACAGGATTCTGGAAGGTTTGCCCACTTAAAGGGTTTCGTGAAGAATATTGTGTACAACAGGGAGCAGAGAGAGGATTGGCCTGTGGTTTGGGTAGGAGCCTGGGAAGTAAAGCCATGTGACTGGGTTAGGGGCTATTTCAGCAAAACGGACATCTAGAACCCCCATGGGACTGGATAGGTGGTACCTGACTGGACAGAAAGTGACTGAGCAGTGTCACTTCGAGGGCACTTTATTACCTTTGAAATGTGGTGGCCTAAGGAGATCCAACAAAGACTGGAAATTTTACCCCATCTTTCAGGAAGGAGATGCAGGGGAGTGCAGGCCAGCCATCCTCACCTCAGTCCCTGGGAAGGCCAGGGAGCATGTTCACCTAGCAGCCATGTCAATCCATGTGAAGGACCAAGAGGTGACTGGAAACAACCAGCATGGGTTATCGGAAGCAAACTGTGCCTGACCCGACCTGCTTGCCTGCTGTGATGAAAAGACTGTCTCTGTGGGCAAGGAGATGGCAAGCAAAGCTGTTGCATTGGGTTTAATAAAGCCTTCAGCACAGTCTTTTGTAGCATCTCTATAGCCAAACTAGTGAAGCATAGTTTGGAGAGGTGGACTGGGCATAAAGTGTGTTTGGAAAATGAGATGCAGAGAGTTGTGTTTACTGATGGCGTCAAAATTTGTGTGTGTGTGTGTATAAGTGAACAAGCAGTCAGCATTGACGCAGTTCATCTTCGCTGTCTCCCACTCTGAAACATAAGTCACACATACACAAACGTTCAGAGACAGGAGGAAAACACTGATTTTATTTAGTTGCGTTCTTATTGTATTATTTGCTATTTGTGGTGTCGTTCAGGGATCCTTGAATCTTTTACTTCTTTTTGCTAAACTTTGTAAGCGTAAACCAGAGGTATTTACTTTTACTGTTTGATAACTCTTGAGATGATTTTGCACAATTTTGTGGACTTCTGGTTATCTTCAGAATGTCTGTGCCGGAGCAATGCGCAGAGCTCGGGGAGGTAGTTGTGGAGGGTCATTCCCTTGCAGTGGGACAGGCTGGGGCTGCCTGGCCAGGGTGCAGCTCCGTGGGCTCCCAGGAGGCAGGAGTAAGACCAGCAGCATCGTGCCCTGGCAGTGATGGAGGCCGATGGATGCTGTGTCCGGTTTTGGACCCCCAATGCAGGAGAAGCTTCAGCAAACTGCGGCGAGTCCAGCAGAGGGTGTGAAGATGGTCAAGAGCAGCTGGAGGAAGGGGACTTGTCCAGCCTGGAGAAGAGACAGCCCTGGGACACCAACTGTCCCCTGCCTCCAAGGGATGTATCAAGAGGGTGGAGTCAGGCTTTTTGCAGCAGTGTGCACTGGGAAGGTGAGGGGCAGTGGGCATGAGCTGAAATGAGAAGTTCAGACGATATAAGGAGCAACTACTTCTCCATGAGGATGTCCGTGTGGGAAACAGAGGTGTTGTGGGATCTCCATCCCAGGAGGTTGTGAAAACCTGATAAAGCCCGGAGCGGCTTGGTCTGACCTCGCATCTGGCCATGCCTTGAGCTGGGGTTTAGACTAGAGACCTCCTGAGTTCCCTCCATTATCCTATGGAGACTGTAAGGATAGAAACACCATCAGATTGATGGGCACGGGATCAGCCCATCTCTTGGCCAAAAGAAACATGTTCTTCGAGCTTATTAACGCACATCTTACTAACAGGTCAAGAACTGAGAGGATTATCACGGGGTAAGAGTCGAGTTTGGCATGACAGATGGCAGCTGCATGCAAACTTTGCTACCTGCTCGCCAGGGTGAGGTGGACAGTGACGTTTGTGCAGTCATGCGTTGCCCATCTGGCAGACAGCAACCACTATATTATCTGTACTTGCTGGGGAATCATTTAGGAAATCGATGGGATTTATTGGAAGCATCCATTAGGTGGCCGTACCTATGAGCTTGTCACCGTTTCTCCAGGCAGTGATGAATTATGTCAGCTCTTAAAATCTACTGTCCCGTAACACTCAAGAAAATCAGAAAGGAGGAAGAAAACCCAGTGTTTGGGATCAGCCTTATTTAGCATCTTAAAAGAAGTTCTGCCTAATTGTATGACTGTGTTATCCGATTAAGTGGAAGCTGAAATAGTTTCAGTGTGCTTTTGAAGGTCGTTACTGATTCATCAGGATTCATTACTGCTGTGGTAATTATGAACATAAGGCCTAGGCACCAAAGACGTTTTCCAAATGCCAGGACTTGCACGCATGCATTAACATCGCGCTGTGTGTCTGTCTGCTGGTTTGGGGGAGAATTCTCTGTTCCTGACGTGCAGGAGGTTCCTCCTGGAGTCACCAAGTGAGGCAGGAGGGGCTCGTAATTAAGGAGGAGACAGTTAGGTCTCCTCTGTCCCTCCAGCGGATCGGAAAGGGACGTGTGGCAGTGCAAGGGACGTGCCAACCTCTTGGCATACTCGGTATTACGCTTGTTTAGCGGGAATGGTTTTTTTCCCTTGACATTTTGTACTTTCAGCAGGAAAGGTGTAGATTTATGTCCTGAGTATCTTATATAAATAGACCTGAAGTAATCCCCTAGCAGCCTTCCCTCACCCACATCTCCATGATGTAGGTCACTAAGTAGTGGAGATAAAGACTCGAATGTTGAATATTTGCCCTATAAAAACCCCGTCATCCGTAACACCAACCCTGGGCAAAGGTTACTGCGAGACAGGATGGTTCTTCTGTGTGTGTGTGTGTGTGTGTGTGTGTGGGCGCATGTCATGGGGAATCTGAAGGCAGAAAATGTTAAAACAGCCACAAAACCCCCTCAGTAAAATAGGTTTGTGGTAAACCAAAGAGAGAGGTGGATCAGGAGAGTGTGTTTGTCTTTGTAAGCGATCTTGTTCTCTGCCTTAAATATTGTATTCAAAGCAGAAAGAATAAGGCTTTAGGTGATGTATAGTCTGCTCTGTTCAGCGCAGGTTTTTACACTGTCTTTTTTTTCCCCTAAAATCAGTATCAGCAGAGTAAGAGATGTCACATCTGTCACTTCTGGCTGATTCTTTTTTCATCTCTCCCCCAGAGGTAGCGTTGTGCAGTAAAGTGAGTTGTTGTTTCAGGGGGGTTATTTTACTTTATTCTCTGGCTTCACTGCTCTGAATTGCTACTAGATGGGCTGGATGGAGGAGAGAGCTGATACTCTTGAGCTGGAGCTGGTGGTGACTCTTCTTTTCCTAAGAGAGTCCTTTCTACTGTTTCACTCCCACCCAGTGTGGGCACGATTAGGTGTCCTACATGGCAAATATATCAACCAAATTCATCTCCGGATGAACCTGAAGATGTGCTGAGCATGTAGCACCCCGGGGTAGGCAGATCCTGGAGGGGGACGTGGACTTGGGGCATGAGCACAGGGCAGGCTAGTGGCCTCCAGGTCTCCTGTTCCACCTTCAAGGCTAGTCATGTCAACAAATAAATTTCGTTTTACATAAGCGCTGCCAGAAACAGGCAGAGAAATTCCCACGGAACTAGTATATATGAGGCCGTGTGTCCTCCCTGCAGTATGGTAAGAGCGCTTCCTTGTTAAGCTAATCAGCTATCTATTAAATAATGAATTTATTAAACGTCCAGGCTGATGCGTTTGGACATGTGGCCTTGATCTGTTTGTGAAGTTTGTGTCCTCTGGTCATCTTGTTCCTCCTTTGATGATACATAAAAGAGACCTTCATTTTAGTTCTAAATGTTTATTAAAATCACAGTACTGCCTCTTTGCATAATGAAAAAAATGCTTTTTGTTGAGATAATTAGTGGTCCAATTAAGATATTTGTAAACCTTAAGCACTGTCCAGAGTGATTGTTCACAGGCAACCCTGAGACATGCCGGAAAATAGACAGACGTTTCATTATTGCGGTGAATTGATTGTTTTTGTGAGCCATTATCTTTGGAGTTTATCTTTGAAAGGAATAGGTGAACAGAAGGGACAGATAAATGCCAGATTTTGTTAAAAAGCTTTTCTTTTATAGTTCTATTTTAGTACTTAATGTGCAAAGATTTTTCTTTTTAATTCCATCTCTGGGAGCCGCTGTCCCTTCCCGTCACGCAGTTTGCAGCAGGGCTGGCCGAGCTGCTCGGCTGCCTACTCCTGCCGGGGGGCATGGGCCACCTCCCGCTCTGCAGCTCCTTCCCTCTCCAGCCCCTGGTTCCCCCAGGAAACTGGATTTCTCTGGGATGTGTTCCTCCACCGCGGATTTCCTTCTGCTGGGTTTCTGGAAGCAGACACCCTCTTTAGCGACCACGTATTGTGGAGTCTCTTTATTCTTCTCCGGAGGGCTGTGGAGTCAGCTCATCATCTCACATTGCATATGGCTCATGGAGCTCCGCAGCACGACTCCTGCGAGATCACTGAAAGCTAATTTGGCTAATTTGCTGCTGGCTGTGTATGTTCTGGGTTTAAAACGTTCCTCTTCACAGTCCGACTGCAGAGTAAGGTGGTGGTTTAAGGTACTGAAAGTACATAGAGGCACAAGAACTGATTCTGGAATTATTCTACTGTCTAAGCAGATCTCTTATACAAGCCCCCGCCAGGAGATTGGTGGTTGGTGTTCGTGTCTTCACTTGCAATCACAAGTGGCTTGTGCCCAAAAAACCATGGGCTGTGGTGCTTTCTCTTCTTTGCATATGGGCAGGATGGCACACAGGGAACTGAAGCAATGAGAACAGAAAGCGGCCGTGAAATCCAGACTTGATTTCCTTACGGGTCGCTCGATTTACCTTCTACACGACTAGATGGATCTTTCATAGTGGTGAAAGGCCGTGGAAAGGTTAAAGTAAATTCTCTTGACTTCAGCTGCTTTTCCAACAGTTTGGCTGGATTGGCAGTCTCCCCCGAGGCTCTTTTCTCACCTCAGGAGACCCTTTCAGCATATGCTCCCTTCTAGAAGAAACTCATGTTAGGGGCACGCTGAGCAGTTTTAGTCTCTGTTTACAGAAATGTCTACGGAACCTGAATAATTATCACTTGCTGCCCTTCAAAGGCTAAATGATCTTCCTCAGATACATTTTGTATACCAGCTTGGCTTCCTATATGACAGCTTAGTCTACTCTGCCTTAAAACCCCTCCGTCACATAAGGAGTATGAATCACGAACAGGGACCAAAATCCATGTCTCTGGCAGAGGGTGATTAATACGAGAGATTCAGATCTTCAAATTCATAAATATTAGATAAGGAGGATACGCAAATAATTTCACCTCTATCTCCCAGCTAGAACAGTGCAGATTCTTCAATATTCCCTATCCAGGCTCGTTTTAAATCACTTGAACAATGTGACTTCCAACGCTTCTTTTGGGAGATTATCTCTCAGTAATCTCCACTACGGATTATTTCTTGATATGCAGCTCAAACACTCCTTTGCTCTGCTTTATCCTGTAATTACTAGTTATTACCATTAGTCTGTTTTAAACAGACTGATCACTCTAGCCCACAGCTCCTCCCAAGCCCCCAGGCTCTCCATCACTGCTAGAACTTGCACTCCTTGCTTGAGGGCTTTGGCTTCCCTTTTTGCCTGTCCGAGGCACCTGAAGAAATACAGAGTGACAGTAGCCCCTACTTCACCCGTGCCACCTGTAATCCCTGGTGAAGAGCTCAGGAGTTGTGCTGTCCCCTCCCAAGCCTACCACGGGGTCACCACTTCTAGAGCCTCCTTGTCCTCTCACTCTGGTCATCTTCTGCCCCTTGATTTATGTGTAAGCAGATTCTTGCCTCTGCCATTGCCTCTTTGGGAATGAACTAGGCTATCCAGAGGTTCAAAATAGGGACAATAACTTGACCCATCAGGATTTCAAAGATCTAGAGTAGACCAGAACCACAACGTCTTCCCAGATGTTGAGGAACTAGAATGGACCTACCCAGAATACGCAGGGAATAAACATAGTAGGCTCACGTGCTTTCTTTGAAATAACTACTTTGGTCCTGTCCCCATCCTTCTGTAGACACAGTGACCTTGCTGGATCAAAGGAGTTACAGTAGAAGTACCACAGGAGATCAGGCAGAAGGATCTAGTCTGTCTCCAGTAACAGACACACACGTCTGCCTAAGGAGCGGTTTAACAAAAAAAAAAAAAAAAAAAAAAAAAAAAAAAAAAAAAAAAAAAAAGAAATAAAAAGCACAAGAATACAGTGATACCTTCTGCCGTCTGACCTCCTGGTGAGTCAGCGACTCTCAGGGGCAAAGGTTGTCTCAGACCATTTTACTTAAGAGCCAGGAGTGGACATATATCAACAGGAGCCCTCTTCTGCGTGTGCCTCTGCCAGTTTCAAAGGATAACAGTATGTGTTCTTAAAGTACGTGCTACTTTAGTGTTACTAACACTTCTGTTTTTCAATTGATAACCCTCCGCTTCAGGAAACAGATTTAACTGCTAAGAGTATTAACATTTTTTTTTTAAGTCACTTGCTGCATGAATAAGGTAATTCTGTTGTTTCAAATACAGGGGTTTAACTAATATATTATTCTGCACAAGCAGCAACAGAATCGGCCTTTATTTGCAGCAGGTTTTCTACCTGGTGCTGCAGGAGACATGCTGATGCCTCAACGAGGGGAGCTGAGCCCCTCCGAGACTCGGCTTGTGCCGCAGCAGCACCCGCAGGGACAGGGAGGCTGGCACGGCTGGTGGCACCTTGGCACAGCTGACGATGCCCCGGCACGGCCAGCAGCACCCCAGCATAGCTGGCACACCCTGGCACAGCTGGCAATGCCCCAATAACAGCCAGTAGCACCCTGACACAGCTGGTGGCACCCTGATTACTTGGTGTTTTCTGCTTGCTTGACTGTCACCCCCGCTCTGCTCGCCCCGCTGGCAGCACCTTTGCTAGCACAGCCTTGCTCGTGCATTTTTCCTCACAGACCTTTGCCCTTGCACCTTTGCTTATGCGCTTTAGCTTGTGCACCCTTGTTCACCCACCTTTGCTCGTTCATCTTTGCTTCTGCACCCTTGCTCAGGCATCCTTGCTTCTACTAACAAGGGATAGAATGAAAGGAAACAGCCTCAAGCTGCACCAGGGGAGCTTTGGGCTGGGTGTAGGGAAAAATTTCTTCACAGAAAGGGCGGTCGAGCCCTGGAACAGGCTGCCCGGGGAACTGGTGGAGTCACCATCCCTGGGGCTATTTAAAAGAGGTGTAGATGTGATGCTTAGGGACTTGGTGGTGGGCTTGGCAGTGTTGGATTAATGGTTGGACTCGATGATCTTAAAGGTCTTTTCCAACCTAACTGATGCTCTAAGTTTCTACACCCTTGTTCAAGCAGAATGCCTGGGCCCTCCTCCATGGCAGGTTCAGCCACCTGGTGCCGGGGCCTCCCTACTTCTTGGATCATAGTAAAGGAAGAAAAACTCTGAATTATCATTTTCTTCTCAATTCTCTAGCTTTCTCCCTCTCCACACACCCCTCACATCCCCTATCTTCCCGATTTCTCTGTGGGCATTGCATTGATTTGAGTTTCTTTGTGGTGGTGGTTTGTTGGTTTGGGTTTTTTTTTTAGTTTTATTACTTATGAAAACAAGTCATACATGATCAGGCTGCCAGCTCCTGTCAGTCGGCGTGTTGCAAACCCCCACACCCCCTGATATTTTTTGACCTTGTAGCTAATTTAAGCTAATTTGACAGCGGAATAGACATATCAGAGATAATTAAGTACCTGTGAGTCTGTGAAAAGAAATAGGGAGTGTAAAAAGGGAAACCCTACCAAAACTCCTCCCTGAGCACAGATTCAGTGCTGTCCTCCTTCTAATGAGACAGTGGAAACTCATCATCTGAGTTAAGTGGGACCCGTGCCCATGGCTGCTGTGGTGGGGGCAGAGAAACCCTTTGTGGGAGCTCACCTTCTTGGGCACTGTCAGTCACGTGTGATACATGAAAGCTTCAGCCAGGCTTTTTATTTACGGCATTGCCCATGAAATGATTTGTTCTAATAGGTGGCCTTGTCCCTCCTTTCTCTTTCTCCGTTTCCAGTATCCAGAACTTTAATAAATACAGTAAACCATAATAATATATTGGCCGGCTCACAATGTGACGGAGACTGGCTGTGTTGCAGAGTGCCACAGGAGAAGACGAGTCAGGGTATTTTAAGGTATCTTTCCATCTGGGGTACTGATACAGCCTATCTTATCAGCACGCCTGCAGACCTCCTAGGCTATGCTCCTTATCTTGGCAGTGTGCAGTTTTTGCAGTACTGTTATCTCTATTTTTCAGAACGAAAGCTGAGCTAAAGAGAGGGTAAATTACTTGCTCACACTTGCACAGGACCTTTTCGGCATGCAACTTTTTTTTTTTTTTTTTTTCCATGCATGTCCTGTGCCATTCACTCTCCTCTCAAATGTCTCCAGAAGCTACGTCTGACCGTGTGAAGCGGGGTATATTCTTTCCTATTTTCTTCCTTATATGAATCATAGTTTTCTCTGAGTGTACAAATTTCAGTGTTTTCTGAGGTGCTGTTTCTTGCAGCTGGCAGGCTCCCACAGCTGGAGCTTGGGGCTGGTGCCTTCCTTCATCCCCGCAGTGCAGCTGCGAGTCTTCCTGAGCCCCCACTTGCACCCCAACATCTCTGCCATCCTTCCTCTCTAAATCCACCTCGTGCACACACTAGATTTGTCTGTTTACTCCTCCTTTGACGAGCTTGGTGAAGGATTTCCTTAACCCAGAAGAAAGTTGAGGATATCTGGGGAACAGCTCCTCAGTTTCTTTGTCTCCCATCCCTGTTTCAAGTGCAGGGTTGGGTCAACCTCCACACACAAAGCTGGTTTTGTTGCCTTCTCTCTCATTTTTTGTCTCTCTTCTGTCATACGTTGCCTTCACAGGCAGCATTTGCCCAAGACCACTCTTGGTTCAGTTCTTGAGATGAGAAGTTGCCCCAGCCAGAAAGTGGGTGACTTCTGAGGCCAAGGCAGGACGTGATTTTATAGTCCAGACCTGTTGCTCTGATGGCAGGCTGGAACGGATGGAGTCCAGAACAGGCTGCCAGATCAACATGTCCAGAAGTAGGTCAACACGGACAACCACCAAAGGGAAAACTCACGTCCTGGACCCATCTGGACCATGGGGTTGCAAACAGGAGTGTCGATAGCCCTGTAGGTGGGGATGTAGCAGATAGCAGACCTTTTCCCTCCTGACAGCAGGTGTTTTGTTTGAGGGCTGTGACCCCATGGTCTTGGCCTCAGAGTTCTCACTGCCAGTGAATCCCTGAGATGAGAGGGATGGGATGCTTCCCTGGGGCAGCTGGAGGTGCAGGGAGTGAGCGGAGAGCTTTGAGGGAGCCTGCAGCATCCGAACCAACTGAGACGTGCTCTGATCAAAGCACAGGCACAGCAGGGAGCAGATCTGCTGCCCAGGGGGGAAGGGACAAAGTAAATGTTTATTTTTCCCCGATCCAGAGCTGCGTATTAATTGAACTTAGCTGAGAAGCCACAAGCCAGATGAGCTGGAAAAAATGTTGAGAAGGACGCTCCTTCCTGCAGGTGGGCAGCGCAGCGTGCTTTCAAACCCTCCTCTTTAAACCGTCTTTTCCATCTTGGAACAAAATCTTTTTCCCGGTTTTGTCTGCGTTTTCCTGGAGTGTCGCTTTAGGAAGTGGCAGTTTGGTATCTGTTAGATGTGCTCACTTTTAGGAGGGAAGGTAGAGGAGTCCCACCACAAGCCCCTGGCTGATGCAGGTCCAGCACAAGCTCTTCACAGCAGATGTGCGGGGTGTAGAAATGTGAGGGGGAGGGAAGGGCACGTATTGGTGGAGAAATGCAATCAGAGTATCTTGGAGAGCCACAGAGCAGCACACATCTGCTCCTCCTGTCTCGTCCCTCACCACCTTCAGCACCCTTTTCCCTCTGTATTTTTTCTCTGAGCTCTGGTAGAGCTCTGGAAACTGTTGTCACGGCTTTGTACCCCCCTCCCTTCGCTGGGGTGGACCAGCTCACGTCCTGCAGCCCTTCCTCAGCCGGAAGCTTTTAGGCATCTTCAGGGGGTGATTCTCCTCTGGGCTCCCTCCAATGGATCCAGGTCTCCTGGGCACTGGCCTGTGCTCAGGACCTGTGATGGCACACATGGGCATAAGTGAAAGATGCAAATGTTTTATTAATATTGGGAATGTTTTATTAAGCAGTCTTTCTCTTTTTTCTTTTTTTTTTTCCTCTTTTTATTTTTTCCTTTTTTTTTTTTTGAGTATAAAATAATTTTCCCTCTGCTCTCCTGTGGAAAAAAGCTATTTCCACTTTTACATGTCTCACCAGATTCAGAAAGAGTTATTCAAAACAGCTGAAAACAGGATTTTGTACCTATGAAAGTCCCTGATTTAAACTCTGATTCCTAGCAGGCTTTTCAGGTCTGTATACATGGGGTAGACCCCAGGGGAAACTGGAACTGCTTCTCAGTGGTACAAGTCTGCTGTTTCCACCTCTGGAGACCTGAAAATAGCCTTTTTTTTTTTTTTTTTTTTTTTTTAGACAGGAGTTGCGGTGCAAGCTGTATTTTTTCAGTCCTGGCATTGAAGCAAAGTGGTTGAGGGCAGGAGTGTGGAGAGGTAATGCTCCTACGAGGGACTGTTTTAAAACAGAAAGCATCTTTCTACATGAGTCAGAACAGAAGACCTGTAAGGGCAGCTGAGTTTTCAGAAGGCACAAAAGAAAAGAGAGGGCAGGCAGTGCTTAAATCAGGCTTTTTAATATATTTTCCATATCCATATGGCAGCTCTTCCCCTCCTCCTAAGCAAGGGTCTGCAGCACCCAAACCATCACGTGTGGTCTGGAGATTGCAGGTGGCTTCAGAGATGGAGTTTTTGTTTGTGTTGTGCTAAGAGAGGAGTAAGAGATTGGCTGTAAACCCAATATAATTATGATGAAATGGAAGCGATAATTAGAATCACAGAATCCCTCAGGTTGGAAAAGCCCCTCGGGATCATCGAGTCCAACCCTCAGCCCAACTCTACAAAGTTCTCCCCTACCCCACATCCCCCACAGCTCATTCCAACGGCCCTGAACCCCCCCCAGGGATGGGGACTCCCCCCTCCCTGGGCAGCCTGTTCCACTCTCGGACCACTCTTGCTGGGAAACATTTTCTCCTCCTGCCCAGCCTGACCCTCCCCTGGGGCAGTTTCCAGCCGTTCCCTCTTGTCCTGTCCCTGATCCCCTGGGAGCAGAGCCCAGCCTCGGCCTCTCTGCAATGTCCTGTCAGGAGCTGCAGAGAGGGATGAGGGCTCCCCTCAGCCTCCTCCTCACGCTGAAGACTCCCAGCTCCTTCCCTGGCTCCTCACAGGATTTATTCTCCGGCCCTTCCCCAGCCTCGTTGCCCTCCTCTGCCCTCGCTCCAGCCCCTCCAGATCTCTCTGGGATGAGGTGCCCAAACCTGGACACAACCCTCAGGTGTGGCCTCACCAGTGCCGAGCACAGGGGACTGTCACCTCCCTGCTCCTGCTGCTCACAATAGTTCTAATCCAAGCCAGGAGGCCGTTGGCTTTCTTGTCCAGCCGGGCACGCTGCTGGCTCCTGTTCAGCTGCTTGTCAGTGAGAACCCCCAGATCCTTCTCCCCCAGACAGCTCCAGCCACCCCTCCCCGAGCCTGCAGCCACACAGGGGCTTGTTGTGGCCCAAGGGCAGGACCTGGCACTTGCCCTTGTTGAAGCTAATCCCGTTGACATTGTCCACTGATCCGGTCTATCCAGGTCTCTCTGTTGAGCCTCCCTGTCCTCATGCAGATCAACACTCCCACTTGGTGTCATCTGCGAACTCACTGGTGACACACTCTGTGTCCTTATCAAGATCATCGATACAGATGTTGAACAGAAATGGTCCCAACACCAAGCCCTGAGGTCACCACCGGCCGCCAGCTGGATTTAGCTCCACTGACCACCCCTCCCTGGCACCATCCATCCCGCCAGTGCTTGACCCAGCAGACCGTTCGTTCATCCAGGCCATGGGCAGCCAGTTTTTCTATGAAAATTCTATGGGGAACTGTGTTGAATGCTTTTTGAAAATCCAGGCAGACAATACCCACAACTTTTCCCTCATCCAATAGTCGTCATCTTGTCGTAGGAGGAGATCAGGTTTGTCAGGCAGGACCTGCCTTTCACAAACCCATGCTGACTAGGCCTGATTGGACATGGCAAAACAGTTCTCACCAGGCCACTGGATCTCACGGTGCTTTGTAATTATCAAACGCTGACACCTAAATGGAGGGGCCGCCTCTGATGGGACCGATGGTGGAAGCTCACTGGGATGCCCGTTGTGCAAACATCGATGCATTTGCCAGGGGTTCTACAGCATTTCTGTCCTGATCAAGAGCCTTGCACAGCAGCGTCTGTTCCGCAGCAAGCTCACTCTTCTCTGCCGAGGACTGGTGATTCAGCGCCGTGGCTCATAATTCGGAGAGGCGTTGGGGGTAATTAGAATGTCTCGCTCTTGCAAGACTGCGGAGAGGAGGAAGGATGGGTCCTTGGGCGTCACAAGTGGTGCCAGGTATTCCTGCTCCAAAGGGCTGTCTAAATCCTGCTGGAAACAGTTGTTCGTGTATTTCTTCCAGATTTGTTAATGCAAATCTCCGTGGAAAAAAACACCACTTCGATAAACCTCCTGTGATAGATGCCAACTGCATTTCGGTTTCAGGTTTTGAATTCTGAGCTGATTTCTGAATTGGCACGGTTCTTCCTCATCGCGCAGCCATTATGAGCTGGATAAAATCAGTAGCCAGTCGGTTATAAAAAAAAAAAAAAAGGGGTTTAGTGCCAAATACTGATAAAAAGGAAGGACATAACTTGCAGTGATAAAGTACTAGCTGCAACTGGTGGTCTGAAGACACTGATGTACACTGGTACGGCGTATTGACCTGTCAGAGATGTACAGGGAGGCAAATAAGTGCCATAGCTGGGGCTGTTAAATCTTGTTTTAACTTCAAGCAGCTGAGCACACTGCCTCATAAATACAGTAGCACTACACGGTCTTCCAATATATACAGTCACTGTGCACCGCTGTCTGTGTATAAATTAATTCTTCATATATAGTTATGACCGTACAAGCAGGAAAGCCACCTGATGTCTCTGTAATGCTGATTGTTGAAACGTCTTTTTTTTATTTTCTCCTTTGAAGTCCCACCCAATTTGACTGTTCCTCAAGAAAAGTCACCCCTGGTCACGCGGGAAGGGGACACGATCGAGCTGCAGTGCCAGGTGACAGGGAAGCCCAAGCCCATCATTCTCTGGTCCCGAGCAGACAAGGAAGTGGCGATGCCAGACGGGGCGATGCAGACAGAGAGCTACGATGGGATCCTGAGGATAGTGAACGTGTCCAGGGAGATGACGGGGACCTACAGGTGCCAGACCAGCCAATACAACGGGTTTAATGTGAAACCCAGAGAAGCTTTGGTACAGCTCATTGTACAGTGTAAGTAGATCCTTGTTTTCTTTCCATGTGGTTTTGATGAGAAAAAGTTGGCTGACTTGTCCCCTGAAGCAACAGTCTTACAGTTGTTACATCTTTGGTGCTGTGATTTTTGGCTCTGTAGTTCCCTGAATTCGTAGTTTAAATGTAAATATAGAAGTACAAATGACACAGGAGTACTATTTATATTAAAAAAAAAAAAAAAAAAAAAGAACAAGTAAATGACATAGGAGGACATATTTCTATAAATGCACATCTGATACTAATCTCATTTGTTGATACTGTGTAAAACAAGAAGGAAAAAAAAAAAAAAGAGAAAAAGCTGCTCCATCTTAGCTGATCTGCATGCAGATCTGCATAGTCTGCTCTGACTGACTGTGAGCCATCAGCATCAGGAACGGGAAGGAAAACATAAGGGGAAATCAATTATTTTGGAAATGCTCAGCGTTTATTATTGGAAAATGAAAAGTCTGGTTTGATGTGGTTTGTGGAAAAAATGAGCCGTTCTTTGTTGCTGTGTATCCGATAAAGATGTTCTCTAAATGATTTTCGTGTGTCTGTTGTATTGTTGGTACTTATTTTTACTTTTTTTTTATATATATATATAAAGCGTCTTGTGCAGCTCTCATTTATCCCAGTTTCAGATGCCCAAATATTATGGCAGACTTGCTTTCTAAGTGTTGTGTGTTCAGCACAACTGACCTCTTTTGGGGCCTCCAGGGAGGAGATGCTGCAATATACATAGTTATTACTAATAATCAACTGATTTGTTTTTTTCCAAGGTCTGTTGTATAACAAATTATTTATGCATTTGATTACATGTTGTGGTATCTGCAGCGCTTTCATCAGAGCTATTTACTGGTGTGCCGGCTTTATCAAAGCGTTGAGTCTGTTCCATCCAGCAGTCACATGGATTAATGTCACCAAAAGCCTCCTGGGAGTCAATCCTGCAGGCAATCTGGACCCTTCTCACTTGGGCTTCTCCTGGTTGTGGGTTCTTGCCTTAGGACCGGCTTCATCCCACCCATGCTGATGGATCTGAATTGGGAGCGGGAGTGGTTCTGGCTCCGTCTCTAGAGATTGCAGGAAATGGCTTGGATCTTAGGTCATTCTCTGGAGAGCTCTGTCTTACCCTGTAGAGTGTAAAAGGATCACGGCGGGGGATTAGTCTCCCACTGATGGAAGCTTTAAAGCACAAGGATTGTTGTAGGGAAGACTGGCTCCTGTACGAATGGGCTGCACCAGCCTGCGTGAGCTGCCTTGAATCAGAGCTGTGAGCA
Organism: Athene cunicularia; assembly: GCF_003259725.1. Taxonomy (NCBI): domain Eukaryota; kingdom Metazoa; phylum Chordata; class Aves; order Strigiformes; family Strigidae; genus Athene; species Athene cunicularia. Next base: position 1,906,846 of record NW_020799101.1, on the reverse strand, counting down.
CGGGGGAGCCCTTGCTGACACAAGAAATTTAATTGCTGACACAAAGAAATTGAATTTCATAACGACTCATGTCACTATTACTAGGATCATGGTTATTCTGATGATGGGTTTGCGGTTATCACGACTAGGACTGCTCCTGATGACACGCAGCTTCTCTTCCAGATTTCCTATAACAAGCCATCAGCATTGTAGGTGTTTAGTTCTAGCTGCATGGAAAAGGTGATCTACAGAAGGTAAATATCGTGCTAGGATAAGAGATGAAAGACAGGAAAAGGCAGAGTGTTAAGATGTGTGGACAGGGCCCCGAGTCTGTCCTGTCTGCACAGGTTGCTGTCAGGGCTGATAGAGTTGGTGGTGCCGTGTCCTGGGCCCTCACAGCATGAACAGTGTGAGAGAGGAGGGGTCGATGCTGGGAAAAATGCGGAGAGCGGCAGCATCCCCTGTCGCAGGGATTTTCAGTTGCTGCAGTTTATCGGGTGTATGCGCCGAGGCTGGATGTGGTGTATTTTGGCTACCACAACTTTGCTGGGGCATCTCTCCGTTATCCATTGAACACTTAAAAAAAAACCAAAAAACCCCCCAAAAAAACCCAAAAACCACAATAAAAGATTTCTCGGTACGGTCGTAAATTAAAGAAAACTGGTTGTGGGAACTTTCTGTGATGCTCCCTGGCCTGTTGCTCTTGGGACATCGGGTTGGGCCAGCTCAGGAGGACGGCAGCAGCATGGCTAGGACTAGTTCTTCAGAGAGCAACAGTGGTGGGTGAGAGAGGTGATAATGATCAAGATTTTCGTGTGGCTTGGACTTAAGATCGGCCGGTGTGGTGTTGCAGGCCTTGATGATCTTGAACGGCAGAGAGGAAACATGAAAAATAAACTCGGTAAGAACTGGTCTGCAGAGTGTCTCCCCTGTGAATCTCCAAACAAGAACTACTACACAAACAGTGGAACAACAATCTCCATAAATAAGGAGGAGCTAAAGTGGCTTCTTTCCCCTTTTCTGTCAGTGATTTGCTACGGGAACTAGAAAAGATTTTGTTTTCTGACCACTTAGATCCTCCGTCTTAGTCATTTAGTTTATATTCTCTTTTTTGTCAGCGTACATCGTCTTTTCCATATGTCTGTGCAGAGTCCAGCCTGGTCATTGCAACGTCCTGGTTTGGGTTGGTTGCGATGATGTGTGGATGATGGAGGCTTCTTTAAGTCATTCCGTTCATGTACAAATACGGGTGTGGAGGATGCTCCTGATGATGCGCAAGACCTTCAGTGGGAAAGCTCTGGCAGTGAATCCAGTCCAGCAGTTACAGTGAACCCACAAAGTACTGACCAGGACAAGCTGGCTGTCCTGTCCCCAGTGCCCAGAATTTCTCATCTCACTCCTTGAGAGAATTATGAGCCTGAAAGGAGCTCTGTTCCTTGTGTTTTCAGGCAATAAAAGGTATTTTCAGCCCTTTTTCCCTTTTTCCCCTTTTCCCTTTTTTCCCCTTTTCCCTTTTTTCCCCTTTTCCCCTTTTCCCTTTTTTCCCCTTTTCCCTTCCTTTTTGAAATCCTCTGAAGCTCAGTTCACTGGGGGATACTAGAAGAACAAGTATTCAGAAGCATTCTTGACATGGTTCTGTATAACAGCTGTGATGTGTCCCCCATTTTGCCCTGGAAGACTTTGTTTTGAGTCTTTCGCATCATAGAAATTCTATTTATCCAGCAAGCTCTGCATCGTTTATCCTGGTCTCCATTTCAGGTCTTTTAAGTAGATGCTGTTATTTTCTTCAGCAGAGAGGTAATCATGTGGTTTATGTTAGAGGAAGGGATGGCTGGGTCTGCGTCTTGGGGAACGTTGCCTGGGATGTGGGTGAGGACCTCGCACCAGCTGCACTTCTTCAGGGCCTGAGCCAGTCCCTGGTAGACTGGGGTGACTCCCACTGACTTCCAAAGCTGCTGGAGGCATGGCTTGGATTGCTGTTAATTTACAATATTTTACTGATGGGAAAAAAAAAAAAACAAAACCCCACACACAAACAAACCAAACCCAACGCTCTGTTTTTATGTAATTTTAGTGCTGTGTTAGATGCAGCGGATCGCATATTCTGAAAGAGATGAGAGACACAATTTGAAAATGGTTCTAATGAGCAGGGGCATAACAGGTATTTGCAGCAGATTTTTCTTTAATCTGTCCTTTTTAGATTTCTCCTCACTTTATTCAGATCCTAGCAAGTGATAATTTAGAGACGAATGGACAAAGCAGATACTGTGTAATGCTTTCATTATTTTTCTTGTGGGAGGAAAAGTACATGTGTTCACATCGGCTTCAGCATCATTTCCGTAATGAGGACGGCATTTATTTAATTGTCATAAAAATCAGTTCTTTTCAGTAATTTTTGTAATATTTCTTTTAGAGCCTTCTATCACTTATAAGGATATTCAATGAAACGCTTTTATTTATATAACAACTCATTGATTTCACTTTGCGTGCGGTGCGTGGGTGTGTAACCAGATATGTTCATGGTCGTTGGTAGCTGGGTACGTTCCCGTTCTCTGGGGTGTCAGAAGAGTTTCTACTTGTGAAAGTAGGAGCTTCTCTCTCCCTGGGGTAGAGTATTGCTCTATTTTGCACCAAAGGGCAAATCTTTCAGTGGAACTACTGCTCTAGGTCATACCTTTTGGTTCAAACTAAAGAAAAAGATAAATTCAAAGATAAATGCGCTGCTTTTTTTGATATTTTTTTTTAATTAGACCCACTTTCAGTTCACCTGAACAGTTTTAACAGTGTTTTTCTTTTCCTTACCTCTCTTTTCCTCTGCCATCCCTTTAACCCCATGCTCGGTGGCACCAGGATCCCATACTTGAGTTCTCTAGGAAAGTGGCTGGTTTCTGTTCCTCCTCACAGTTTGGCCTCAAGTTGTGGTTTAAGATTTTTGATTTTTCATGTTTGCCGTCGGATTCTAAAAATTCTAATAGGAAAATGAAAATGCTTGATGGGAAACCAACAGAGAAGGAAGCCTCGTCTCTCTTAGCCCAGGTCCGCTGGAGAAGACGTGGTCGGTGTGCTTTTTGGCACACTTTGAGTCATGCCATCCTTGTCATGTCTTGAAGTTGATTACTCAACAGTAAAATACAGCAAAAATGATACTTGTTTGGAGGTCTAACTGTGAGTAGATCTTAGAGAGGAATTTAACTGAAATTTTTAACCAACTGCGTGTTAGGTACCTGTGCTCCCTGTGTGGCTGTGGAGCATGAAGCATCCACAGACATCAGCAGAACCTGTCCTAAGGAATGTCTCTGGGATGTTTTCCTTTTGTCCCAGTTCCCTTTCTGTGAAATAAAAAATAACAGTTCCCACCCAAGAGGTCTTGGAGACAGGATTCTGAGGATGCTGTAGTAAGGAAAGACGTGCAATATCTGATTTGATCAATAAACCTCGTGTCCTTTGCTTATTGCTATTATTATCCCGTGGTTTGTTTTTTTTTTTATCTCCAGTGTGTTGGCACTCATCACAAGCCATGGGCTTTACTGACTTTGATCTTTATTGTTTGGCAGCTTTTGCGAGCGCTGCTAGCTTTTCTCTGAGAGATTAATTAGGTTCATGGAAGTAGAGCACCAGCAGCAAGCAGAGCTGAACACCTTCAGTGGGATTTGGTCGTTGTTGTTACTGGTTTGTCCACCTCCCATGGGAGATTGGAGAAGACCTCTGGGGAAAAAAATAAAAACAAAAAAACAAAACAAGAGTAAAATATCACTCTGTAGAGTGCTTGAGTTCATTTCTCGCTCTTCCTTGTCTTTCCCCACAGAATAAAAGGAGGATGAAGGTAGCTGGTTGTGATGCTAGGGACAGAGCTGGGGGAGCTCTGCCGTTGTAGAGAAGTTATCAGCAGAGCCTGGTCCGTGGAGTCCTGCTGGCGCGGGCTCCCCAGGAGCCGTGTGTGCAGAGATTTTTCCTAGGACCCATGGATGTTGTCTCAGTGTCTCTACCCTGGAGAGGAGCAGGCAGCACCGAACAGCCTGGTTTGCTGTCCTGGTTTGCTCCTCTGTGCCTGCCTTCACAGGGCCGTTCTGCCTGATTCTAACCCATGGCTAGACTCTTTGGAATGTGGGGTTGTCTATAGCACGCTCAATGTGTGAGCCCTTTGGACGGCGGCATTTATCCTTCTGCATCTTCCATGTTTTGGAGAGCTTTTTTTTTTTTTCATGGGGAAGGTGGTTTGCTGGGTCCAGGAGGATCCCTTCTGCAGGTTTATAATAAATGACACGAGCAGTTCACTGGGAGGTGCAAAATCAGCCTCGCAAAGCAGCAGTGCTGGGGTTTAACTAGATCATCTCCCCAGTGTGGTTGGCTGCGTGCCTCTGCATGGGAAAGGGAGGCTGGCTGGGGCAGGGAGGCACGTAAGTGGCTCTTTAGAGACCTGTGCTGGCTCATGGTGACTTCAGATGCTTGTGCAACGGCACTGCTTATATTGTTCTGTTGCTGCAAGGCACGCTGCTCGTTTCTCCCCAGAATGAAAGATGCTGGTCCAGAGGGAGCCCCAGCTCCTGCTGAAGCTGGCGCCTACCTTTGAGGGACCCATCAGAAACCCCACGGGGCATGAACCTTCCTTCCATGAGCCAGGAAGGTCTCTAGGATGTGGCTTCCTTGCTCCGAGTCGAGAACGTGGCGTCTGGAAAGCAAAGGCTCTTCCAGACACGTGCTCCCGAAGGTGGCTCGTCCCAGTTCAGTTTGAGAAGGGCACCGAGACAGATGAGTGGAAAGCGGAATTGCCTGCGGTGACAGTGCTCAGAGCCCTGCACCTGCTCGCAGCACCATTTTCTTGTGTGCAAATCTGGATAAATAAAAGTTAAAATAAATAAATAAATGCCTGTCTGCTGTTGGCAGACGGGGTGCAATCTAGTAATAATTTAAATGCACCACTTTTACTGCTGGAAGAGAATGCTCGGGAAATAAAAATGCCATCAGGTACAATATAATCAAATGTTTACATCGTGTACCTTATCAAGTAATGATAGCAGGAAGGACAGAATCATTTTTCACAGTGGACATTGCTGCACATTGGGCTTGGGTTTTATACGCTCCAGTTTTACTTTGGTGCCACATAAAATATTGTTTATAATATAAACTGTTTTCCAAATGCATTGGTCTCCAAGTACTTGTAAAGCCTCTTAAAACATCAAAGATATTTCATGGTAACCTGGTTGGCAGAGCAGTTGGCCACATTGTAACGCTCTGAGTTTGCCTATCGGTTTGAGTTCCAGTTTATGTATGTCATTCCTGCTCGGTAATAAATTCTAAACAACTAATGAAATCACGCTGAAGGGGAACATTCTTCAGGGATTATATTTGAAATGGAACAGAGCTAATTAGTAAGAAATATGAGGCTGAATTATGATCTCAGGTGCATCACTGCAAATCTGCAGTGTATCAGTGGGGCATAAATTAGTTGTTCGGGTTTTACGTCGGCAGGAGAGTTCAGAACTGGGTCTGCTTTGCTTTGATTGTAGATGTTATTTGCAGCTGAAGATGGGGAAAAAAATAATCTTTTATGCTTTCGACAGGCAATTTGGCAGCTCGGAAAATTGCCATATCTATTCTGTGACTGTCTAAATATGTGCCTGATGAAATATTTATATGTAAATATTATATATTATATTAATAATGAAATAAAAGTTTGTTACAAAAGAAAAGGAATGGAGCGTTCTCCATCCAAAACAGAACTGGAATTAATGAGCTTAAAACTCATGGAGATTTTAGGAAAGTAATTTTTGAGAAACTTTTTAACAGGTAGGGCGGCTAATCCCTGCAGTAGTTTGCCAAGAGACTTACAGACTCTGAGTCCACGGATGGGTTTGTTGGTTTTTTTTTTGAAGCTGAGTGGACAAAGCCCCGCAGGGAGGGGGGATGGTGTTGCAATGAAATACTTGATGCAGTTGTGATTTAGCAGCAATTCAGGATTTATCAGTGGCGCGAGGCGGATCAAAAAGGTTGAATTTTAGCAGCAGTTAATGACTGACCAATTTAAAGATTAACAAGGTGATTTGGTAGAATGTTATCATTGAAGCAGCAGCTTAATTACAGATTTGATAATTACAAGGTTCACACTAACTTACTACAAGGTACCCTAACTCAAAATGCGTGTGTGTGCATATGTATAAACACAAAACACGCGCGCACAGAGGCAGACAGAAATATTTGGATCCAGGGAATTATGTTGGCACCCACACTCGTGAAGGCAAACGTACATATTTAAACAGGTAGATGGGTAAAGAGGTGGATAGAAGGGGTGAGCCTGTAGTTAAACTTTTCCCTCTTCTCCAGTTCGGGGCAAGTACTCGCAGTGCATCGGCATTCCTCAACAGACGATAGTTGAGTCTCGGGAAGTCTGTCTTCACCTTGGCCTTTCGTTGGCTTTGTGGGCAGAGGGTCTTCAAACTTTGAGGGGGTCTGAGCCTGAGAGGTGCCCCAGCTCAGGGGAGGTGCTGCTGGTCACATCCTGCTGCCATCCAGGATTGCTCAGAGGGTCTCGCTTAGGGTCACTGTTTGTAGGGTCTGGGATAATTGACTTTTGTCAGGCACTCTTCTGTTTCAACCCTACTTGGATGATGAAATACTCTGGGACTTTTCGCCAGTTGTGCACACCCGGTACTTGCTAGACCTTGGAGTTCTGTTCTCACCCATTTGGGCTACGACCCAAGCGGGGATGTGCTGGGCTGTCAGGAGGTGATTGATTGTCATTCCTGTGTCCAAGTGGCAGGGGACATAGGCACTGGGTGTGCTGAGGGCGTGCATTAACACTCTGGCTCGCTGCCCTTCCCAATCCATCTTGGGTTGGCATGTGGTCCCGGGGGGTGGAAACTGCACCCATCACCGAGCAGCCCAAGAGAGGGGGGAGTCGCACCACTGCAGATGGTTGGTTCGCGGAAAAAAAGACTCTACAACTCGAATAGAGTTATGCAGCAGGTGTGTTTACTCCGGCCGGGGTGAAAGGGGATTTCTCCACAAAGCTCGCACACCCACCGCACATTTTACCAAACCTTATAGAGTGTGGATATCCATATTCATTGGGTTACATCACACAAACATCCATACGCATGAGTAAGGCTGGGGTCAGCAGTTGATGTTCTCTTTGCACCTGCGCATTGCCTCCTGGTGGTCGTCTCCGGGGGTCTTTGGGAGGAAGGCTCGTAGTCTTTCTCACCCTGTTTTTTTCCACGGAGCATGCGCAGATTCCCTTGGCCAATTTCTCGAATAACAAAAGTATTTTCCAGCTGATTTATTTTTCAATCTTATCTAAGAGAACCAATAGAACTTCTACCATTCGTCTATGGCTATCTTTACTCATTAGCAAAATTCCAACTAGTTAGAGCCAGCTGTTACTCCAGGACAAAAGCATAGTATTTTGGTGAACATTGTAATCCTTGGTAGATTTTCCCAGTGAACTGCTTTGTTTTCATGGACACAGCAGTCCTGGGTAAAATTCCACAGAACAGTCTGGGCAAGCAGGATTCTTAGCAATATTTAAAAATTACTATAATTTGCTGTAAATGAGTAAATAAGTTGCTAAGCAGTTTTCTATAAGCAGATAAATAAATAAATCTCAAAACAAGTAATTGTTTCTCTGTATCAGGTGAAGGGGGCCAGGGACCAGGATCACTGCCCTAGTTTGGAGATGTTCTCAGTGAGTTTCAGCTCCAGAGAAACACGCCCTGTGTTTCCCGGGACTGTGGCAACAGCGCGTTACTTAGGAAGATTTTTGCACTCTCGAGTTCTTCATTCGTATTGCTGGGCAGAACCAGGCAAGCTGATGTTATTGTTTCATGAGTGGGGATAAGGAGTGCAAGTAAAACTCCCAGAGACTGAAACCTTCTAGATTTCCAGATCTGCTTATAAAATTTTAACTATGGAAATGTATTAAAAAGGGGATAGTCAGGGAATCTCCATAGGCGAGAAGAGTAATTGAACGGGGAAAATGTCTGTGCTTTAAAATAATCATTAAAATCTATTTTTAAGCAGGTTCAAATGAGAAAGAAAGTCAGTGTTTACATTTTGCATTTGCATTATTTACATCACAGTTATACTTTTTTTTTTTTTTTTTTCCTTCCCCCCCCTTATGTTATGATTGAAGAGTTGAGTGGTGAAGCTGATTAGTATTCAGGACAAAGTCTTACATAACCCAATACATTCCCAGATTGTTGGGCTTATTACTTTCTGAATTACTTCCTTCTCCGTAGATGGGATTTGGGTTTGATTTAGGCTGCTTGTGGGGGGAGAGGGGGAAGTCCTTGCTACTTTTCTATTTCTGAACCATTTTTTTTTATGTCTTTTTGGAGTACGGGAATTAATAAATTACCTTAGCAACTTTAAAACCGAAATACATGTTGGCTCCCACTTGCCTTTATAATTTTGCTTTGCGTTTAGAAGTTGTTTTCTCCATCCTGGTGTGTTGTGTTGGGGGAACTTTGCGTCCTTGAGTTGTTTTTTCTCAGGCTTGCTCTCAAATGGCGCAGATACATGCTGCCTACCTGAGCCTAAAGATTCGGTCTGCCCTTTGGTGATATATATTTAGGCAGTCCAGATATTGTTACCACCGTCCTTGCGTTTAACCTATGGGTAGAGTTCCCAGGTCCTCATTTGTCAGACTAGAAATTTTCCAGAAGACTCTCGTAGTGCTTCTGTGTAAAACAACGGTCAAAATCCCTTCTGTAAAATTCTCAGTGAAAGATGATAGAGAACGGTTTCTGCATAGCGCATAAGCAATTATGGCTTTCTGTGTAATTCATCTGAACGGAGCAGGGGAGGAAAATATATATGGAAATAACCGACGGCTTGATCAGCAAAGCAAAATACTGGGAGCTTTCTGACATTTAGCAAGGTCAAGGTCAATGTGTGTCTAGTGACCTGGAGAAGTAATGAATATCCAAACACGGGCAACATGGAAAATTGTAAATGAGAAAGAGATCATTTGAATTCTTTTCTTATTTAATATTAAAACTACTGTTACTGAGAGAATCTCCTGAGATGTATCTTTTTCTTGTTAAAAATTCCAAAAGACAGCACAGCAGCGAGTACCCTAGAACCTGAAGCATAAACATGGATGTTATTGGGAAAAAAAATTGCATTATTCATAGAGGTTTCCTTTTGACAGTTGGTCATGTAGAAGATACAGCAGTTCACAGCAGTGTCTGAGGGCGAGACCAAAGAGTCTTCTAGACAAAAAGTTTTTTGGTTTTTTTAAGAAGTGAGAATGAGAGGAGGAATGGAAGTAGCTGTAAATGTTGCATATTTATATTTAAATTATGAAGAATCAGACTAGGATGGCTTTGAATGCTCTGTTTCTTCTGGAGATGGCATCCAGGATCTGAGTGTTCGAATTGATAATCTTGGGAGGACGGCATTTCTTAATCAATTAGTATTTCTTCCGGGTTTTTTTTCACAGAAACTTGCTCTCTCTTAACCATGGTAGCTCTTCGCCGACACTGGTGTATTGGTACTTTCAGCTGTTTCGAGTTAGCTCCATGAAGTTAGGCCATGCCTTGAAACTCAAGAGAGGGAGGATCAGCATGAAGCAAACAGCATCTCTGCTCCATTAAAAATCTTCAGTGCGTATAAACGGTAGGTTGAAATGTGCTGGAGGTTGGTTTTGCTTCACGCAAATGCAAGGACGAGGTTGTTTCTCCCCAGAGCAC
>NW_020799101.1:1857272-1897128 GCF_003259725.1 Athene cunicularia | reverse complement strand
AAACACCAAACCAAAACATTTCAACTAAAACTCTGATTGCCAGGTGCAGAGTTTAAAGTTTTAGGTTATTTGGATTGACATAGACATGCAACTCATTTTGTCCGTGAATGCTTTTGTGTTACACCATGTCTTCATTTATGTGATTATTGATTTTGCTCTATAAATCACCGTCTTTCAGTCTAACTTTCAAATGTTTGGCTTTGTGGCTGTGTCTCAAAAATCGAGTCTTTTCGGGCTGCACACATATTTAAAGAAAGGTTGCCACTTTCTCTGCGCTACCCAATGGCAGATCTTGTTTTTATTATTCAGATGTGTTGTCCACTGCTGTTAATAAGAATTTTTTGCAAATCAGTTTACCTGTGGAGGAAAAAATTGTGTCAGCAGGCACATTCCTTTCACTCAGCAGCAGGAATGAAATTAAACCTGAACTGTGCTGGTATATAATCAGGTTTTTCTAATGGAGCTAGTCCAGAGTCGTTGCAGCAGTCACCGAGCTGCTGTGAAAACGGGGAGGATCTTTGCTGCTCCGGGGTAGTGATGCTTTTTCGGAGACCCTTCTTCTTTGGGTTGCTCCCGTCAGGCTTTGGAAAAATCTGTGTTGCCCATGTTGCAAGAGATCTTCTTGTACTCTTCTTCTCCCATCAAAGAAACCACGCTACGAGTTAAATTGCTGAAGATGAAAGGAGTCTTGCCAGCAGCTTCGGCGGATGAAGGGTTTCAGAGACACGCAGGTTGAGCATCTTTGGTGTCCATGGCTTAGTGGGTAGGGATGTCACCTTGTGCTCCCTGCACTTGGCCTCGCTGCCCAGCTCCACCGCCTTTCTGCTTGGCGCAGGGAGATTTAAATGATGCCTGTCCGTTACCGAGCAGCAGTGCCCTGCCCTGCTCTGACCTCCGTTTCTTGCTGTGGGGGCCACAGTCATCTGCCACGGAGGGTCTTTGCAGGTTGGTGGCAAAATCGGTAAGCTGCATGAGTTGCTTTCTCGAGGAAAGTCCATGGTAGAAAATTCCTAGCAATGGGATTTCTTGCACTGTCCTTATATTCAGAAGCTTTCTACGTAACAAAAGGGAATTTTCACACCTTTCATTGATTATTGGGTCAGTAAATAAAAATTCTGGAGAGTAAACAAAGAGAAGGCACATCCTATATTTTTTTTTAGAGGAATTGTTATTTCTAGGTAGTCCAGACCCTTGAAAATATTTTCCAACCATTCAGAATTCATACATATTTCTCACTTTTCCAGGCTCCTTTGTAGTTACTATGCCCATTAATACATATTTTTATCAATAAAGCCATTTTTATCCCTGTTTTAATCGACTGTTTCTCTCAAGGTGTAGTAGCTTATTCAGATTTATTTTATCATTCATATTTATTATTGGCATACTTTCTCCTTTTTACCCCGTTTGTAACACCTAATAGACTCTATCCATCCTCATTTTCCTGTTTGTGACAGGACTGGCTTGCACACAGAGGGGCAGGGCCACAGGCAATGCCTGTTGTTCGTTAGAATGAGACAACAGGGGACTGGCCTCTGCAATGAGGCGTGGGTTTTTTTGTTTTGTTTTTTTTTTTTTTTCTCTTGGACGTGGTGGTTTGCACTGGAAAGGCCAACAGATGCAGTCTGTTCTGTAACTTGTTTTGTGAGGGTAATTACAATGTGTTTAGGCTTACAACATAAAACCATGCCAAGCAGTTTGATCGGTGAAGAAGCCTGTTATTTGTTGAATGATCTCATTAGATGTGTTTTTCCTGTGTTGCCTTCGGTACCCTCAACACGGGCTTTTGTAATTTCAGAGCTGTGGAGGGAAGACACAGGCATCTCTACGTATCTCTTCCATTAAATTCTCGCTGGTATGAAAAGAGAGACTGTTGGGTTTTATCACCCTTTTTAAGCAAAGCACCGTAACTGAACCCAAAGACCCAAACATCTTGCTCTGTTAGAGTTGAAATTATACACCTATATTAGCAAAAAAAAAAATAATTGTATTTTTCTTAATATGCCCATGCACAGGGCTTTCTGAAATTGCCAGTGTTGTGGCTGTGGTGCGCTGGTGGGAGCTGCCCTGAGACAGCCCTACCTGGTTTCTAAAGGGCGTCAGTCAAAACTGTTCATGTTCTCCAGCCTCCAAGCGCCCTCTGCCCATCCCTGCCCTACAGCTCTTTTTCATTCAGACCTCTGTTCATACAGGTTATGCTCTTATTCTTCCTCCAGCCCCCAGTGGGGATGGAGAGCTGTCGGTCATCTTTTGGTCACTCCTTACCTAGTTAGACTGTTGCCCAGTCAGCCTTCAGGTTTCTCTTTACAACATGGACTTGTTTCCTGCGGATTTACCTTATACACCGAGTTGTCTAGATGTGATCACTGTCACTATTTTCATCCATATTCTCCGAGGTTAACCCTCATCTTCTCGAAGTGCATCCCCAAGCCTGGGCACAGCTATGCTCCGTTCTGCCTACGGCTGGTGGGCAGAGGAGAGGTGTAGCATTGCAGCGTAGCCCTGTTCCTCCATCACAGGCTGACACACAACAGCATGACACTGCTGATTCCCACTCAGCTGTGGTCTACTGTGAAGCCAAGACATTAATTTGCAGACCTCCTTTCAACCCAGCAGTTCTCCGTGCTGTCTTTGTTCATCTCCTTTTCCTCGTCCAAGTATCTGGCTTGGCTAGACCCGGACCCCAGGGCTCCTGCAATCCACCCTTAGGCTCTGGCCAGGAGCCTCTGGCAAGGACCATGTGGATGTGGCTGTCTGATGAGTTTTCCACCACCCCGTGCTCAAGTTTCCCACCATACCAGGTCACACTTCTACCGCAACGTCACAGAAAAAGCATCAGATGTCTGGCTTAGGCCAAGATGCAGGATATCAGTGATTTCTCACCACCCCCCTGTCTCCCTCATACTCTCAAAGAAGGAAATTATATTATTTTGACATGATTTGCTGTTGACAAATCCCTAGTGACGGTTACTCATCTCAGTGTCATCTTCCAAGCGCTTGCAAATTATTGAATTGTTTGTTCAGAATGTTTCTGGGAACTGAAATTAAGGTGTCTGGGCTGTAGCTCTTCAGCTCCTCCTCCCACCCCCTGTTTTCAAGGCAGGCATTGGGTTTGTCATTGCGTAGCCTTTTTGTACCTCCCCGGTTCCCCACCGGTTTTCTGTAGAGGTTTTAGTGTTTATTTTAGACTGATGCTTGTCCAGGCCCCTCCCGTGTGAATTTATCTGTGTACTCTTTACATTCTTCTAAGCTCAGTTCTTCCTACAGGTGTGAATTATTTTTTGGTCTCTGAGGAGGGTCAGCTGTCGTAGAAAATCCTGCTGCACCAAAGGCAAGAAAGAGCATGGCTCTTCTGTACCAAACGTTATTTGTGTATTGTGTCCCTAAAACTGAATGAAAATATATAATCTTTCTAATTAATTGCAAAGAAATTGTTCACGTTGCACGGTGGCACCAGGAAAATCAGATTAACCGCAGGTCAAGTTTATATGTGCTCTGTGTGCTTTTGTTCATATCCTTGAGGCAGATCGAGGCTGACTTTTTGTTCTCCAGACAGAAATCAGAGCCTCTGAGTTACACTCTTCTTTTTTTTTCTTCTCAGAAAAGACAGTTGACTGCAATGTCAAGGTCAACTCACTTGCGAGCCCTCGCTGTCCTATTCATCACCTCTGCCTCAGCCTGATTTGAGGCAGTCCTAGCCCCTTCTCTTCAATCATGTGGAGATTAAAATGCATTCCAGTCTTTCATGGAGCCTGCAAGGCCCCGAATTTGTGACTTCTCAGGTACTGACTCTTAAACAACCAAGTTATCAGGACTTGACCTTTGAGTTCCTGGAGGTGCTAATCACGGAAGTTCCCACCTTCTCCCTCTTTGCTTCTCTCTCTCCTTTTCGTTAGGCTCTTGGCAGGGTTGTGTTGCCCAAGTGTGAAGTTTAGCCTCTGCGTGTGTCCGGTTAATGGTGTTTTGCCACTTTAGTCCTTAGCATCTGACTGCTTGAGCCGGAAATTCTCATCCGAAGTCTTGTGTGAGAGCTTAAAGCCCACACTACGGTTAGCCAATTGATTTCTTTTTCCTAATTACTCACATTACAAGCCTTTTTGTAGAAAGCCACTGATTTTATTAACAAATACCTTGTATGCTCTTGCTGTATTTTGAGTGCCAAAGCTCAGCATGAAAGAGGCCACGGTGCTGTAAATATACAATATTTGTTGTGTATTTATTGTTTTCAGCTTCATTAAGAGAGCAAACTGTCTTCTGTCTAATGGATTAGGGGAGAAAAAAGTCTAAACGACTTTATAATAAGCTCAGACATCCACAGAGGCCTCCTATATTTTGGACTTATCTAATTCTGACTCTGTCTCTGAATTTCTTTGGTGGGGTCATTATTTAGTGCATCCACAACTGTACTCACATTTTCTTTGGACTGGAAGATTTATGTCTCAAAAGATCAAAGAGTTCATTTTAAGCCATTTTCTGCTGCACTGGTATGTATCTTTAAGATACAAAAGCCACATTTCCTAGTGGTGAACATGGAGATAGCTCCACTGATTTTGGTGTCGTGTTCATATAAGCCAGAACGGAATTTGGTCCTTGGAGAAAATTTAATTTGAATCTTCGCTGGACTTCTGACCTGGATGCTAGCCCAGGTGTAATCAGATGTGTGGTTCTCTTTACAGTATTACCTGGCTTGCTAATTTCTGATCTCATGATCTTGAATCTGGCAGCCTGGTTGCTGTTGGATCTACGTTTGACCAGCCCGAATTTGTCGTTAAAAAAAAAGGCATTGAACCACTAACAAAATCAGCTTGATCTTCTTTTGGCTGTGCTCCCTCTCACCAGGTGATGGCAGTTATGAGATGGAAAGTTTTTAGAAAGATTATTGACCTTTGCAGGGATTCTCCTGCATACACCTAGTACTTACTGAACCTCATGGAGCCGTGAGCCTACAACCCTCTAACAGTAATATTCATTTTAACATCTCTTTAAGGCACTCTAACCCCTAAGAGTTTGGCTCTGGATGCAAACGTTAACGTGCTGCAGTGTGTAGGCAGCACGTAGACATGCTGATGGTGAAAAGGCAAACGAGAACAAGAACACTGATGCTAAATGATCTACAGAAACGAATGAAAAGCATCTTGCCCGGGTTGTGCTATTCGTGCTGTGTTGGACACTCACGCAGAACAAATCTGTACGTATCCAGCCATATCTCGGTAATCCTCTAATCACACTCCTTCACAGGAGCTCATACAGCTTTGTTTCTGAAAATTGGTAATTAGCAGTTTACTCCTCATAGATGTATTATGCAGGATGATTACTGCCACCCATCTCAAAGATCTGTGGCCCTTGGGATACTGCTTAGTCTAAGACCAGTCCTTCATAAAGCCTCCTTGAAAAGAAATTTTGATAGTTGCTTTATTTTATTTTTTTTTTCCTTCTGCGAAAAAGAGGAAATTAGCAGTTTATGGCTACTCTTAAGGGCCGCCTTGATTTTCTTTTCAAATCAAGAAGGGTTTCTCTGGAAAAAAAAAAAAATTATCCATGTCTGATATATAATCAGCGCCCATCAGACTGAAATTCAACAATGTATAGTTGCTGATTGCTTCTAGCTAAAAAAATGCGCCCGGTTCCCAACTACCTCTGATAGTTGTGTGTGCTGATATGTGTATGTAGTTATTGCACATATATGGATGGTAACGTCATCATTAACGCTTGGTGTACCTGAGGCCTCACCCATGTGCACTCCCTTGGGTGCTGGTGCCACGCGGCACGGTCCAGGATGAGCGTGGTTGGCATGCAGAACATGCGTGGAAAGGTTGAGGTTGTATTTTAATCTTGCTGAGAGAGGGGTGTTTTCTGGGGAGGAGAGCATGCTCGCGGCTCCTTGGAGCATTTGCCATGAGTGATCTTTTGGGACCAGAGTCCACTTTCTGCTGTTCTTGTTTTTCTCTCTGTACAAAATCTTTCTAAGTCTGGGATGCAATGCTAACTGACTTCTTCCTAGTGACAGAGAACTAAAAAGCTCAAGCATTGTGTGAGCCGGCAGCGTGCCCAGGTGGCCAAGGAGGCCGATACCATCCTGGCTTGTGTCAGCACTGGCGTGGCCAGCAGGGACAGGGAAGGGATCTGAGCCCTGTACTCAGCACTGGTGAGGCTGCACCTCGATTTCTGGGTTAAGTTTGGGGCCCCTCACTACAGGGAAGAGGTGATGGAGTGCATCCAGAGAAGAGCAAGGAAGCTGGGGCAGGGTCTGGAGCACAGGTCTGCTGGGGAGCGGCTGGGGGAACTGGGGGGGTTCAGTCTGGAGAAGAGGAGGCTGAGGGGAGACCTCCTGGCCCTCTGCAACTCCCTGCCAGGAGGGGGCAGAGAGGGTGAGTCAGTCTCTTCTCCCAAGTAACAAACGATAGGACAAGAGGAAACACCCTCAAGTTGTGCCGGGGAAGGTTTAGACTGGATATTAGGAAAAATTTCTTCACTGAAAGGGTTGTGAAGCATTGGAACACGCTGCCCAGAACAGTGGTTGAGTTGCCATCCCTGGAAATATTTAAAGACATGTAGATGTGGTGCTTATTGATACGCTTTTGTGGCAGACCTAGCAGTTTAAGGTTTATAGTTGGAATCAATGATCTTAAGAGTCTTTTCCAACATAAATTATTCTATGATTCTACTATTATATTAAAATAAATGGTGGTATAGAATATGGATTCTTTATCTGTTTCCCCATTTCAAAGCCATTGCAGAAGCTACAGTGGGCACCGGAGAATCCAGAGAAAATGGAAGAGAAGAAAATGCAAGAGAAACAGGGTTCATTACTTCTGCTCTTCATGCAGCGACTTGTTTCATCAGGGGGGTATTTTTAGGCTGATGTCAAATTCTGACTGGAGAAGCTTACTTATCCCTTCTACTCTGATGGAAACGTGCTGACTTTATGGTGGTGGTGCTGTGCCTCCCTGTGTCTGTTCTGTAGTCTCGGATAATTACATTTGAACTGAAATTTCTCTAAATTTTAGATAAAGGGATTCTCTAGGTGGGCTGGCTGCCACTCCAGTCGTGGGACTTAAAGTATGGTTGGAAGGGATTCCCACTGCGAGCGGGTCTGTGGCTGCTTTAAAGATGGCTTTGGCTAACAGAAGAAGTTTATAGGGGAGATTGAGCAAAGTAAGTTATGTGAGAAGTTCAAAAGTGCCTGGCTGAGGGGAGAGAGTCCAGGGTCTGTTTGGAGTTGGGCCTTGTATAGAAAACATGGGTCTGAAAGGGTCTTCATCTCTGCATGTATCAGATCGGTGAAAGAAGCAGCTAGATATGAAGTAGAGCTCAAAATCATCAAAGTGTGTCCAAAACTAAGTCAATACTTGGAAATGGTCTTCATTTGAAGTGAACAATAGGAACAAAAATTAGGATGAATAATGTCAGTAAGAACGTGAAAGGAGAAATTACCAAAATAAACTCATGAAGTTTTACTTTTGGAGTTGTTTTTTGCATGGATGGGGCATTTGGGGTGTCCAGTTTTCTTGAAGAAATGATTCATGAGGTCTCAGGTCCTGCAGCAAAGTTTTCTAATTAGTGTTTGAGTCGGAAGAAGAGAATGGCAAAGGAAGTCCCTCTATTAGAGAGAAAGCAAAATAAATATGATCCTAGCAAGAACAGGACTGACCTCAAGTTTCTGCAAAACTTTCAAAGGTAAATATAAGTTAAGTAAATATAACTTGAGGAAGGTAAAGGAAAAGAAGTGTAAACTGTAGCACTGGTTGGACAAAGATCGATGACATAAAAAAGAGTTGGTCATTTTAGATTGATAAATTGCTTTTGAGGCAAGGGTGATGTGGAATATCCATTTGTATTAACTCTACAAAATTGTGGGGTTTATATACATATATATATCTTGGTAAAAAAAGTGGGTTCAGATGTGTCTAACGAGTGACTAAAGGGCCTGGCTTGGAGATGAGCAGTAACAGACGCTTTTTAAAAGAGAAATATTACTCTGAAGGGAGGAGTTCCTCCAAAAGCAGTCCTGGGGACAGTTATTTTTATTGTCTTAGTGATGGCCGTGCGCAAAAGACGGGCATGTTTTGATGGAAGTTGCTGATGCCATGTAGCAAGGTCCACATGCCCCAGGGCAGTTCCAGTTACTCACCAAAGCTGTCCTGGCGTAGCCAGAAGTAATTTTTGCTCTTTTGTCCAGCCTTTTACTTCTGATCCTCAAAAGTAAAATTAGTCAAAGCCCAACAGCAGACAAATGCTGAACCTTCATCATTCTGCTTTAATAGAAACCTGCCTGGGAAGCATTGCTCATGTAGAGGAAAACAGAGTTATCTTACTGAAAGGACCTCGGTGATTTCAGAACTGCAGAGGTTAAAACGAAAGCTGCTGCTGTTGGGAGACCAGGGCAAATGTATTCTCACGTGGGTTGTTTGTTAGTGTTCGGAAGGGATGTAGAGAAGGGTCTGCCCGGCTGTAGTCGCTGGTCTGGGGATCACTGAGGTATTGCTGGCCCGAAAACCTGATCCTGGGATGCACTGGCCATCCAGGATGCCCAGTGTGCAGCCATGCATCCCTCTGACGCGTTTGAGTGCACGTTCGTGATGGCTGGACGCAAAATGGAATGTGTGCGAAGCAGGATGGGATGTTACAGGAGGAGACACTAATAATTTGCAGTGTTTAGTATTCCTGAGGAGGCAATAGTACGTGCAGGTTTTAAATCGTGACAGCAGTGAGATTTATCAGATGGTTTCCAGCCTGGTTGACCGTGAGTATTCTTCCATCTTATGTTCTTGCGGTCCCACAAGAAGAAGAGAGAAATCTTCTTTAGAGAAGCTTGTGGAACACTTAAATGCAGCAGGATGTTGTGTCTGGAAGTGCTGCAAGAAACCAGGAGCTTTCCTGGTGACAGGAGTGATCAGAAATAGCAAAGGTGTGGTTCCTCCCTGCGTCTGCAGGCGTGCAACATGTGTATGAATGTGCACGCAGGGCTCGTCCCTTCCTGGGAACCTGTCACACTTCTGGTGCCGGCAGTGGAGAAGCAAACCCTGTGGGCTAAACTTCAGGCCTCAGTTTGTTAGCAGGGTTTGTTTGTATCGTTTAAGTAAAATTAAAGACGTTCGACAAAAGTCCATTCTTGTCTTATGTTTGAGAAAGGTCACTCTCGCCCAGAGATTTTGAGGAAAGTATCCTGAGGCATGTGCTGTGATTCAGGTAATTGATATCTGCTACACTTTTTCACGCTCACTGAAATTATGCAGTATGTAATCTTGTAAAATGAGATAACGCCTATCAGCTGGGTGTAATGCTATGGACTGAAATGAGACACGATTTGTTTTCCCTTCCAATTACAAATCGTGGAAGATAGTTGGTATCTGTAGAATGGACCTGTGGTTTGGCTGATGGATCTCTAGTGGAAAAGAGAGGCGAGATTTGTGGAGTAGAATGGTGGAAAAAGCAAAGAAACCACAGGGCGTTCAGGAAGGATATGCCAGTACATTTTTCACAGCAATGAAGTAGAACAAACCCAGCAACTCCACTAACTATGCAGAGCTCCAAAATAAATCTAACACAAGCCCTGGCGGAGTTCAGAGAGGAAATGAAAATAGAGATAAACATATTTCTTCAATAACCTTGAAAATTCAATTTTGGAGATAAAACAGAGCTTGATAAAATTGGTTGAGAGGGTAGATGAACTAGAACAGTAGAGGAAACAGCTGGAAGAAAGAGAATAGCAATATATAGATTTACTGAAAACAAAAAGGCAATTATGTGTAAAACATTGGGGAAAAAAAAAGCACCATACTTAGAAGAAATAACATAAAATTTTATGGAATCCTGTGGGAGGAGGCAAACAATTAAAATCTTGGACTTTATTCCCTTCTGCATAAAATTGCTGGACACAAGACAAGTGTGACTGCCCAAAAAAAAAAACAGCCCCAGAAACAAAGGCTACAAGCTTTATTTATTTATGGATTTATTTATTTATTTGAAATTGTATCTGAATATAAATCCAGGCCCAAGTTTCACAAGCGCAGCCCGTTTCATTCAAAAGGCAGCATCTTATTAGCAGCCTTCTGAAAGGGGATTAAATTATTCACAGCGGTCAGCACTAGGAAAATACAAGTGAACTTTAAGAATAGGTTCTCGGCTGTTGTGTGATGGTTGATCTATTCACAGTGGTTTCATTTCTGAGCAAGTCTCTGGTTTAATGCTAGCCATTAAAGTGCAGAGTCATTTGGCCTCAGCCACGCTTAGGACGTGGGATATCGCGTGCTTATTTCTTTTTAGGAGGTTGTAACTCTTTCTCTCCCTGTGGCTGCTCACGTTGCTGCCCCGTGGCTGAGCTTCGGGGCACGTTGCTCACACGGGGGTGGCTCTGGGGTCGCTGGCAGGTTCTGCCACCTCCTACCTTGGGTGCTTGAGTTTGGGGCGATACTGCTCTGCTTCGGTAGCATCACAGCAAGGGGGGGATCCCTTTTGGAGTCCCCACAGAGGGCGTGAAGCGTTGTGGTGTCAGATGAGGCTGTTATGGGGAGATGCCAGCGTAGGAGGGTGGATAACTTGCGCCTGCACGGCCACAACATTGCAAGATTTGTGTTCAAATAACGTTGCTGTTTCTATATGGCATCTGATTTTTTTCATGGGTGTTCATAGCTCAGTATCTCTGAGCGCCACGGATGGGTGGGAAGCATGAATGTCCTTTCTTCCCGCGTTGTGGTGGCCCATTTGCTGGCCAGGCTGAAGGCAACTCAAAGAAGGGGATGTCTGTGGCCTTTATTTTGTGCAAGGGCATTTTTCATCGTGAGAAACAACTGAACAAACTCAAAAGAGCTCATCCCACCGTCACCAAAACAAACCAAAAAAATTCCAGTGGGAAATCCCTCCCAGCGTTTGTCTGTGAGCAAAAGTAGGATGGAGGGAAGGGGGAGCCATTGGCAGTGGAAACAAGAGACTCCCTCATCTCTCGCAGGAGGGCGAGCTGAGCTGTTGTGAGACTGATTGCTGCTAACAGCTCTGCCTCCTTCAAGGAGCAGACTCTGGCAAAGGGTTTTAAAAATAAATGGGCAGAATTGTTCAAAGTCCATTTTTCAATCTCAGCCTTTGAATGGAGGGCTCAGTAGGCACTGACGTACGGAAATCTTAGCCTGCGAGATTTAGTTATCTCGGTTTCTCTATTTCTGCACCAGGTTCTCTCAGACCTGGTGGCCCCAGGTTTGTGTGCCGAGGGGCTGGAAGTGGTCGCACCAAGCCCATTTGGAGAGCTGGGGGCAGCTGGGCAGATGCTTCACGCACCATCGCTGGTGGCTATTTGCTGTGTCCCTGTCCAGAATCTCCAACTTTTCCTCGGCGGGGGCTTTTTTATCCCACTGCTGCCTCCAGTGTCATTCGCTACCTCCACCGCTCTGTCAGTGTTTCTTTCTGTGAGATACTTTGCTCCCTTTTGGATCCTTCAGGTGGGTAAGGGAAGGAAACAGTTTTGGAGGTTTGGTTGTATTCCCATTTTCTCTAGTTCTTTCCAAAACATGTATTCAGGTCAGCAAAAATGACCCAAATCCAGCAACTGGTTGTTTGCTGGAGGGACCTGTTGTATATACTGGTCAGGGCTGCCTTATTTTCGTTTCAGTAGAAATGATCATTAATGGATACTGCAGTCTCAGGTCTACCCAGTGTATGTACTGTGATTGCATTTGCTCCGTTTTATTTTTAGGGAGCCTCACATTTCATTAGAAAGGGCAGCAGATACATTTTCTGCAGTGCGTGTTTTGTTTTGTTTTTCAATTGAATTATGGCATGTTCAAAATCACAAGCAGAGCTGTCACAGCCCCCAGCTCATTAGATGATCTAAGATGATGCTTTCAGCAAGCTATCTTGTCAAAGCAAAGACTGGCGGTGGATTAAAGTGTCACAAAAGCTTTAGAGACTGATTTCTAGGTTGCGTTCGCTTGGTTTTGTTTTGGTTTGGTTTTATTTTTTTTCACTACTGTTCTAGAAGGACCCAGACCAGACCACAGGGTACGTGCTAGGACATTTGCATGCAATGTCACAGACTAGTATTTTTATGTCCACGCTTTACTTGATTTAGGGAAAGGGTTTGATCTCACGCAGAAATCCTCGTTACCGGGCACCTTTTCTGAATGGTGTAATTAATACAGGCTAGAACAACTACTTCCAGTTCAGAGTCTAGATCCATCAGCTTGGTGAACCCGGGCTTTTGCAATCTTGATGTGTAAACTTAAAGGTCACGCCAGAGCCGAAATTGTTGTTTTGGTAAATTCCTTACAAAAAATGAAAAGAGCTGTTCAAACCCTAATTGCTGGAGGTAGAAACAAGTGGCTGAAATCTTCTACAGCCAATTTTTCAAAAATAGATGCCTGGATTTTTCTCTGAATACAGATATTGAAACATCCTCATGGCTTTGGGGGTCAAAGTTGGTTTATTTGTTTGTTTTCCACGAGAGTTTAAATCTTTAAAGTGTTAAAAGGCCACCATTTTCCATCATTTTTCATTCTGACTTAGAGCAAACACCAAACTCAAAACGTGGCTTTTTTTTTTTTTTTTCTTTTTTCTTTTTTCTTTTTTTTTTTTTTCCCTGGGAAGGGAGCTGTTGTCTTCTGGGCAGGCCCATCAATTCGGTGCTATCTCCGAGTCACAGCAGCCTTTCACACAGCCTCTCCAAACGCCGGCTACGTGGCATCCCAAGGTTTTCTTTGTCCTTAAGAAAATGCGTTTAGATGAAGGCATTGCTTTGAGGCGTTAAATCATTAATACATTAATTAGTGGGGAGGAAATTCCAGGAGTATGGACATAATTGAACTATCCCAGGCATCAAAATATAACCCTGGGGGAGAGGAACAGGGGTAGGATGGGAAGAGAGTTCAGTCTGGTTTTGTGTCAGTGTGGCTGGCACGGGACTAAGGAGCTGTCATTAGGAAATGAAGGTTCAGGATGGCAGAAGGAAAAGCTGGGGTGTGAGGGATGTATAGGGAAAAGTGTAAGACAGTTCCTGGTGAGGGAAACAAGCAGCGCAGCTTCCTTTGGGATCATCTCCAGCTTATGTTTTATTTAATAAAGATGCTTTCCAGCTGTAGCTGCGTTTACAGTATGATGTTGAGGCCAATGCCATGCCATCTGCGTCCTGCCATGGCTAATAAAGTCAAGCTTGCACTTCAATCTTCCTGTCAGTGAGGATGGTAATAGGATCTTGATTCTTTCTCTAGCAACTTTTGGTTTTGTTTTGGGGTTTGGGGGTTTTTTATGGTTTTTGGGTTTTTTTTTCATTAAAATTATATGAACTTAATATCTTTGAGACATCTTCCTTTCTGCCCTTCTTGCTCGATACCGGCCGGTGAATTGAGTGCTGGCGGCTGGCTCATCCCTCTCGCACTATCTAACGCTCACCATTACCTATTTGATGGGGTTGCTGATTGCAACCCATCCTGGAGAAGTGATCTGGTTTACCAGAGCATTTATTCGTGTGCTTTGAAGGAAACTCATAGATTTATATCATTTGCAGTGCTTGCCATAAGAACTGAACAAGCCTAAAAGTTGATTTAAAAGAAGTTTGCTCTTCCACGTTGCCTGAAAGGAGAGCATCTCTCCTTCAGCTCGGTATCTCACCTCCCTAGCAGACCACTTCATGCACGCTGAGCCACTCTGAACTGTTCTGCATCTTCCAGTTCTGCTGAAAGGGGGGAAGAGAATGGGTTTAATTATAAAAATGGTGTAGCCTCTACCAATCTAATACTCATTTATGATGATAAATAATACAATGATAAATGCTATTCATTTCTTAGAGCCCTTAGAAGAGGAAAGAGCTGGC
The DNA here is from genome assembly GCF_003259725.1 of Athene cunicularia. Lineage (NCBI taxonomy): Eukaryota > Metazoa > Chordata > Aves > Strigiformes > Strigidae > Athene > Athene cunicularia. The sequence goes on along the minus strand of NW_020799101.1, from coordinate 1,883,333 downwards.
AGGAAGATGCAAGATATGGTGGTGGTGGTGGGAGAACAGCATCCCTTTCAGCCCATCTTGTCCCCGATGCTTATTCTTTTCTCAGCACATTGACATTCTGGGCTGTCAGTCAGTCATTGGTGAGCTGCTTTGACATTCAGCTGCCAGGGCTGTGGAGCAGTGGGAGAGGAAACCAGCACGCGAGATGATCATTTGGCTGGATTAAGGAGGGACCCTGCAGTTAGAGGATAGGGTTTTGCACCGATGCATGAGATTGCAATTAGAACCATCTGCTCTGCCATGCTTGCACTTGCTGCAGGAGCTGCCCCCAGTTGCCTCCTGTCCAGGGATCTCCATCGTGCCCCCGTGTGCTGCTCTTTCCCGCAGCCTCCACTGTTGGCAGGACCTGCTTTGCCCTGAGGTCACTCCGGGACCTGCCATAAGACCCTGATCTTCAGTTCGTGCCCTGCAAATCCCTGTTGCAGACCCAGAACTGCCCTTTGACTTCTCAGACCTGTTTATTTTTCAATCCCTTGCCTGGAAAAATCAACTCATGGTGCTGGAGCAGCCTAGGCAGCAATTATCTGGATATTACTGAGTGAAAGGTTTGAGTGGGGTAGGCACAGATTTAGCTACATCTGGAAGAAAAAAAAAAAAAAAAAAAAAACAGTACTCCCATGAGGCTGGATGTAGAAATGAATCATGAAAAAAAACAAAACAAAAAAATCAGAAAACTCCAAATAAATTCAAACTAAATCCGCATGCCTGTGGGAGGAAGCGATTTTCTCTTTTATCCCGTAAAGCCAAACCTTCATTTGCGATGCCCTTCCCTCTTCTGCCCAAGGATTTCCAGCCATTGTGTACCTCGAAGAACAAGTACGATCAACAAAGCAGATGGGATCTGGGATGTTTTGGCAGGAGTGAAAGGGGTTTTCTCTTTCTTCTTCTGAATGGCTTCACTGAGAGTGTCCAGGGTGTGCCATGGGCAGTTCTCAGGGGATTTTGTTAACCAGAGGGGGAAAGTGATTCATTCCCCTTGTCCCCAAGATGCGTTGCTGCAGTTCAATACCTTCAGTGCTGTGCAGTGTAATTCCTGCAGTAGGACTGCAGAGCGCAGATTTCACCGTCTCTCTCGTGAGCTATAGGCACCAAACACGTTATTTGTCGGCTTCTCATTTGTTTGCCACCTCTTAAGACATGCTAAACACAGGGCAACTAATTCCAACAGGGTAAACACACCCAAAACTGGACATTCTGCCTCAGCTGAGGGCATCTCCTGCTCTTGCTGCTCAAGGAGTCGCCAAGGAATGGTCCGGGAGAGCAGTGGCTGGTTGGGCTGAGAAGAGGCTGTATAAAACTCCTGGTTTGCCCCTGTCCTGCGGGTGTGTCTCTGAGCTCTTCTCTTATGGCACTAATTACGTTCTTCTATTTTCTTTTAAACTTGCCAAAAGTTGTCTCTGTAACCCGTGAGACAATTTGCCCTCTCGCTTGGAGCCTATTCCCTCTCATTTTCCATGGCTGTAACAGAGTCCTGGGCTGAGCTGTCTCCAGGGTTTAAAACCTTGACCTCTAAATTTGAAAGCATTGACCTTGGCTGCTTAAAAAAATAGGGCCAGTTCAGCTGGTTTCAGTGTGGCTGTAGTCTCTGATGTTTGTTATATGTCCCAGCCTCTAAAGGAGACGAAAGCCTAACCTGGCCCAGAAGTACAAGCATAATGGAGCTTAATGCTATGACTTTCGCACACGAAATGGCCCAAAGTCTCCCAAGAAGAGAGTCAGCCTTGACAGAGAATGAAATAAATTTGTTTTCTTATTGATTCTTTGCTACAAATCAGCAAAAGAAAACCCCATTTGTTTATAAAATGACCTTGTCCACAAGAGAAATAAAGTATGTAGGTGAATTAACTGATACCTGTTTCAAGCCAAATAAAGGTCTCTGCAAACACCATGCAGGGCAGCAGTAAAAAAAAAACATTTTCTGTGTTGTTTTAAGTGCATACGCTTGTTTTATGCTCACATTCCTACATTTTCTGCTCTTGTCAGAGCATCTATTTGCCTCCCCTGTCCAGGTGAAAAACGCTTTTTATTGCAAAACATTGTGCAGGAATCTCCCCCAAGGTGTTTCCAAATGTACTCTGCTCCTCACTCAGCATGTTTCTACTCTGCCTCCTCTCTTTGTCTGTTTTGTTTTTTTTTTTTTTGTTTGGGTTTTTTTTTTCAGATTTATCCCCGTTGCATTTTGTACCTGAGGCGGTAGCATCCTTCTCCACCACTTTGCGGGGCGATGCGTGGCCGTGCCTGCGGCGCGGTGACCCCAACCCAGCAGCATCTCCAGGAGCCCACGCTCCCACGGTCTCTGGGGGATGAAGGTCACCCCGGGACAGCCGAGCTGCTCTAGCCTGGGGTGTGACGGGTGGCGTGTCTGTAGTTACGGGACACCAGGGCTGCTGCTGACTGCTCTGCTGGGCTGCAGCTCCCCTGCCTCGCGCTGGAAAACTGCAAAGAGCTCAGGAGCGGTTGCAGGAATGAGGCACCGTGTTTAAGATGAGCAGTTAAATCGTTTATTCAGGGTTCTGTGTACTGCTGCAGATGTCGCTGACCATTTGTATCAACGACTTATGTCAATAGCTCCGTCCGACGATAACAAGGAACAGTGAATCCACTGCTTTCTTTGAGGTTTTAGCAGTCTTGCTGTTAACATCTGTGGCTTAAGTCTGCTTCAAATTTGCCCGTACATGTTATTTCTCACCTGTTCTTTCCTGTTTTGCCTTCCCTTCCTGTGTATTGGAGTCCCCTTGCAGGACACAGCGTTTGCACAGTGTGGATGTGTTTATACGCATCCAGTCGCTTCTTCATCCCTGTTTCAATAAGTTAAACAGATGAAACTCTTGGTTTTTCTGCTTCTGGTGAGCCATTTTGTTGCTCCATCACATCAGTTTTCCAGCTCTTTCTTAGGCTCTCCCTTAACAACCTTTTAGGCATGCGGACAGCAGGGGTGTTTGCAAAGCTGGTGTTGCTGGCGTTGCCCACAGAGGTACGGTCCCTTCCTTTCTCCCCCGGTCAACTTCCCCAGCTGCTCAGTGCTGTGCCAAGAGCTCATGGTGAACTGATTGTGCACGGTGATGTCTCCGTTGCCTTTGCAGTCTCCTGGAGATACGGTCGGCACTTTTCAGAGGCACTGGACCATCTCTACCATGGATGATGGACCAGATCAGCCGTGAATTTTCCAGCCAGATTTTGAAAAACTCCAAGAATGGGGACTGCGCAGCCTCCAAGGATGGTGCCTGCCCCAATGCTGCACTGCCCTCCTGATGAAAAGGTCTTTCCTAATGCCTCTCCCACCCCAGAAGAAGTCCAAGGTTAGCAGCAGTGCAGAGCCTGGTCTGGCTGCGCTGTGCCGTGTTGGTCTCCATCGGGTGCTGGTGTAGAACTCTGCACCTCTGCTTGTGTACAGAAACTTGCAATTTGATTGAAGAAGCCCGGCTTGCCAGTTAAGGTGGCTCTAAGTATGACCGCACCGTCTACTTTGCTATTTAATATGAATTTAATCCTTGTGTTGTATATCCTCTTTCCCAATGAAAGGTTCAAGCGTCCTTCCTGGTCATTGATTAAACCGTTCAGGATGTGGTACTAATACCCATGGAATTGAAGTGAAATCTCCCTGCGTACTGCTTCCCTGGTGACATCCCTCCTCAGGCCATGTGTGTCCATCAGCTGCGTGGTGCGGAGTTAGGCTATGCAGCATTGTGGCATACATCCAGCAAGGGATCTGGGGTTTCTCTTCAAGAGCTGGTAAAACTGCTTTGTCATGGGAGACTGGAAAAGCTAGTTATATTTAATTTGTTCAAGAAAAAAAAAAAAAAACAAAAAACAACCCACTGTGGATTATATGTATATATAACTTTTTGAGTATACAGTTTCTGAACGTATGTAGAGGAAAGTCCAGGAGTGAAATGTATTTTTTGAATCACTTGGACAACTAAAAAACAGTTGTGGAGTGATGTTCATTGTCAGAGATCTTTAAATTGAACCAGGACATCTTCTGCAAAAGTCGGTATCTTCCAGCCCAGAGTTGAGTTATGGCCTGAAAATACTGGAGTTAAATTCTGGAGGCAATGGGGGCCATAGCAGCTACTTGCAATTGTCCCTCCTGTTGTTGGACCCCTTGGATCTCAGAACGTGTCCAGACAGTTTGTAGACTCAAAGGTCCCGCCATTATTCATGCATCTAAATATTTCAGCTACAAAACACGAACAAACAAACAAAACAAAAAAAAATGACAAATTAAAGATTGATTCCCGGAGGATTTCTTAGCCACCGGATGACTAAGAAATCCCCAGGACCGTGGTGGGTGGCGTGGGTTCAGCAGGACCCCTGTCGGGAAGTCATGCAGGCGTGTTGGATCCAGCGCCATGAATGACGTATCACCCCGGGTTATGCTGAGCCTCCCCAAGTAGTTAATATGCACTCCGTTCTAGTGATTCTGGGTGTTGATGCCTCAGTATCATTCATTTCCTCTTTGTCAATATTAACTGATGTGTTAGTGATTAAGTTCAGCCAAGGCATTATTGTGTCGTCATTAATCATGCCCACATCTGTCATAGAAGTCATTAGAAAGAACCCGTCGCAGCTATTTTTATACCCCGTTTAATTTTCATGCAGGCATTGCATTTTAATTCTCGTAATGTATCTTCACAATGATAAAAATTTGCATATCTTCATTCACTGCAGAGGATCTATTAGGCAAAGCACAAATAAACCGCTATGGCTGCCATGGGGGTTTCTGTAGGAATTGGATTCCAGTGACCGTGTGTTTATGCCTACATACGTGTACCACGCTAAAAGGAATCGCTTCGCAGGTAGAATTACTACCCTGGACAATTCTAATTTGTTGGAAATTAAACATAAGTGGTTGATTCTGGCTGCTACATGACATAAATTACTAGCAAATTGCTCTGTAAGATTTCATTATAAAGTACATGCTGTTGTGAATGATTTGCTGCTTTAGTCCTGAACTTTTATTTGTGTGCCAGCGCTTGAAGGACAATGGCAGAACTTAACTTTTGTTTAAAGTCACACAAATCTAGAATTGATGCTATTTACTTGTCGTATTTGGCCTTTCAAATCTTCTTTCATTTGCTTTCATCCAAAAGCCAAGCACGAAAGGCACCTGTTGAAATGTGTTAGGATCTTGTATTAATGCCGCACGGTATTTTTAGTAAATGCAAAGCAACGTGAGATTCATGGAGCTTTTCCTGGGCTGGTGTAAAGCGCTGTAGCATTACTGGCTTTAGCGAAGCAATAACAATGCTTAAATGTAGCTCCTATGAGAATAATAGTTCTGAAATGTGATGATAGTTCTAACAGGAAGACTTTATATTCATGGGCTGTTAAGGCTGAAAAAAACCTTCATCACCATCTGCGTAAAAGTTCTCTTGGAAAATCTGGTTTTAAACTCCGTTCTGCTACACGCCATCAAGTCATTCTGTGGCTAGTGAGTTGCGCTAAAATTTGAAGGCTTTGGCCATCGTCCTAACTTCAGGGAGGAGCAGCCATCCTTCCAATAGCTGAGTGCAGAGTAACTCAGGTACCTCTCACAGGCAACTTTGTCTTTTTTTGGGACTTAGCCAAGATGAAGGAATCTTTTCTCCTACTCCATAGCCTGTCCCTTTGCTATTTCTTTTTTTGGCCCAGGGTGGTAATGGGGAACTCGAGGGAGAAAGAGAGCCACAATCATCTGTCTGCTCAGATGGACAGAGATAGAAATGCAATACATCTGTCTGCTCTGCTCTGAGCTGCAGAAGGTATTAAATGAGAGAGGAAAAATAAAAATAACTCGGTGCTACCCTTTCCCTTGGCTGAGATGGTGCCATTTCATTGCACCCTTGTGCTGTATTGAGCTCGATCCAGCCCTGGTGCTGTTACAGCAGCTTCCCTAGTTGTTTCCCCACTGTAGGCATCCTGAAGAGTCTTACACCATTGGTAAGGGCTTGAGTTGGCCACTACTCCTTGCTCTGAGTGACCCCCCTGATTTCAGACCTTCAGTGGATACAGTCAACAAGGTCAAGGGCTCGCTCAGCAAGCGGCAGGCTAGTGACACTGCAAAGAAAGTTCACCGATTCAGAGTGCGAGAGAGAAAAATAAGGGAGCCCAGAGCAGCCCATGCCACTGGGAATTTGTGCTGTACCAGCATCGCTGTCTGACCAGCAACCGTGCTGTGAAATGCCATGACATCATGGTAATACTGTGGGAAAAATAATGTTTCTAAAGATTGCGGGATCTGATGTAAGAGGATGTTTTTATTAGAAGAACTAGAAGTTCTTTATTTTTTAATGAAAAACGTAATCATCAGGAGATGGACTTTAAGCAAAATTGTATTTAAAAGAAGGTGACTTCCTCCTTATTGTTTTGTAGCCTGAGGTTTCTACTGAAGTATCTAATATTTCCAAAGAACTTTAACTAAAAATACAAAAGCATAGAGCAGGAAGACCTTTAATAACTGAAATATGCTTGTGCTTCTCTGACTGAAATAAAGGAAATCATATAGATCGACAGAGCTTACTTTTATTGAAGGACCAGATGGTGACCAGAAAAATAATTCAGTAAAAGATACGGATTCAGTGTGAGTATTGGTGATAGTGGTTCCAAAGCCTGCCTTTGTCCTAAATGCGTTTGAGTCTGTGCTGAACTGGGGAAGCAGGCATGGGGCAGAGCCAGGGATTTATTGGCTGTACAGCACTGTGCGTGGCACAACTGTTCCCCGTTGGCACGTTGCTTCTTTGCGTGTCTGTGATGTGTGCCGTAACTTCCCCCAGTACAGGCTGTGTCTTAGTGCTTGCATTTCAGAGGGGTGCTTTGGGCAAGGGCATCCTCTCTGCTTTGTATGAATCCAGTATTTTAGGGCATGACCCTGCAAAAAATCCCCGGCACAAACCCAGGCTGGGTGAGGAGGGGCTGGAGAGCAGCCCTGTGAATGAGGACTTGGGAGTGTTTGTAGATGAAAAAACTGCCTGTGAGCCGGCACCATGCTCTTGCAGCCCAGAAAGGCAACGGTGTGCTGGGATGCACCCAGAGCAGGGTGGGCACAGGGCCAGGGGGGGATTCTCCCCCTCTGCTCTGCTCTGGGAGACCCCCCTGCAGGGCTGGGTCTGGCTCTGGGGCACCAACAGCAGAAGGACACGGACCTGCTCCAGCGGGGCCAGAGGAGGCCACGGAGATGCTGGGGGGGCTGGAGCCCCCCTGTGAGGACAGGCTGGGAGAGTTGGGGGGTTCAGCTGGAGGAGAGAAGGTTCCGGGGAGACCTTAGAGCGGCCCCCCAGGGCTGAAAGGGGCTGCGGGAAAGGGGGGAGGGACTCGTCATCAGGGGGGAGGGATAGGATGAGGGGTGACAGGTTTAAACTGACAGAGGGGAGATTTAGATGAGATGTAAGGAAGAAATTCCTCCCTGTGAGGGGGGTGAGGCCCTGGCACAGGCTGCCCAGAGAAGCTGTGGCTGCCCCTCCCTGGAAGGGTTCAAGGCCAGGTTGGACGGGGCTTTGGGCAACCTGGGCTGGGGGAAGGTGGCCCTGCCCAGGGCAGGGGGGTCAAAACTAAATGATCCTTCCAAGCCAAACTATGCTATATGGTTCTATGATTCTGTGAAATGATGAAGTGCTTATTGTGAGACTGAGTGGCCTAAAAAACTGATTTTACTGCTAAATATTTCAAGGTAACTGGCATGAGTCACTGCAGGGAAGAGCGCGGGTGTAGCGCTCCTGTCTGGGTCACTCAGGGAGGGGAGCTGAGTGCCCTGGTTCAGAGGCCAGGCAGGGGAAGGTTTTTTTCAATATTTACAATTAGGCTTTTAAGAAGTTTGCTTGAAACAGCAGATAGCAAATACTAAGTGAATAGTAGATGTTATTTGAGTACGTAAGTGATAAAGTATGTTAAAGTTTTGTTTAACCACTATGAAAATTGTTCTTAGCAATTAAATCCTAGGGATTTTTGGTTGAAGCAGTGTAATACTTAACAGTGACGTATTTAAATCTTGTAGTTATTTTCTGGATGACTTTTAAGGAAATAAATAATATGTGTGAGTGAGGGATCTCTCAAGTCTAAAATTAACATTTTTACAGAGTCTGCCTGAAAGTTTATTTGATTATCTCTTAGAAAGGCACATAAGAATTAACAAGAGTTAAACCAATATGTTTTAATAAACATTACGGACTATTTCCATTAGTTCATGTTTATGTGAGTTTGGTTTGTTTTTTAGTTTCCATCTTAACCTACCTAAAAAAAATATCTATCTATCTATCTATCTATCTATCTATCTATCTATCTATCTATCTATCTATCTATCATCTATCTGTCTGTCTATCTATCTATCTATCTATCTATCTATCTATCTATCTGGAAGAGGGATGTTAAATTATCTTCAGACATCAAAAACTGGCCTGAGAAGAAGCAGAGACCTTTCTGGTCTTTGGAAGGCAGCAGGAGTTTGTTGGTTTTTTTGAGGTCTGAGGTGAGAGTTCCCCCTAATAACTGGAAGGGTACATCTTGTAGAACAGGGAAAATAAGCAAATAGAGGACAGGTAATGGAGAGAGACAGCAAGTCTGGTACTAAAATAATAATAACTGTTCCCATGTCTAATCAGGTCGTTATGTTGCCAGTTTCTTTAAAGTCACATTGAATCTTGAGTTTCTCCCCAGCAAAGGAGCTTGTATTCACCGATTTAATATCCAGGAGACCCGTGAAGAGATTCGAACGGGGGGAACAATGTAGTTTTAGCAGCAGGGAAGGGGATGATTTGATCAGCAGCGGTTTGGGTAGGGCTGGCCTGGAGGAACGGGCGTGACGAGACCACACCGAGGTGCAACAGAAAGGTGGTTCTGGTAGGAGTCCTTGCAGGTGTTGCTTTGAGTTGATCAACCCGTTGGTAGCTGCGGGACGTCTGCTCCAGGGAGCACAAGAGATGGATATGGAAATCTTTCCCCTCCCATATCTGAATTTAAAACTAGTTTCCATGGGTTTGACGGATCTTCACTGCTTTTTTTTTTTTTTTTTTTTTTTCCCCACACACACAACTTATTCATCCACTTCCAAAGCAAATGCCCCGATTTATGACTGTCGGCTGCTGGAGGGGAGGAGCTCCGAGCAGAGGCAAGTCCCGCGGCTTGCAGCCGTGCACAGCGCGATGGCTATGCGGGCTGGGGGCATGCAGCTTTTGTTTTGCATCGCAGCGTTGTTGTGGGATTGCAGTCTCTTTTATGGGTCCATAAAACACTTTGAGACCAAGTGCCTGGCTAGCAAAACTAAATACAACTCAGACCTCCCCGCGAAGTTGGCAGATGATGCTTGTGTGCGGTATCTCTTACGCTGAAAAACACTTGAAAATAAGTTAAAAGAGGTTTTTTCTCTGCAAAGCGTGTGGGCTACAGGGGTGTCACCGGTGGGTCCCTGCTTCACCGCAGACATTCCTCAGCCCTGAGGAGGGCAGAGGCAAATTTGGGTGCCACAACTTGCCTGTAGAGAGGGAGGGACAGCTCTTAAGGGTAAAGACGCTCCTTCCTTCGTGACGTCTTGTAAAAGAAAAAGAGTTGCCCCAGTAGTGTTCAAGATTTATATTTTCAGACATTACAATTTTCGTTTCACAGAATCTAAGGAAGAGCAGCACAGCCCATAAAAGATCATCAACAGAGTAGACGCTATTGAAAGACTGTGGATTATATCCACTTCATGGCTTTTTAAAGAAGCTCATCATTATTCAGCAATCACATTCTCTCTACAGCTAGTCAAATAAAGCAAATAATGATTTGCAGATATGTGGGGAAATTAATGTTGCAGCTTTAGTCCTAAGTTATTTCTTGTTTGTTTACTCATTTGAATATTTTTCACTTGCAAAAGTTTCACGTGTTTTAGCACAAATATTTAATCTTATAAAACTCGGAGCTGCTGTGTGATGCTTGCTGCTGGTTCGGTATTTTCAGAAAATTTATTGTCTTCTCAAGAAGCCAGGCCAGGACGAAGGCATCAGCCAGGAAAATCCCAGTAAATGTCTGCAGCCAGCGGATGCAACTTGAAGCGCCAAATCAAACTTATCAAATTCTTGAGAGTGGTGACTCGTCTTCTTTAGCTGGAAAACTTTAGACTCCATCAAAAGCTCTGTCTGGGTGAAGCTGAGAGCCGGTCTCGGTGCTGTGGATAAGTCGATGTGCAACGCTTCGTGTGCCAGGAATAAACACCAGCTTGTGCCAGGTCTTCTGACCTTCGTGCGGGCGTTGTCTGTCTCCAGGAGGAGAGATCCCCTTCTCCCTGCGCTAGGTAACCGAAGTTACCGCTGGCATGGCTCTGTAATTATGGCCCCGAACGGTAACACGTGGGTTTGGCTTGCAGCTCGAGTGGGAGCGTTCCCTGATTCTTTGGGGAGGTCACGTCTCACTCCTACCTGAAACTCAGCCCTGCCAGATGTTCTCTGTGAGATGTCTCCTCCTGGACACTCCATCCTTGGCTGGATGTCAAGCCAAGAATGATATATATTTAAGAGAAGTCCTTTTTCTGGCTGGTTTTACCCCGTTACATCCTCTAGGATGTCAGGGAGGTTTCGCGTGACACAGTGGTGTCAGGGCAGCTTCCCCACCAGGCCGCTGTTATTTCGGTTTTGGTATATTAGAGTATGAAAAGAACCTAAAAAAACATTGGCTTTTGTCTCCTGTGACCTTTCGCTGCTGTGAGCTCCGGCTCCCTTTTTCACCTTTCCAGCCCTTGCTGAATGCTGTCCCCACAGGCCTTGTCTGATTTATACTGTTAAGAGTCCCGGAGCAGATAACGGTGAGTTTTTCACTGTGAGAATCTGTTTGACCCTCTCCACAGACGTGTTCGAGCATTCGCCAACAAAGAAAACTACTATTGGTTTTTAACCAAACTAATCTGAAAACTAATTAGACAGTGATGAGCTTCAGATGATCCTGACTTTGTAAGAAGAAAAGAGCAGCTTGATGAAGAACAAAGTTATTTAGGGGAAGTCAATTTTCCATTCAGATATGTTGAAGACAATTCTTATTGAGCACTATCGATGAAAACTGCTGTTTAACATTAATTTTACAATGGGGTTAAAAAAAAAAAAAAAAAAAAAGCAGGTGATAATACACACCATCGTGTTTATCTGGAAGGAGTTAGGTGCAGGAGCTTCCCTGTTTTCATGTACGATTTCCCCCATTCAGTTCTCCGTAACTGTCACCCTGTAGGAGCCTAGGAGAGACTCAGAGCATCACCTCACATTGCAGCTTGGGCGGAGTGTTGCTCATCTCTGACTTCTTCCACAGCGAGGAAATGCAGGAATGTGCTCCCAACGCTTTTGGGGTGAGAGCTAAACCGTCCCCTCTGCCTCCAGAATTGCTGGAGGGGAATTTTCTCCAAGACTCATCTTACTTGTCAAGTGAAGAATCCTCTGCGAGCGATAGTTATTGCCCTCATTTGGAGAAAAAGATTTAATTTTTTTTAAAAAAGCTAGAGAGCAAAAGCAGATTTTTATTTTGCTGACCATTTGTACGTGGTAGGGCTGCTAAATTTACCACTATAACCTAAAATAAATAGAACTTATTACCTGAGTGGCTGTAATATATTTCTCAGCTTCCTCGTCCTGCCATACAGAGATCTGTGCATGCCAAGGCAATGCACCTCCCTTGTTCTCCTTTTTCCAGAATAATTACTGCTTATAAACTGGATTTGGAAACACAGAGTATTGCGAGGCTCAGAGGAAAATGTTTTCGTACTTGTTAGTGCTGTCATCTTTCATTTATTAGCGTGTTCTCTGACAGTGGCACTGTCGCGCTGTGTGGGTGACAGCTGTGTTACTCGGGAGAACGGGTCCTGCCCCGGAGAGCGTGCGATGGGGGGTTCAGCCTAGGGAGAGACGTGACGATGGATGTGGGTGACCGAGGGATGGACCTGACAGCAAACCAGAGGTGCTGGCACAGCCGACGCGGGGCTCGGCGTACCCACTGCCAGGTTTGCGGGATTTAAGTTATTCATTTAGTTTCTAAGTTATCTAGTTAGTTTTCTAAGTTTGTTTTTTTTTTGTTTTTTTGGTTTTTTGTTTTTTTAAGTTTAAATATTGGCGATTTATTTATTTTAAAATATACTTTTTTTTTTTCATATATATATTACTCAGATTTCACTGTAGTGAAGGGATATGGTGTGGTTGGGAACTGTCAGCGTGAGGTTAATGGTTGGACTGGATGATCTACAAAGTCTTTTCCAACCTTGACAATTCTGTATGAAAAATACACCTGAACCAGTTCTACCACAGGCAACGATCTTCCCCTGTCCTTTTTGTTTCCAAAGAGAGGGGTTTTTAATATTTTTCAACAGTCCCACAACAAGAAAAAGGATCTTGGAAAGCTACTTCATGAGGTTTTGGGAACGTTGACAGAAATTGAACAGGAGCTGGGGGCACATGCTCAGCCGGCATCCATAGGTGTATCTGGTGAAACCCACAGTGCCCTGGCAATTCATGCCAGCCAGGCACCTGCCCCGAGTGCTGAGATGTTTCCTACGTAAGATGTTTTCTAAGGACTGGTGAGAATACAGTAATTTGTGGTGGGTATGTATTTCTAACAAATCGCCTCTTAGGGTATTTTTCAAGTGCCAGTGGTATATTGTAAAGGCAATGACTGATAAACTGTAAATGTGGATGTTCCCCTCTCCATTTGTTGGTCTAGGTGCTACCTATCCCAATTAACTCTAATTATCAAAGCTGTGCTTCAGAACTAGAGCTCATTTACCACTAAAGGGATGACCCCTCCCTTCCCTAGCACTGCTCCTGCCTGACCACACTGAGGAGAAGAAACACCGAGGCTCGGTGGTTGTCCCTCGGTCCAAAAAGTTCAGAAAACTTCTATGGTGTCACATCTAGAAAGTGAATTTCCACGCAAATAGGGATTCCCCTTGGCATGCCGTGGGTTGTTTTCTCTGCACGGGGCTGTGAACGCACAGTTCCAGGTTGGTTTTTCAATTCTGTTTTAATTTATGGGTAAATGTGCAAATGATTTTTTTTTTCTATTTCCGGGCATAATGTTTTCATTTCAGTGAAATAAATCCATTACCCAAGGTTGTAATATCTGTGTCCGAGCTCTGGCTGGAAAATTCCTGTTATCATTTTCATGGGGATCGCAATCATTACATACTCAAGTTTCCTGAAGCTCTCTGGCCATCTAGTCTGTTTTTTTTTCCATGCCCTGGCTCTCAGGTTTCACTCAGCCACCTCCACATCCAACGGAGTTGCTAAGTAAAACCACAAATTTGAATACGGTACAGACTGCAGAAATACACATTCTGAAATGTACTTTTAAATTCTGGACAAATTCTGTTGAATTTTCTGCCTAGGTAAAAAAAAAAAAAAAAAAGAGCAAAGTCTGTAAGATTCCTATTGCCTCGAAAGAGTATTTTCACAGTTGAGTTTTTCTTAACTCTTCAGCGTTACTAGGATCTCTCAACTTCTTCATGAAACAGAGCCTATGCTGGGGTTTTTTTGGTGGTTTTTTTTTTGGTTTTTGTTTTTTTTTTTCTTTTTTCCTTCATTTATTTACGTATATATGCTTTTGCTTTCCACAGGTCTCTGTGGGAACCAAGGGAATATTATGTCCCATAGTCTCAGTTCTGCCACCAAACCCCAGATTAGTTATCTTAAACTCTAATGCTATTTATATATCTATAATGCTATAGTTTATAGGGCTTATTATTTTTTCGAATGTTTTCATATTTGATTTTTATTTATTTAGAGAAATACGGTGTTCATTAATCTTCAGAAAGGTGCAGATGGGCTGGGGTTGAGATTCTCTGTTATCCAGCTACTTCTGGAAGTTGTTGGAGGCATTTTCATGGAGATCATGCCCTGCCTATATAAAGGGATAACAGCAGCTCTAAATCACTTTAGAGTTGTAAAGACTAAATAATTTAACTGTCTAGACTTGCATAGTGCTTCCACCATTCTCATATCTGAGAGCAGTTTTATATGGCACCGGGAGAGGACTGACTCAGAGTTTTTGCAGAGCCCAAAGCGGAGGCAGCTCTCCAGCAGCTCCTAACAGAGCAGATGGGCAAGCGAAGGTGATTCCCCTTCCCCTGCCTCCCCAGGCAGAGGGTCCTCCTGGGCTTGGAGGGGTTTGGTTTCATCACCGGAGGAGCACAGCGGAGCAGGTTTGACGGGGTGGATGCTGCAGGCAGGCTCCCAGCCGTGCTTGGCGCATCCTTTGCCATCAGAGGGGTTTTAGTGGGTAGTTTGTTTTAGAAGAGCTGGGTTGAGAGCAGTTTAATGGTCCCGGTTGAATATTTATACAAATCCCTTGGAAGGGAGCACTGTTGGAGCTCTCCAGCCTTTACCATCCGTCTGGCTGCTTCTCCACAATAGCCAGGAAGCTGATTTGAATTTATTTTTTTGGTGATGGTTTGTTTTCTACTGCGTTAAATAAAACCAAGTCAGGACCTGGAAAGCTTAAAGTGCCATTTCATTTTAGTTTTCAATTGCATATGAAAATAATCCTTGGAATAGCTGGAGGCGCCTGGAAAGAACAGCTGGAGGATGGAGAGACATGGGAATAACGACTGTGGAGGGGTGGAAATCGTGTAAGGCTTTGCCAGCATCGTAATGAGTCCTGCAGTGCAGATGAATAGAGAGATCTTTCCCCAGCATGTTTCAGCATCCAGCGATCTGCTGGAGGCTGTATTCCCACCACCGGTTTTAACAGCCTCTCGTAGGCGTGTCGTGCCCGGCTGGGTCTGACTCTGTTCTGGCTTTAACCTCCAGAACAAAAAAAATGGCAATGGATTGTCCAAATGGCCGCAGTGCTTTGCCTAAAGGAATATTTCCTGATATTTGCCTTAAACCCGCTGCACAACAGCTTCACTGGGTCTCTTCCTTTCAGTTAGCTCCGGACGTCGTCGGCTGTTTGCGCTGTTAATGAACAGTGAGCTGTTTTCAGGGAAATATCCAGCGCAGCTCTGAGATCTCCCTCCTGAAAGGCACCACTTGATTAGGCTCCATTAGACTGGACTTCATTAGGAGCTGGGTTTTCCTTTGCAACTGATGAATTAATTACGTGAGTGGGTTTTATTACCGATTTACTCAATATTGCAGTGTTCCTCGGCAGCCGCTCTTAGCCAGGTTCAGATGTAAATCCCCGGCGTTACAGCCTGCTGTGCTGCCCGTGGAGGTGAGCAGCACGTGGCTTTGAGCATCTCCGGGAGCCCCACCAACACCTGCCGACATCCCAGGTACTCTGACCTCAGCACCTCTTCTTTTCCCGTATCTCCTGTCTTCAGGTCTTGTATGAATAAGAAGACCCCGTACCCACACTGGTACACCCTAATCCATGGGAGCTTGGGGGATTTCTTAAGGCCTTTTGCTAAAAAAAAAAAAAAAAAAAAAAAAAAAAGGAAAACCAGCTTTGCTGTCAAATCTACTGACTGTCTGCTACAGGGACTCCAGCAGTGCGGCTTCTCTGAGCAGCTTTGCTGAGAAAGTCTGCAGAGCTGTATATCAAACAAAAGTGCACAGAGTTTCTTTATTTTTAGGTTCAGAGCAAATAGTAGCGGAGGAAGGTAAAAACCCGTTATAAATATTTAAGTAGACATTATATATGTTCTGTTCACTCTGCTGATCTATACAAGCACATCTCAGACAGCAGACTTTCGTGCATCCAATTCTGGTATATTTACACATATATATCAATGTGGTGGTTTTTTTTTTTGTGGGTTTTGTTTTTTGTTTTTTTTTTTTGGTTATAAAAGCACACAAACCTCATTGCTAACAACTTAATATGTAATACCTACTTTGTAACCTATAAAATACTCACTGATGCGGCCCAGGAGACGGAGTGCTGCCTCTGCTGGAAGTTGAAGAAATGTCACACAATTTTCCTGAGAGTAATCTTCAGAGCCTGGGCATGATATATCAGAGGCACAGGCGTAGACACAAAATAAAATAAAAAAATAAAAAAAAATTGACTGCCTAGCCCAAGCCTTCATTACCACCCAAGATACAAATCCTAGCAAGTAAATTTCCCTCACAGGCAAAAATGCTCTGATAACTTAAAAGAAAGAAAAAAAAAAATAAAGAAAGAAGAAAGGCTGCCTTTTTAAGCTAGAATGACCCTGACTTTCCAGTGCACACCCCTCAGGCGATACAATAATTTATTTTATGCTTCAATCAGATATTGGAAACAGTGCTTGCTTAAATCATCTCATCTTCACTAGTGTTTTAAATATGCAGCAGTTTAGGACCATTTTCTGGCTAGAAGGGTGCGAGTCCCACCTCCACATCGCCCAGTCCGTCATGGACTGGTCTGTAAGGCAGTGGTGTGGTCCCCTGCCTGCTGAGACTCTCAGCCCCCTGATAAGATGGTGTCACCTGGTCCGATTTATCATTTACTGGTCTTATTTTCTGTGGTACAAATCTTACCCCAGGAGTATTTAAAGGTTACTCCTTATTCTGTAGCTGACCTAGATTGCTGTTAGAATAACATTTCTATTGGGTGAATCCAATAAAAAGTGGCCAGAAAGACAATAGACACTAAAGCAAAGGCATCAGTTTTTCATATTTATTCCTGTTGCTGGAGCTGGGAGAGAGAAAATAATTAATCTGCTTAGGCTAGAATGCAAATTGGAGAAATCAAATCAGCAGGTAAATTCTCTGCTCAAGGCCACACAGTCAAAATAAATTCACTGAATTGTGTGTTTTCTCTTTAACAAATCCTACAATAAAGACCGTGGTAGGAGCCGCACCACGAAGAGCAGCTGTCGGGTTTAAAACAAACAAGTAGCCTTGCTGTCGTTTCTCTTGATAGCTAGGCAGCCTTCTTTTTTTTCCATTTTATAATCCTTAAGACATGAATGTACTTAGGCTAAAAAAATTCATTAAACATTAATATAAAGCCTGTTTTAACTTCAGACTGTTTGCTTCCCACAGATAAGTGTTTAAGAGAACGAACTGTACTCCCTTTGCGGCTTTTCCATATACTTTTCAAAAACTAATACTAGAATTATGAAAGATAGGAATAAGTACAGCAAAGTAAATTAAATCAAATTCCTGAAGCCTTGGGGAAGAGCTAATACAAATGAATTAAACACACATAAGTTCCAAACAGCTACAGAGTAAGTTTACTTCTGAACATCGTTACTCTCAGAGGATGGCTGAGACACTGGCACCTTCACTAGCTGCAAGTCGCTATCTTGTGAAAACAAAAACCCAGAAAAATAAACTGTGAGCTCTGGCTACCATCATATATTGTAGTTTTTATCATCCCTTTCCTTTTCCATTAAAATTATTACCTGCAAAAGTCTAACTCTGAAACGAGCAACCAAAGTTAATTTTCTTTTTCTGTCACTGTGTATCATCTGTTCATGGATAGATGAAAATTCTGTATATTAAAGACTATTTTGACCTTAAAGGCAGAGGAAACTTTCATTTAAAAGCTATTTATAAGGCTAAAAGTATCTTATAAGTAAATAAACCAGGGGAAGAAGAAAGAGGGGACTGAATGCCAATATATGCCGAAAGTCATCAGAGCTGCCGTGGAGAGGTGAGCAGAGAATTATTGTTCGCTGGATATGGTGCATCAAATGGAAACAGCAAAGCAAACAAAAGAAGAGGACACGATTTCAAATTTTAGGCAGGTTTTGGATGTTCAAACGTTAAATGGGCTTGTAAGCAATGGGAGAAAATGACAGCAAAATCATCAGTTAGAGGCAATTTAACACATTCAGAAAGTTCCTGTCCCAAACTCACCAGTGCCCTCGGTGCTCTCCCTCCCCTCCAGGCATTGAGGACCAGTGGAGGATGCTGGGCCAGGAGGGTCTTCAGGCAGATGCTGTTTGAGCATCCTTATGCTGTTTTTTAATTTTTTTTTTATATTATTTTTATATTTAATTTAATATTTATCTTTATTTTATTACTATTATTTATTACATTATATAAATTATAATGTATATTATATATTTATTAATTATTATTATTATTGAATTAAATTTAATATTTATTTTTATCTTATTTTATCTGCTAATCTTTGTCCGTCTGAAAGTTGGTGATAATTTTACCTGGATTTGAAAATATATGATGCTGTTGGCTGTGAGGGTAAAGGCAATAGGGTTGAGGGGGTTATGGATGTGGACATGGAATTATCACAGCTGAAATGGAAAGGAAACCTGGAGAGCTTACTTCTCAGGGCAGAGAAATGACTGGATGGTAGTAAATATCAGTAAATGTGATTAGTAATTTCTCTGATATCCGTTGTATCTCGTGATTTAGAAGGTTTTTGGAAAGTATGAGCCCATTGTCAAACAGGGTGGTTAGAGGGAAATAAGGGATTCTGTGAAGGCAGATCAGGCTTGACTAGCTGAACAGCTCTCCCTTAGAAGAAAGCTGAGATCTGGCACATTTTCTTTCCCAAGAATAACGCTTTAAGCCAACAATTCCCTGCATAGCCACTGCCTTGGGAAACTATTAGCGAAGCAGAATAAGGTGGAGGAGTTGTACAGTGAGGGCAGATGAAGACACTGTTGGGTTGTGTTGAAAAGCCAAACATCAGGCTGGGGAGAGAGACTAGTGGAATTTCTCACTAATTTATCTTCTTTTGTAGTTTTTATTCTGTACCTGGGCACAAAAGAATAGTCACGCTGGGATGAAATTTTCTGATGACACCAAATTGGGGGATATTATCAGTGGAAAGAAGGCTTGTGGTGTTGAGGATTTACAATTTCTGGTCTTTTATTTGCCATTATCTATGGCTATGCTGTAGTCTGTGTACCCGTTAAGAACCTGGCCTCAGATTTATACAAAGCCATGTGATATTTAGTCTACGAAGAGGAAAGTTCAGGCTGGCACGGATGGGGTTTTGAACTGGTAGTTTCCACCTCATCTCTCCTTCATTTGTCATTTTTTTGGGGGGGATCTCAGTCAGGCGCAGTTGTCCTCAGAGTTAATATAATTCATCGTGATGCTACTCACCACTTCTGCCCCTCTGCTCACCTTGCTGCCAGATCGTGGATGTTCTCTCCCGGTAATTCCGAACCTGGGTCATGATCCAAGGTAAAGGGTGATTACTGCAATGAGCTACAAATACAATAGCGGGTTGTCATGAACAATGTTGCCTTACTACGACCATCTCC
The DNA here is from genome assembly GCF_003259725.1 of Athene cunicularia. Lineage (NCBI taxonomy): Eukaryota > Metazoa > Chordata > Aves > Strigiformes > Strigidae > Athene > Athene cunicularia. Next base: position 1,864,210 of record NW_020799101.1, on the reverse strand, counting down.
AAAATTTCCCTTAATTTCAAGTAATCTGTGTTTAGCTGAATTCTTGTCTAAGCAAGAGAAGGTGAGCAGCAGTACATGTGCAAGGACGGTTCCTAATTCGCAGGAGCTGAGGAAATCTGTTTACAGCTACTGCTGTGTAAGAAAATAAATATCAAGAGTCTGAAGGTTACCGATATCTGTGATGGAGATACGAACCGATAATGAACCTGAGGACAAAATGGTCCTGGAGACATAATGGTGAAAGAAAGCTCCTTCTGAACAGAGCGGACTCGGTGAGGATCGTTCTCTTGCAGAGCTTGTCGGGGATTTTATATTTATATGTTTTATGTCTGTAAGACGGCTCTTTTAATATGGATGCAAAGATTTCATGTATCTTACTGGTACAGGGGGCCTTCAGGATTTCTTCTTTCTCATGGGCTGAAAAACAAGCTGTGTTTTTTAAAGAACCAAAAACGTCTCGTCACTCAGTGTTTTGCATCCAATTGCAAGCACGTGCACGTTTCCCATGCGCGTTACCTGATCTCCATAACTGTGCTGACAAGAGCTGAGTGCCAACATTATTCTGTCCAGGTTGCCATTATTCTTCTGCAAAGATCGAGTTATCAAAAGGCAAAGGGGAGGGTGAAGTTAGGTTTTTGCATGCACAGTATGTAGGCTATATTTTATTTATTATTTTGTATTTCGCTGGAATCAGAAGTTTGTCAGTTTGTAGCTGCAAATCTAAATTATTTAAAATGCAGTTTAATTCAAGTTCTAGGAAAATGGGCCCATTCTGTGCTTACTGAAATATCAAAACTATCACTTGAGTAGATAGAAGAGATTAATGTATGATTATATAATATTTTTGGAGCCTGAAGGCAGCTGCCGGGATGGGCTGTGGAGGGGTGTCTGTGCTGCTTCATTGATCCATCTCCTGCCACTGCAGTCAGGTCCCCCACTGAACACGGAACCGCTGCCTCAACGCTGTGCCAGGGCTGTTGTCACCTCGTGTGCTTTATCTAAAACCAGTCAAGGCTTTTATCTCTCATAGAATCACAGAATCCTTCAGGTTGTAAAAGCCCCTCGGGATCAGCGAGTCCAACCCTCAGCCCGACTCTACAAAGTTCTCCCCTACCCCACATCCCCCACAGCTCATCCCAACGGCCCTGAACCCCCCCCAGGGATGGGGACTCCCCCCTCCCTGGGCAGCCTGTTCCACTCTCGGACCACTCTTGCTGGGAAACATTTTCTCCCCCTTCCTCTCCCAGAAAGCCTGTGTGTTCCTCTGGGGTTCCTCTGGAGGCTCGGGAGGGCTGAGCCTCCTGGGCTGCATGGGCATGGGACCTCTCGCTGCATCTTGAGCGATAATGTCGATGAGGCAGCACGGTGTCTCTAAGTACTCCACAGAAAGGTCAATAAGCAGGACGCAGCGCTGTGGATGTGCACATCTCTGTCACTAGCTGATCCATATCTATCGAGGCTCTACACTGACTGTCATCGAGTTCCCCTCTCGTGGTCGCCAGGTCATGCTGTGGTGCTTCAGCCTTCCAGCAGTGGCTGGTCAACTCCATCTCTTGTGCTAATCCTCTAACGAGTCTCCTGCTCTCCTTTCCCTTGCAGATCCCCCTGCTGTGGAACCCACTTTTCTGGAGATTCGGCAAGGCCAAGGCCGGAGCATCACCATGAGCTGCCGAGTCCTGAGGGCATATCCCACGCGGGTCCTCACCTACGAGTGGCGCCTGGGCAGCAAGCTGCTGCGCACTGGCCAGTTTGACCTGCAGGATTCCACCGAGTACACCGTGAGCAGCCTCTCCCGCGACAGCTACGGCATCTACAACTGCAACATCATCAACGAAGCGGGTGCTGGCCGGTGCAGCTTCCTCGTCACAGGTAGGTTTGGTGGTGTCTTGGCCAAGGTGATGGACTGAACGTGCTGCAGGCTTGTGTGGCATTGGGTAATGCTACTCCCGCTTCAACTAACGAATTACCAAAGAGATACGTCCTTGGAAGTGGAGTCATGGCTTAAGGCATCTGGTTTGGATTCTGGGGAGGTGGGAAACAAAATAGGTTTATATTATTTCGGTGATTTGAGGATAAAGGGTTTTTATGTGCAAAATGTAAATATCCCTTCTCTGCCGGAATTGTCAGTATGTTTTTGAGAGAGTCGTGGGGCAGAATTATTGCAAACTTCCTCTTTGTAAAGTTTGCAACAAGGCTTCAATTTTCTCTTCTCTTTTGGTACGCTCAGCGAGCTCGGAGACTGGGGTGGGCAGACCACAGTCTCCAGCCGCTTCACTTCAAGCTACCCAAGTACAGACAGGGGTGGATATTTGTTCCTTTTCTCAAAAAAGCAAAGGTCTTTGTGAGGTTGGTGCACAAGGTCACAGGCTCGGGGAGGATGTGCAGCCCCTGCCATGGCCTACTCCAGGTTGCGTAATTAATGCCCCGGACTGAGGCAAAATTTATATGTCTCTTATCTTTAGTATCTTGGATTTAAATGGCACACTGTAGGTATGAAAGTCTTGATTCTTCCTCTACTGGAAATTAGGTACCGTGACTTGAAGACTCAGTTGCTTGATCCTGCAACACCTTGTGCCTGCAGGAGATGTTGAGCCCAAGCTGAAATACTCTGGTCGCTGGAGTCACACCAGCGAGTTCCCATCCCTCTAGGCTGCTTGTCCAGACACTTTTTAGAGTCACTGGAGGGAAGAAGCATCTCGACTAAGTGAAGCATCTTCTCCCAAGGTCTGCGATGGGTCAGGAAGCCCCCGTTCCTCAGCACCAGCTGAAAGAGGTGTCGAGCCACTTGCCCCATGTAGGCTCTCTCTGGAGGTCAGCATGAGCAGTCCCAGCCTCCCTAAGGATGTTGGAGGTGCAGATCTATTTCCCTCCTAACAGCTGCTTGAAAAGGAGTGATGGGATAATAAACCAACAAAAGAAACTCAGAATATGTAGAGAGCTATCCTAGAAGGAATGATCCCCTATCTTAGTTGAGATTTTATTCTTGTTTAATCAACTCAGGTCCAGCTACAATCTAATCTAAACGAGATTATGCTTTTGGGTTTTGCTGGCAGCCTGGCAGCTCCCTGAGCCCTGCCGTTTTTTTAGGAAAATGGGAGTTGTTCTCAGCTTCACTGGTACCAGCAGCAAGGGCATGGATTTAATGGATGAGCTGCAGAGCCCCTTCAGGGACCCTGTTCTGCACAAGTCCTGGATATCAGGGTGGACCCTCCATTCACATCTGTCCTGGGAATAAAAGAAACAGTTGGGTTCAGCTCCCCAGTGTTTTTCAGTAAAATTAGATTTTATAGGGAAAAAAAAAATGTGGGCCTGCTTTCACGTGGATACCTCCTTTTTTTTTTTTTTTTTTTTTTTTAATTTGCTTCCAGCCTTGGCAGGGTTTTAACACCACACCACCTGAAATGCACTTCTTGCCGCTCTTTGGATGTGATATGCACTAACAACCACCGAATAAAATATACAGCTAGCGAAGCTGTGAGTAGCATGAGGTCAACTTTGCTTTCCCCCACACACACTTTTGCTTGTACGTTCTTATTTATCTTTAAGACAGTAGCAGGTTAAATCTGCCTCGGATTGGCCCACCTGATATAAATTAACCCCCTTTTCCACATGTGATTTATTTTGCTTTCATCGTCTCAAATCTGGCTCAAAATACAAATGCAGTAAAAAACAGGCTTTGCAAACTCTAGGGCCACCATAAATCTTTTAATCCAGGCTGCTTTTAATACTGTACTGAAAACCTTTCTCTTAGCATACCAATGCTTCTCTGCAGCCCCTGCAACGTGAGCATTGCAGCACACCGCTACTACGTGAAAACCTGGAAATAAAACCAACTAAAAATGGGCTACAACTCCCATTATTCCACCCAAAAGAAAAGCTCTCCACCATCACCAGATTCCTGCCACTAGGTTGTTTATATGGCTTTTTTTTTCTCCGTGTGTGTGTGTCTAAGAAGCGACCTGTTTCTTTTCTGTGTTCACATTCCTGGTGAAATGTAAGCCTCCTTCTTAACCACTTTGTCATTTTTCTTCCACTCGCTTTCAGTTCCCCAGTGCTTTAACTTCATCTGTCCTGATGAGACTTGGGACCAGAATACAGCTGCTGCTCTTTCCTGAGAGCAGTTTCAACTCCACGTGTCGCAGAATATATTTATAAATATGTCAGTTTTAACCTTAAAAGACTGAGGAAAGCATGGAAGTAAAAATGTTACTTTCAGCATCCTTAATCCAACCATACAGCATAAATTCGTATAATGGTATAAACTAAAAATGAGCAAGGCACACGGAGGGCTTGTGAGACAGAGTGTATCATAAAACCATTTTAGTACTAATTTTCAGTTATGTGGCTTGCTTTGGCATGGTAATAAATCACAGAAAGCCACTCAGATTGCCCCAGTCTTGGCAAAATAATTGCCTTAGAATAGGTTTCCACAGTACCAGGTCTAAAGCGTGATGAACAGTAAAATGAACTGCATTTACTCATTTGAGGAAAAAGACTGTTTCTCTGGTTTCCTTCAGAGCCACCTTTTGGATTAAAGTCCGAAGATCTGGAGAAGTTGGTGGCTGTGAAAAAAAAAACCAAAACCTCCACGCAGGCTGTGAACAATAAATCAGCCAAAGGCTTGATTACATTTTGAAAGGAGCGGAGCCATCCGTCACTGGGGTGCTCCAACCACATTTGTGCCGTGCACCATGTCCCGATGGAATCCCTGACAACGAGATGCCATTCAGCTAAGGCCAGAAGAGGAAAAAATTAAAAAAAAAAAAAAAAAAAAAAAAAGCAGAAAATATCATGAGTGGCACTGGCTGTTGAGAAGCCTCCGTGCGGGTGGAGGGAGGAGGCTGGCAGGGTTCTCCTCCCTGGAAAGTCTCCTCAGCGGGCAGAGCTGAGCCCTGCCGGGGTCACATCCTGGCTCCTGCCAGCCCAGACCCCCCCCCCAGACACCTTTTCCCCAGCGAGTCGGGCTGCCTTAAAGCAGGGGAGGTGAAACTCTATTTTCTAAGTTCTCAGCGCGCAAGAGATTGATCGAGCCAGCCCTTGCGTTGCTGTCAGAAGGGCGGGTGCTACAGCGGAGGTTGTTTAGCAATATTCTGCGCACCTGGGGAACTATTTAGGATTAAGATTACCCGTAATTGAGGTTACCTGACAAACCTCAGCACAACACTTCACCTTCAGCGCTTTGTAACTTGGGCAAGCTTGAACCACTTGTGCTGCAGTTTGCTGTGCTGGCGGTGGCTGCCTCGGGCTCAATCGTGCACAAAATTTTGCTGTCCAAGGAGGTTGTTTGTTTGGTTTTTTTTGAAGTCAGGGAAACGATATTTTGTTTCATCCCAGTTAAATTCTTGCAGCTGTTGAATCGGTGTGTTTGAAAGGGCCAAATTCTCCTCCGTGCGTTATTCCTTGTTTAAACGACATCGTGCAATCTGTCCGTCCGTGCTTTATGGTTCTGGCTTGACAATGCGATAGATGATTTGTGAGACGCTATTTAAATTAGAAATCATAGCACTGGGTAGAAGAAAGTTACTAATGGCATTATAGTTACTTTTTCTAACTTCTGATCCCACCATTGAGCGAAGACGGTTTTGAATATTGATTTTGTGTTGTTCTGTTTTGTGGATTTTTTTTTTTCTTTTCAGCGTAAAATATCGCATTAATTAACGAGCCAATCTTTAATTATTTACTTATCCGGTCTTGCGTCACGTTTTCAGTGCTTCTGGCCAAGAGCAACGTCAAGCCAATCAACTCGTAATTATGTAGGTTATAATTGTCAGCTACCAGCATGACCACAGCTTTACCCTTTCTTTGGAGCTTCCTGGTGTTACTGAATTAAGGAGAGAGCAGAGCACACTGTGAGCAAACCTGGGGGCATGCACATACCCGCTCGGGGTGTCTGCTCTGTCTGCCCGAGGATCTCCCATCTCCTGCCTCCCTTTCCCTCCCTGCCTTAGGAAATTTGACTCTGAGGAGCTGGACACTGAATCATCCCTTCTGTACGATCCCAGCATCCATCCCCAGCGGGAGCTGTGCGGTTCCTCGCGTAGCCTTGCGGGAACATCCTCGCTGGAAACCTGTTCAGCAATTTCTGCCTCGGTGTTTCTTCTTCGCCCTTGGCACTGTATGTGATATTGCGGGCTCTGTACAGCATCGAGCTGAAACCCTGTCAGAATTAACCAGCCGGCCTTCTGTGAAAGCTGGGATGCTTTTGCCACGAGGGCGTCGCCTTAAAATAAATTGCAGACACTTGAAACTGCAGGATATCAAGTTCTTCTCCATGGCCCTGTTAGCTGAATTAAACAATGTTCTGCCATTTAAAGTTTTATAGCTTCGTTAATCCTTTTTTATTAGGGAAGACCTTTTGCACTGAGCTAAGAGACAGAAGGGTATATTGTTTGCAGCTTCCCATTTTAGTTTGTGGTTTTTTGTTTGTTTGTTTGTTTGGTTTTTTTTCTTAGAAATTCCATGAGATTCGTGTAAAGCAACAAGCAAAAATCCTATTTTAGAAAATCTGTTTGGCAGCAGATTCTTTGTACTCTTTTGACCTGCACAATCCCAAAATGTCAGGATTTTGCCAGTGAACTGTTTTCAGTCTCCAGTGGGTTTTTTTTTGTCAGCGTGAAGACAAGTAAATCAGCACAATTTTCACAAGCAGAATGTCTGTGGGCTGGAAGACATGGCAATGCCTCTAATGTCAGTTCTGTTCCTCACTGCCTGGTTGCCCACCAGTGTCCAGACCAGGGACACGCGAGAGCTGTGTTGTTTTTGTCTTTACAAACGCTTCAAATTCAGCAGATTTCCTCTCCCTTTTCCAAGAACCTGTAGCTGTTGTGCCAGACACTGGAGTCACTGCAGCTGGGTAGTCCCTACCTGTGACCAAGGGATGTCAGGCATTAGTGAATTCTTGCTTGCAATATATATATATATATATATATATATATATA
>NW_020799101.1:1830613-1857222 GCF_003259725.1 Athene cunicularia | reverse complement strand
ATATATATATATATTTTTTTATTTTTTTTTTTTCCCCTGAAATCATCTGTTCCTCCTCATTGTTCTAGTCGATAACTGCTAGCAGTTGTTCTGAGCTTTGGGTTATTTGTGTGAGTTTTGGTCGACCAGTTCAGTTTTTTTGGTAACAGCTCTCAACAAGTACAATGACATGGACACATTAGGAAAGCTCATTGGCAAGCATGGAAGTAGAAATGTAGGGATCAAGAATAATCCACCCATCTAAAACATTTCAGAAGGATAGTCCTCCTAAACTACTGAAAGATTAACTGCTGAGTTGAAAAGAATTATTTTTTTTTTTCCAATGAGACGTATGCCAGCACAGTTTAAATGAATATTTTCATTACCTTAGTCAGCTTTAAAGCTCTAAGAGACCATCTTACCTTTCCTGTAGCACCGGCTCTTCACACACTGTGATTTTCAGGGGTCTATAGAACTCAGTAATCATAATGTAGGGGCAAAACCAAGATCCCTGGCAGGATTACCAAAGAGTAAGGTTTTTGACCTGCAGTGGAGGTGCGTGCCAATTCATTTGACGTTTGTTTCTAAACAAAACCGTAACCCAGACCTGAAGCAAGCATGGCCTGAGCGTTCCTCCCAACTCCGCCATGCTCTAACGCCGCAGTCCTCCCCCACCGAAAGCTTCTGCCAGACAAACCCATGAGCCTCAAACGTGCGTAAGTGGGGAGTGATAATATGATTTTATGCTCTAATTCTTTGTCTGGGAAGCCTTGTGGTAATCATGCTGCTATTTTGCCCGGGGTATGAGCCCTGCTAGCCGGTAGCGCCCAGCCAGTGGTCAAAGCCTCACCTAACCCCTGTTCGCGGTGGCCGTGCTCCTGTAGTCCAGGCTCTGCTGGCACCTACTGCAGGCGAGCTCCTTGGCTCTTTCCTCAGGGACTTTGGAGGAAATTATTTTGGCTTGTCGATATGAAAATGTTCAGTGTTGCCAAACGGAATTTGTTTGAGGAGGTGGCAGGATTCCTGCTCCGTTCCCTGCATCCTCCAGGAGGGATGCACCTCCCCATGCTGCAAATACCCAACCCCTGCAAGCACGGACTGCTGCCGGGTGATGGCTAAAAGGAAGACGTCTACTGGAAATCTAATCAGGCTCAAGAATCAGATTACAGTAATTTCATATACCAAGGCCTGTCACTCACCCTCTCTGATTAATAAGAACACATCCAGTTATGTTTTTCAGCGTAAAGCTCTGTTTTGGGTTTTTTGGGTGGGTTTTTTCTTTTTTTTTTTTTTTTTGATCCTGCTGATGTCCTCAGTAAATATACAGGGACACTGTCTGCGTAGCTGGCCATCCCGGGTCAATTAACACAAAGCGCTCATGAAAAATTGGGGAAAAAAAAAAAAAAAATTAAAAAAATATTTTTTTCTCTTTCCATTCTACACTGTGAAGTGTTTCTGTCTTAGCAACACTAAAGTCCATTTGGCTGGGACAAAAAGTGTTTGTGGTTCAATTGGTAGCATCTCCTTGATTTTAGAAGTCGGAAGGGAATGGTAAATGACGGTCACAGGGGTGTTGCTGGGGCCGGTTAGGGACAGCTGTTTGTCTTTGTGGAAGCTTATATGGGAAAGGCAAGTGCAGTGCTGGAAATACAGACATTTTCTTTTCATAGAATAAATCAAATATGCTCCTTGGTAGATACACTTCTGTTTCTGTTATACACTTTTCCCTCAGTGGGAATTAAGGAATAATATTTGCTTTGTTCTTTTAATTTTTTTTTTTTTTTTTTTTAATATGTGAAATTTTCCCTCCAAACCATTTACTGTTGATATTTTTGGCAGGGTAAAACCCTGGTTCGACTGAAGTCTAAAGAAAACTGATCCACTTTGGTGAATTTGAAATTTGTCGTGTAGAGTCAGCACCAGCGGGCTTGAGGGTTGGTAGATTTTAGTTTTTTCTAAAGTCGAAACCTTCCTTCTTTATGCGTTTGCTTCTCTAATACTGTGATATCTCCCCAGTGCCTTCTTGCTTCCATCCTCTGCGTCCTCTCTGTTTAAGCAAATCCCTGCACGGGTCTGCGGGAGCCCTGCAGCAATGTGCTAGTGCCCGTTAGCTAGCTGCCATTAATTTTTAATCTAGAGATCCTCTCTTCAGTGTTATTATTCCTGTTTGTTTATTTCAGCTTTTTTTTTTTTTTCTTTTTCCTCCTGTGTTTGTTTTTTGTCATTTTATCATCTTAATGCAGAGCAAGGCTTGTCTTCGCAGCTGAGTGCCCCGGGGGCCGCTGCTGAAGGGCGACACAGAGAGGCATAGCAGGTCTTCACCAGCTTTCTGCCATGTTACGAGAAAATTCAATTTAGCCATTTGCTCCCTTAGATTATTTGTTAGGGACTTGATATCCTTTCCCTCTAGTTTAAGCCAAATTTGGTACTCAGAGAGTGAAGGAGACTGAAGGATGAGCAGGGGAGGGGGACTGCAGAAGGTTGACTCTTGTTTCCCCTCTCTTGCCCTTCTCATCCTCTCCCTTCCCTGCTCTGTTCTCCCCACACGGCCCACGCTGGTTTCAAAGCATAGGGGAAAAAAAAAAAAAAAAAAGTCACATGAGGTCAAAGAATGGCCATTGAAATATACCAACAACATACACAAATATTTATTTTTAAATAGCTGACCTGCACTGTCAGGCACTGGGATGTTACTGTGCTTCTGTATTCCATTGCGGTTCTGTGCTCCATCTCCTTCCTGCCCCCAAATCCTCTATTTTACCTCCTTTGAGTGTTAGACAAATTATTTCTTTTTCTAATTCATTATCCTGTCATAAAGATTACTTTAAATAAAACAATTTAATATTACTCTTTAATATCCAAACCATCTCAGAGCACGTACGTGTCGTCTGAGGACGTTTCTGAAATCACAGTGCTGCTTGGAGTCTCTGCCCGAATCCGTGCGGGTTGTTTGTGACTGGCTGCTGGCTCCAGACCATGGAGCGCTATAACCTACTTATTGCTTTTAGATACTTCATCTGCCTCAAGATTAGCCATGACATTTTCCTGAACCGCTGAGATACTTCTGGTAGTTTGGCCCTGGGTAGTTTGGCGGCGCGTTCCCGTCTGTCAGCAGGCACTCAGATACTTTGCTTTAATGGCCAATTTTCTGATGGTTATCCTTTTGAAATCTGCCAGAGTGCAAGGCCGAGGCTGAGGTCCGATTCCCTTTGCTCTTTATCTTCTTCTCTAGGGTAGTGTTACTGAGAGCCTTGGATTGAATTTTCATCTCCTTACTGCTGATTTACAGCCTAACAAAGATGCTATCACAGTGATGTCTGTTTTGGAAAATTGCTTTAAAACCATGCAAAAGTGGAGAACGATGCTTTTTTTTTTTTTTCCTTTTTGTCCTTTTTTTTTAAAAAAAAAACAAAAAACAAAAAACAAACCAACTCTCAATTCAGTGCTAGCAAGACCAGCTGTCTTATTTTTGTGGTTGTCAGCAAGTGCAGAGCCCACTGGCTTCGTGGGCTGTACGAGCGCTGAGCAGCACGGAGAGTTGAAGCCGTCCACTGGTGCCAGCTGGTCCAGCCCATCTCTTCCCCCCGAGCAGGACTCCCTGGGAGAAACTGGTGTTGCACTGGTTTGCAGATACCCACGTGCCTCTTTTGTGCCTCTTGTGCGATGGTTGAGCTGTAGGGACCCACTGTTTGTGTTGTGTCACTGCCCACACCTTCTGTTCATGTCAGGGTGCCTCTGAGGTGATCCTGTCTGACCATCAGCCTGGATTTGGATGTATCTGTTCCACCAAAAGTACCAAAAGCACTTTTAATAATATCACAGTGACAGAGGGGTGATTTCTTCCATGTGCTTTACTGAAGAGGAGAGTCCTGGCCATGGTCAGACCGTGCCTGCAAGCGGTGCCGCCAGGACAGCTAACGGGAGCAGTGGTGAAGACGCCCAAGCATTTGTACTGTTTTCTGCCCAGTTTGATGACTACTTAAACTGCAGGTACGCTGCCTTTGCCCATGTGTGCTGTGCTCTTGGGAAAGCCAAGTTCCAGCACGCTGCAGAAATCTGGGGTCTGTCACTGCGGTGTTATCAGCCCCGTGACCTCATCACGGTGTGATGGGCAAAACTGATGCCTGACATCTGCGAGCTCCTGAAAACAGGGTGAGTTTAGAGACAGCTTAGACAAAAGGGTCCAGAGTCAGATGCTGAGCTGTCTCGCATCCCCTACTGGCATTTCCATTTGTCAAGGTGTAGCAGATAGATTTTCAAGCATGAAAAAGTCCCAGATTTTCTTCCTTCTTCCTTTACAGTGACGCAACTGTGTGTTGAAAAAAGCTGAGAGTTAATGCTGCTTTGTTTTGATGTTTTAATAAGTGACTGTGAGGGGAGCCTTACTGAAAACCTGACTGTATTTAGTGGTGCCACTTTCTCCAGAAAGCAGTATTTAAAAATCAAATATGATTTTAAAAAATTTAAAAAAAATAAATCTATGTGCTGGTTTTCTGGAGAAAGTGCTGTGTTAATATAGGTAGAGGATCTTTTTTCTTCATCTTTGAGGATTAAATGTAAATGAGCTTTTTTTTAAGGACATACTTCATGGCCGATATGTCAAATACATTAATTAGGTGAATAGCTTCAGGTAGTTTCAAAATGTCAAAGAAAAAGAAAGGATATCAGGCAGAACGTGGCCCCTTGTCCTCGACACAGACCAAGGCAAGGTCCTTTTCTCCATCCTGCGGGCTGCTTTGCTGCAGGAGCTGGCAGCACAGCCCTGTTATTCACTTACAGTATGTTTAAATGATATAGGTTATCCAGAGGGTGCGGGTTTTTTTGCAAGTGAACCACAGGAACATTTTTTTTCCATTAATATTTATTTTCCAGAACTTCCACAAACTTCCAGAGGAAACAAGTTTCAGATTTTAGAGGCCAAAAGAACTGCCCCCTTTGGTCATGATGCAGTTCATGCCGTGACCAAAATCTGCTGTTGTTTATTCTGTTTTATTATTAGCTTGTGGGTTAGTATCTGCTTTGCGTTAAGCATTTCACACTTGTACGAGAAGGAATATTCACTGTCCTGAAAAACTTAAAATATTAGCAAAAGAGAAACTTTGTGTGTGTGTGTGTGTAAATAAACCAAACAAATCCTGATATGGTACACAGCAGAAATGGATTTTTAACAGAATTAGGAAGCAATGGGGGCCTTCAAAGATTAAGTCAGAGAGGTTAAACCTAGTAAAATGAAGTCTGATTTTTTAAAAATTGCCAAGCTCAAAGAAAACCTAATCAAACATCAAAACAAATTCTTTGGTGCAGTAAAACTTAGGCTTTTTTCCTCAACTGCAGATTTCATGTTTGTGCTAATCTAAATAATTTCTATGTGTCCAGAAATGAGTTGCCGTTGAATCTTTTAGATTTTTTTTTTTTTCCCCTCGGTTTTGTGGCTAGTAAGAATATCTGCGTGCTCTGGGAAGAACTGTCTGGATACAGGAGCGTTACTTTGTGGAGTAGAGGTTTGGATGAGTGGCGTAGTTATTTATTAAATGAGATTGAAATACAGAAGGATTGAGGGTAAAATAATAACTAAATACAATAATGAGCTAGATCCAGGGCAAGCAACTGGTTCACGCCTTCATTTTAGGAAGGACGTGGCTGTGGAACACATCCAACGGTGATAGAGGGGGGCTGAGCACACCAGAACATCTCTGTCACTTTAGAAGCTCAAGTGCCACATACAAAGGAGTGAAAAAAAAAGTCAGCAGGAGAGGATGAAAGTTTCTCCACCCTCATCCTACCTTCTCCCCAAAGCCGACTCAGTGCACCTCATAGCACCACAATTAGCTCATTATGGAGCTCAGATAAAGAGTGAAGGGCTCCTGCCTGGAAAGTGGGAGCAGCAGCATCTTTCCCCATCATCACCACTTCGCTCTTTTCCAGGTTGATGGTTTGGAACCTTGTTCTTTGGATCTTGTCTTTCAACACTGAATTGTTTCAAGATTCAGTTTTTTTAAGAGCGAAAGCAGAGGGAAACATTGATTTTTGTTTGTTTTCAGTCAAAAGTTGCTTTTCAGTTGCAGTTAAAATTAGAACCAACAGCGAGTTATTCACTCAATCCTTACAATTAACTTTGCGCATCTCTCTTCAATACACCAGCTCGTTATTGCACCTTTTATTGTGGTTCAGCTCCACTGTTGGCTTCTGTTCGGTGGTTTTGGGGTGGGTAGGGTAGTGTGCTGTGGCTGAGGTGGGTTCCCTGTCCCCAGGACTGGCAGCACTGGGTCTGGTGGCCACATCTGCCCATTCTTGCCCTTCCTGGACATGCTGTGGCAGGGTTCCCAAAGTGGCTTGCGTCAGTCTTTCCACTCTATTTTTCATCTTGGGGGCTGTGGTGTTTTTCTCCACACAAGGCAACTCCTGGCTCTTTTTGAGGAGCACCACTGACTCTCAGGTGGCCGCATCAAGGGAAGCCCCAAAGGATGGAAGCACAAGGCACGGGCACTATGTGCCACGCCATGTGAGGGTTGGGCTGGGACAGCTCCCTGCTGCCTCTCCAGTGGCTTTTACTTCCCTGCAACTTTTTATAGGCCGAAAAATCCTCCAACCCTCCCATGAGGAGGTTTCTGAGAAGCAATCAGAGACTGAGATTATTATCGCCATCCCTCTGACGAGGTAGGCAGTGATGGTGGCACGAGGAGTCCTCTGTGTGTGAATGGCTGCTAATGGCATCTCCTGGTGTTTTAAAGCCTCCCTCTCTTCTTCGTACATAAAAAAAAAAAAAAATACCCACAAATGAACAGACTGATGGCAGCAGGTTGTTAGGTAAGTGCATGGGGCTCAGCTGTACCCTGACTCGGTAATAATTTAACAGAACAGCAAAGTAATACGACAAGTCTTGCCATCCCCAAAGCCCTGCACAGTGCTGGGGGCATTTGCTTCTCCCCCCACTGTGGCTATTTTTTCATTCCCTTTCAAACTGGAGGTCATGCTGTACAGATTTCTAGAGGCAGCTCCCTGTACTTCTCAGCTGAGGGATCTTTTAGTTTTACCAAAACTTGCTCAAACTATTAAGAGCTGCAGTGAGGCAAGATGGGAGGGATGTCCCCATTCTGTCTGACGGCAGGGTCTAGGCAGCCTTGAAGTCTGTTGGCTTTTGGTCCCAGCCCAATTCCTTACAGAGTCATGCCTAAAAGGAAACAAAATTGTTTAAAAGATCTAAACTAAGAGTTTTTCTTTCTTTTAATACTAAAAAAAATGATGCAAAGATACTGGGTGTATGCTGAAGATTTTTTGGTTTTTTTTTGTCCCAGGACAACAACATCATGTAAAATGATTCCAAGCCTCTGACAGATTATAATCAGTGTAAGAGATTATCTTCATGGAAGAGAATTTTTTTTGGCACTAAGAAAGTACTGATAAAACACTTTGAGCCTTTAGCATGTCCCAGTATAGAGAAGTCACAAGGCATAATCCATGGACTATTAATAAGACTGAATTCTGACTAAAGAAAAAGTTTATGTCCGTTCCTAAACCATCTTTAGCATATTTTCTACAGCTGGAAATCGAGAATTACTTTAAAAAAAAAGAATTCACTTACGTATGACTACGTGGCAGGGTTGGCTAGAGGAGCAGTGATGTTTTGCGAGCCACCTACTGCCAGAAATTACCGAACTGCTTCAGAGTCTGGGCAACTCAAACACAATTTGAAACAGGAACAGCACAGAGTGTCAGAGAAACCTGACAAGAGAGAGAGAGGTAATAGGGAAAGGAAAAATGAGAAAGGAAGTTGGAGATTGATAACCTAAAACCTGTTTGAAACCATGCTTCACCTTTGGATAATGTAATTTAATTTTCTTGAATAGTGTAGCCAAACTCATGAGTGTTGCTACAGCTCTGGTGTTTCAGTGGAATAACAGTCACTTTAAATTAATTAAACTCCTCCGAGACCTTTTGTCCGCACTGTGTCATTGGCTTCTTCACTGTGGCAAGACTCAAGTCTGCTTTGACAGTCATGTGTGTTATTGAATTATGACCTCAGATCTCAGGGATACGCTCCTGCCCATCATCCGGGGCACAGACCAACCCTACCCCTTTGCTTGTTGCTTGTGTTTGACGAGTAAAACAACCTGTGTAAATTATCCAATAATTTCTCCACGGAAGAGCCACCAAAGAATGAAGCCACTTTTCAGTGACGTGACTCCTGTCTTGTGTTTTGAGTCCCTTCTGGATACAGCTGCCTCACTGGCAGAGGGTCTTTGAGCCTAGCTGAACCTCAGAAGAGTCAGAAGCACTGATGGAAGTCAGCAATTTGGATTTAAATTACCTGTGCATACAGAAACTTTAAGTAGCATACTTTCTTTTTTTTTTTTTTTTTTTTTTTTTTTTTTTTTTTTTTTTTTGGCTGGTTCTTAAGTTGTTTAGCCATTTTGAGAAAACATCACCTTGGGATGGGTTACAGCAGGTTCTCCTCAAAGCCTGTTCAGGGACACAGAACCAACATGTTTAAATATCAGCAAGGTTCATTCCCCTAAAGGGGGCGCAATATTCACAGAGGGGATTTGACAGGATGGAGATCTTTGCCCCTGACTGTGACTTTAGGTAGGGACTGCCAAGTCGTTTGCCTTCCTCCTTACTTCTTTGGGGTCCGGGCTGCAAAACCGTGAGCCTTCTGCCTCAGCATTTTAGGTTGCCTTGAAAATTCACCTCTGTCCCATTTTGCCACAAAACTGAGGATCATTTTCTGCGGAAAGACAATGTAAAATGAAATGAAGACACAGTAGTACGATTACATTTGTTTCTGTATTAGTTATATTGTATTATATATCTAATATCTGACCAGCCAGTTAGACTCTGGGCCTCAGAAAGTCCCGCTGAATTGACTGAAAACTTGGTGGGTGGGAAAACTTATACGTTATATTTACCAACAGTTCTATGGAGTCCAAAATCCAACACTGTCTTTGCTTTCAGCTGCTTTTCCCTCGAGTTCATCGGGTATTGCTTGCCTCTGTGTTAATCTCCGGGCTGAACTCTACCTTATAATTCACTTTTTAGCTGACTCGTCCTACCATTATTCAGTAGTACAACGAAAACCAGTTCCTGCCAAGACTTTCCTTAAAGTTATGTGAAAATGATGCAGTGTTGAAAAAAGGAGAAAAGTTGGTTGAAATTGCGTGTTTTACAAACACGTCAGCAGCTTGGAGTCCCGTTTCTGAGGTCAGCTTTATTTGCCCCGACTGTCCGTTGCGTTTCTCAGAACTGATGGGCAGAACTTTATATCGGTTGCTTCAGCCTCATTTGGTTTGAAATCAAGGATTTTGCTTTCTGAGCCCACGTTGTCCCTTTGTCTTTGACCATCGGGTTCGCCTGCTCTTTCTCTCTTCGCCGGCCAGTCGCTTGCCGAGGCGGTGGAGCGTTACACGGCGCATCTGAGCCAGACCCTGGGCAGTGCTACGTGGTGGATCACGCGTGATCCGGTGCAGAGATGCTCAAACCACTGCCAGCACAGCCTGCCTGGTCTTGCACTGCTGCGAGGAGCCACCTGCACTGTTGGCTGATGCCTGCAAGCCTCGACTGCTCCCCAATGGGCTGGAGAGCTCTCGCCGTTTCAGGTAGAGTTTGGAGATGAAGCTCGGCGCTGTGTTGGTGTGGGTTTATTCTCTATCACAGAACCAGCTTTATGGTGTCTCTGGGATCTGGGTGGCACCCTGCTGCCGTCACCCACAGTCCTGCCCACCAGTTGCTGTCCTGAGAAACTCCCAAGCGTGTACAGCTCCACTGCACCACCTCACCCCCTCGGTGTGGGGGGCTCGTCCTGGACTGCTCCTTCCCGATCCTCGCTTCTTAGAAGGAATTCAGAGATGACACATGCAAGCCATTATTTGCATTTTCATCTTTTTTTTCATGCTGCCGTGTGCAGACGTGTTCATAACGGCTGTTTCAGTCAGGGTCTTTGCCTGTATGCAAATAGCTTTTAATTCACCAGGGCTGCTCACACGGAAGATCTGGGCGCCTGGATAACGCAGAAGTGCACAGGGCAGCAGCAAGTAAGGGCACAGGTGATGTTAGAAGCAGGCAAACCCCTTGATTTCTGTAGACACATTTCTGAGCACAGCTGGGATAGCTGATCCCTGTCTGATGTGCTTCTTCTGGGTTGTTTATTGGGATTTTTTTGTTTGGTTTGTTGTGGTTTTTTTGTTTTGTTTGGTTTTTTTCTTTGTTAAAATGGGCCCATGTGCCCGTGGAGGTTGCCGTGTTTACAGAGAGATGCCCGTCACTCTGTGGGGCACGTGGGTGCTTTGCAAGTCTGGTGGCATTGGGAATATCACTGTCTTGATTGATGGTGGTGGAAAATTATCACAAGGAAGCTGAGGGAAGAAGTGACCCGGTGTTTAACGTCACTGGTAGCTCAGTGTGTTGTTTTCCCTTTTCTTGCTACAGATATATACCATGGACTGGGTCCTTCCAGCCTGGTGGAAAATGCTCTGTTTTGGTGAGGAACTGTGAGTTTGAGGTAGAGCCCTGAGAGCCTGTATGGAGCTGAAGGCTCCTCTAGCACCCACAGTCTGTTAGATTTAAATACGGGGAGAGCTGATAGAGCGAGCGGTTTGAATTACTGCTAGAATTAATTTATTTCTTTATGAAGGGACCCATCCAAACTACCTGTAAATCCTTGCTGTCCGTAGCACTGTTTCTCTAAGGAAGAGTTGATTACAAGCTGACTATAAGTTATTAGCTATAAGTTAGTAGCTTTCCAGTAAGTCTAAATGAATATCACAGGCTATAAACTGACTATATAAATTACAGTCTCTCATGCAAAGCTTAATGATGGTTGCAGTAACATTTATATCTTTCTGAAGAACAGCAGAAAATTTCTTACTGTGTCACTGATTGCAACAGTCCCGTACCCCCATTTCATGTCTCAACTCAAACTGGCAGTGTGCTATTTTATTTTATTTCCGCCCACCCAGTGTCTTTGGTCTGAAACTTGAAGTGCTTTCCTATGCGTGTCGTTCCCTTGCGAGCGTCACCTCGCAGCAGCCCCGTTCCCGATGGAAAATGCATCATGGAGCTGGAGTTGGGCATGGACCATCTCTTCCTCCAGGAAAAGTAGCACGTGGCCCCTTCAGGTTTGGTTTGGTTTGGTTTTTGTCTCTTGCAGCACTTTGTTGCTTACAAGCAGGGCACATCCGTCCTCCACATCCGTGTATGCCCCTGCTTTGGGGGTACCACAGCTTTCCCAGCTGCAGCAAGAGGCCTGCTGTATTCTCAGACCTTAGGAACTAGCAGTTAAGCTCTGCCTTCGTTAAATATTAACTAGGCAATGCTTACCTTAAATCACAAATACATGCAAAAATGTCAGAATAAGTAATTTTATCTCCCTGCTCGTTTGAATATTTCTCAATCATTTCGGTGATTGATGGCTGGGAACTCTAGGAAGTGGAAAAAATAGTCAAAGACCATATGTCACCTATGTTCTCACTTGTGTGGTCTTTAAAATTTCTCCTGAAATATCACTGCCATTTAAAAAAAAATAAAAAAAATATATATATATATATATATATTTATTCATCTGCTAAGCACAGTAGGTATGTGGTTTTAATTAAAGACCCTGGAGGCCGTGGAGACTGTAACAGCGCGGCTGAGCCCAGAGCGTCTCCTAAAAATGTGCAACAGGAAAGACCATTTCCAAAGCACGCCGAGTATTGATGTTGTTTTGTTTCCCGCTGAACTCGCTCCTGCTGGTGGAGAATCTAAATTAAGAGGAGCTTTGCCAGCCCCCTCGGAAGCAGATTGCTGCCCTACCCCACATGATTGACCAGGGCAGTTTAAACTGTGGGTGGTCAAATATGAAAGACAGTTCTTACTGTGTTAACAGGTTTTTTCACCGTTCTCCTGGTCCAAAGCCCAGTGAAGGCAGTGGACTCGGAGCCAGAGGCTGCCTTCCTGACAATTAATTTCCAAACTCAGCAGAGTTTTAAAATTTGGGATATTTACTTCTTGCAGGTCATCAGTGGAGCAGGCAGTGCCAAATGTGACCTTTTAGCAAAAGTGGCAAGGTGTTATTACTGGATCTCAACCGTGCTTTTTCTGTCATCTAGTAAGAAGAGAAAAATGAAGTTAATTATTTCCATCCTGAGGCTGAAGTATCTAATTTGAGGAGTGGAGGGAGGGGTTATCTGAGGTTTTCACTGTGCTTCAGACTTACTAATTTTTAATGCAAGTCGGCCCTAGGGGAAGAAGGAAAATAAAGTTAGTGCACCCAAAAAAGGAAAGGATTGTGAATGCAACAGTGGATTGCGCCACCTGAGAAACTACCGCTTGCATGTACCGTTTGGCTTTAGTCATGTTTCTGTGCGTTGCTGCTTGAAAGCCTCGGCAGAAGGCGACAAGCCTGGCCCGATTCTCCCTTTGCAGTGCAATAAAACCAATACGAGGGAAATCCCAGCACTACGCCAGGTCCTGGGCAGGAGCTTCCAGCAGCGACCAGTCCCATGAGCTCAGCGTGAGCCTGGAGCCCAGACGACATCGCCATCTCCTGCTTCCCGGTCTGCTGGCGAGCAGTACCGTAGGAGGCTGCCATCCCACTGTTTCTTGGGCACTGGTGGATGTGGCCTCCAGGAATGTGTCTAAACGTCTGATGTGCTGTTGACCTCCATGGTTTGCAGTGTTTGGGGATGTTACAGTGTGGTCCCCAGGGGAAGGAGGTGAGCTGCAGGCAGACATCCCCAAGCACAGCATTGCTGCTGCTTCTCTACTTTGGTATTGCATCCCAGGATGTTTCAAAGCACCCTCTAGAGTCTGACAATTAAGAGTAAATGCGTCCCTTCTTGTTGAGCACAGGATGTTTTGTGCAACCAGGAGAATAAAGAAGAATGGTGCAGCTTTTGAATCAGAGAGCTCATGGTGGCTGGGCTGTAGGGTCTATGTCTGGGTGCCAAACTGGTTGACCCTGAGAGTTAGAGAACATGGAGCTGCCTCCTTGGATGATGCTTGTGTGTGCGATGCTCTGGGCGGGTGGTAGTTATTTCATGTTGGATAAGCAGAAAAAAAAAAGAAGAGCAAAAGGCATCCCCTCCATGGGCTGGCTGCTCTGTTGCTGGCAGCCCTGAAGGTGTGTTTTTGGGGAGCCTCACACATGGGAGTGAAGAACATGCCCCAGTTAATACTGGAGCTGAACCCATGGCCCTCCCCATGAAGAAGCCTGCCTGCCGTCATTGCTGCAAATAATTTCAGCGGCGTTTTAATCCCCCAGAGCACGAACAACATGCACTAAAGAGCATTTAGCAGGGAGCCCTTGAGCATCGCCACTGCGGAGCTGACCCAAGGAGCGCCCAGGGAGGAGTGAAAATGTGCAGTTCAACACTGCTGGTGGGAAGCAGGGGCAGTTCATTTGCTGGCTGGCATTTTCTTTAGTTTCTTCCTCCAAAATGATTGTTTGCTTGTGTGATGTGAGGATATTTCCTGCTGGTTCTGGAGTGGATTGGAGCAGCCACGAGCTGTTGTATTTACCAGGAACTGGGGAGCCCACTGTAGGGAAGGGATGGGAGTCAGGCAGATGCTTGACTCTGCATGCAAAGAGTTTACCGCTGCCTAGGAAGACCTGATAAGCTTAGAAAGCATCAGGGGAGCTTGGCCGAGGAGCTGGGCTTGAGCTGGGACTGATGGATGGAGCCACGGGCGGGCATGGCCACAGGCATGTGCGGAGGGAGAACAGCGGTACCTGACAATGGGGAGATGCTTGGGGGTGGCGTGAGCGATCCCCAGGCTCACCCGTGGGCTGTGGGAGCAGCGTGGCTGAGGGATGGATGGTGCTGCCTGTTCCTTGTGTTGCTCCCAAAGGACTGCACAGAGCCGCATCCTCTCCCAGCTGCAAAATTTTTCCCCCGTGGCTCAGGGTTGCGCTCCGATCCTGAGATATGTGTTTTGCCGGGCTCTGTCAGAGCTTCCCCACCTCGGCCCCTTCTCTGAGGCCACAGTTTTCTTTACGTGCATGTGGTGACACGTTATTATTTATGATTTCACAAGAGCATCCTGCTCTCCCTATGACACCGCTCTCGTTTCCCTACCCATGGTTCGTTTATCAGGTCTTTAGCGGTTCCTGGCAAGTGACACCGCTTCCCCCTTCCACGCCCGCAGTTCCTGGGGGATTTCTGTAGAGTTCACTTTGGTGACAGGTATATTACTGCCTCCACCTGGAGCAGAGGCTTCGCTTTGTTTTCTGTTGAGCTGTATTTCACCTTGATTTAGTAACAGCTTTCTAGTCAGGCACAGACACGTGTCTGCAAACATGCACGCGTACATATGTAGGGTATATGTAAGCGTGTGTGTAAATACCTATAAAAATACATTAAATTATGGCAAGTATGTATATATGTGCATGTGAGCTTGCCGAAAGCTCGCCAGTAAAAAGGGGGGCTGCGTGTCTGAATCCGCCAGCTTCAGAGACTGTTCTAAACTAGATTCATTTATCCCTCAAAATGTCATCGAACAGGTCACGTCTTACCGTGACCTGTTTGAAAGGAAATCCAAATCTGTTTTACCATGTTATAAACTTGATTTCAAATTGTATTGAAGCTTGTTGTCAACAAGCACAGACGGGTTAGGCCCAAACGGATTGAAACTCTGCAACACGCTGCGTTTAGTTCTTGGTGAGATCTGGTCTTGATGTGAAAAGGAATGATGTTTTTTACCGTGTTGGAAGGAGGAGGAATTGCAGAGAGAGCAGTGCGGGCTCTTCCACGGCTCAGCCAGCAGATGTCATGTTTGGTTATCGGTGGCGAGGCGTTTGATCGAAGTGCTGCTGTCTGTGTGAGAACCGGGACTGGACCAGGAGAAGCAGGGAGAAAGGGGAAGAAAAAGCATTAAAGAACCGGTGGAGAAGGCATCTCATGGGTGAAATGTGTAGCAAACTCCATGGCTTAAACTTGTATTAGTGTAAGTGTTAACCGGGATGTTGTTTTACTGGGTCAAAGCAGACTCGATTCTACCTGGAATGGGAACCTCTTAAATCACTTAGGATGGACAGAGCACGTATACATTTAAATTTGTGCTCTAATAAAACATTTGAGAGCTCAGTTCAATTCTCAAATCATTCCTTCCCTGCCAGTTACAATATATTAGCAAATCTATTCATCCCTTGGAAAAGGCTTTTACTGGAAAGTGTGGGAAAGTGTCATCCTCAAGTTCATGGTGTTGGGAGCAGCCGGTATATGGTTCTCCGTTCCTGCAGTACAGAATTCCCTAGGAGAGCAGCCTCATGCACCTACTTTGTGGGGATTATTTATCATTAATTCTTGTACTCGATTAGCTTTAGTACTACTCCGCACTTAAATGCCTCTTCAGCTGCTCCGCTGGCTGTTCTGTCACAGCTTAGGTTGACTTTTCCTGGAAAGCAAAGCCTAAAGATCTTCCCATGGGAAACCTGCTTTCGGTAGGGCAGGAACCCCGACTTAGGATCTAGAGCTCTGGGCTCTAGTCTGGGCTTTGCTTTGTAGCCTGCTCTGTCTGACCAGCCAGGTATCAGTGTTAAATTTCTCGTGCAAGCATAAATAACTATTTCAGAACTTACCAAGGTCTCACAAGTGGGGCTACGGGTACGGACTGTAGAACTGCAGAACTGCATCTCTCAGGCTCCGTGTTTGTCTCCAAACAATACCCACTCCCTGGAAGTCACTCTTTATGAGGACTAAGGGAGGGCCCTGTCTGCACTATTTGCTGTCAATCCTCAAGTTTTGGCCAGGCAATATCTTAGCGATGCTGTGCAGATTAAACCCGCGAGTGCAAATGGAAAGATTTGAGGCTCGGTGGAAAGTTCCAAATGAAAAAAATACCATCTGAAAGTGAGTGATGTGAGGATGATGGTGGTTGCAAGCAGGGGAAGAGGGGATCTGTAGCTGCGTAGCTGGAGAAAGGAATAAACCAAGCTTTTAGTTTGGTTAGAGCTAGACTGCTATGGAAGAAAAAGCACTGTTAACTTCTGGTGTGAAGCTGGCAGCATGTGAAACACAGAATACTGAAGAGAACAGTAGGTGAAGCCTCTAAATGGTGTCACAGAGCAGAGGAACCTCAGAAAGCTGCAGTGGGGGCTGATCTGCGAAGCACGATGAGCTGTCGATAAGGAGGAAGCTTGGTTTAGGAAAGCTGTGAGGAAAGTTGGGGAGCACAAGGGTGGACAGGTGGTTCTGGTACCTGACCAGGTGGAGTTGCCAAAAGGACTGAGGCTGGATGAAAATGGATATTTGCCTCTAAGAGCAGTTTTGGCCAAAAAAAAAAAAAAAAAAAAAAAAAAAAAAAAAATCATAGGGAGAGACTTTTTCAGACGTTGAAATGCATTCCTTTGTGGTGTTCGTCCTGAACCACTTGTGCATCAGCCACCTTCCAGCCTGGCCTGGGGATGGATGGGCACAGGCGGTCGGGTCAGTGATGGTGGAAAGCCCAAAACAGGGATGTGGAGAGCTAAAGGGGTGGGATTCCAGGGAGGCTGGAGGTGACAGGGACACTGCGGCTGCCGGGCTGGGACCGTGTAGGGAGGAGGAGCAGATTTGGCAGAAGACTTATGTTTCCTTTCCCATATGCAAATAAAGAACAAAGTATCTTCTCTTTCTTATTGAAAATCCTTCATAAAATATATATCCTGTAATAAAAGAGAGAACAGTAATGGGCAGCATTTTTCATAAACTCTGTGTCTCCCAGTATTTTACCCAGTTAAATATATTGTTTTGTTTAGGATTTATACTCGTTATGCATTTTAAAGATTGAAAGCTCTGGAGCTGAATTTGCCAAAAGGGGAAGTATTTGTAAATCTCTGATTTTATTTTATTTTATTTTTCGCTAAGCGTTTATAGCTGCTGTTAGAAAGTGCAAGACACCCTGATCATCGCTTCTGCTGAGCTCCTTGTCATGATAAGCTAAAGTGCATATGTGCTGCCAACACGGAATGGATATGGCAAAGAGGCTGTGTTCGCAAACCATCTAACGCCGGTCGAATTAGCAGAAATAGATATGAAGATAAGGGGAGCGTAAACAGACAAAGGAAGGAAATGATTCCTTTAGTGCTCTGTCTGTGTGTCTACTAAAGCTGTCACTGTAACTGGTGCTGTGCCTGAACAGTTACTACTGTTTGTTTCTGCATGACAAGCTAGCATAAACACTAACCCAGTACTCCGAAACTCCATCTGGGGTATGTAGTCAGCTGCTATAATTAGGGAGAGAATGTCGTTGTTTCGTTTATTGCCATCGCTGGAAATCAGCGGGTTATGTTTGCACTCATTACAATTTAAATTTGCCGTGTGTGTTCTTGATTTCTTACGTTACTTTGGAAACCTTGTTACCGGCAAGTGAAACGCAACAATCCTTTTAGAGGATGATTTTATTTTCCTAAGTTTCTACGGGATAAATGACTGAGTGGTCTGAAAAAAAAAAAAAAAACCCACCACAAAACCAACAAAACAAAACAGGAAGATCTCCTGTGCCTGGTCGTGGAGTTTTTCTGATAGGTGCCAGTTCAGGACCCATTTGAGTAAGCTCACCAGCCCACGTCTGTTCAGGATGGCGCTTTGGCATTTGCTGAGGTCCCAGTGGTGCAGTGGGATGTAACATGAATCTAAGGGTAAGCATCTGGAGCAGCTTTTCTCTTTGTTTGCTTGTTGTCTGTGGATCAGTTCCATATTGACTTTCATATCATTTTTAACCCTACACTAGTAGAGAATCGGTAGATAATATTTTGGATGGACTGCCTGGAGGAATTCGAGTGGTGCACAAGAGATGCCAACGGCTGCAAAGGGGCTCCGTGAGTGAGAGGGGCTGTTACTGGGGATGAGCACGGCATTTGTTCTGCAGCGCTGGGTCTGGTGACAGGTGATGCTTGTTCCTCTTCCTGATCCAGTCTTAGATTCATTATGTAATAAGTAATTAGTGAAACTAGGCTTGTAACTTAATGACTCACCCATCAGCAAATGATGATGTTTTAGCGCTGTCTGCTATAGGATGCTCTTTAACACTAGTGAGCTGCTGCCATCTCATCTGTACATCAGAAAAAGACACGTGTCTGCTTGTGGCTCGGTCAGCTGTTGCACGTTGAATGAAAAACTAATTACTGTTTAGAAACATGGGTAAACACATCGAACCCGTTATAATCAGATAAGCTGTACCTTCTTGGGCACTAGGGAGTACCCGAGGGAGTCCTGCTGTAACCCACGCCACGCTGGCAAGTATTTCTGTAAATCGAGAGCAGAAGTCGTTAAGGCTCGGGCGTGATGACGGTGCCAGAGCTGTTGAGGCGGTTTTGCAAACTTTGTGCCCTGTTCTGCAGAAACTCGGGGATGCTCCTGTTTGTCGTGGGGAGTCTTGGTGCTAGAAAGGAAGAAAGAGGCAGTGCACTTTGGTGACCTTGTTTATGAGGGTGGTTGCGATGCTGTAGGTGTGGCAGAGCTGCTCGACCTTGAGAAGTGTCTTCAGCCAGCCCTGAGCCATCTCAGAGCGTCCCGTCCCATCCCTGGGCTGGCTTTGCTTCAGAGAAGGTTTGTGTGGCAGGAGAAGGGGGTTCCCACTGCCCCCAGGGAAGCAGCCTGCTCCATCGCTTCTGCAGAGTCACATCATTCCTCTCCTCTCAAATCCCACTTTTTTTTTTTTTTTTTTTTTTTTTTTTCCCGTGAAACCTTCACCCGGGGACTGTTTCCTGGCCAGGCCTGGGTGCATTTCAGCGGGGTTTAGGCTGAGCAGTGCAGCCCATCCCCACATGTGTGAATTTCTGCTCGCACGGCAGCAGGCAGTGCTGAAGGGAGCGCACCTAGAACAGACGTAACCTGTCACCAGGAAAACAAAACACAAACCACCGATAAAACACTTCTATGGAAGTATTTTCCAAATTCATCATTAAGTATATTTTTCCATGGGCTTTCTTCAGTTTGCTGTACAATGAATAGTTTCCTCCTCATCTAAGCTCTACAGTGCCCTACCTACTGCTTGCCTGCAGGCACGTGGTGCCAAGCAGCAGAGAAGTGCTCGGTGCTTATTCCTGTGCTGGTGCTTATTTCCGAGAGGCCGAGAGCCGATGGGGAGCATGGGGCAACGCTGAACTGATTTGCCTGCCACCACGTTGGCTTCTCCTGCCTGCGCACATCAATGGAGGAGCCACAGTGCTTTCAGCAGAGATGCTGTCTCATTTGAAGCCGACTCAGATAACGGCGACTGTCTGCAGGCAGTAAGCTTTTTCTTCCTACGAATATACCTGTTTAAGTTGTCCCTAGCTGCCTATCCACTGTTTGAAGTACTCTTCAGCTAAGTCCTCACGCTCAGTACATTTTAGAAGTGAGTATATTCCTGTCCCACCCAGAAGACCCATTAGTGATTGGGAACTGCTACTCAGAAAGGACCTTGGGATGTACGTTCCTTTGTGCCATGCTGATTAATCACAGTCATGTCCTCAGATCAGTGTTTCTTGAGACCTGGTATCGCATCTCCCTAAAGTCCTATTTCAGACTTTCATAGAAATTAATATGGAGCAAGTTGTAACTATGGTGGTAGAGGACAGAGAGGGGGACTCTCTTCCAGAGCCTGTGGCTGCTTCCCTAGAAGGGGGTCTGTGAGTCGGACTTTGCCCTGGGTGTTAAGTGCAGATGCAGAAAACACACCAATAATGCCCCGTAAAAAGAGCTGTTTGGCCTCTAGAAATTAAAGACGCAAGAAGGAAAAATTGCTGCTCGCTGCCAATAATCACAGGCCTCTGCAGTGTTTCTACTATGCAGGAGCTTCAGCAGGGCTGGGATGTGCTCTGTGAATCCCGAAGAATGGCAGTGGAGAATTGGGTGCTGGGTTTTTATTTCTTCCCCCTGTGCTAACCTGAGGAGAGAGACAGCTAAAATGCTGAACAAGCTCCGCGTGCCCAGGAGTGCCGTTAACCCTAAGTGATAATTGTGGGCTTCGTATGCAGATGCATTGAGGCTGATGGAACAACAGCAACAAATGCAGCAGGATGTGTAATGGTATAATTGTGCTGGTCGTGCTGGGTGGCCTCCGCAAGCGTGCCGGGGAGGAATTCACGCTTTATTTTAGCAGTGTAGTCTTCAAACAGAAACATTTGGCCTGTTTATGATATTTTTTTTTTTTGTCTCATGCAGGGGCCAGCCCAGAGGAGCAAAACTGCATTCAGTATTAGCTCTCCTTACCCCACTCCCACCCTCCCCGTGTGCACAATCCCAACTAACTTTATTTTGCACGTGCTACATATTCAGAAGGTGAAAAGAAAAAAAAAATAAATTTGTAAGTGATATAAAGGAAAAGCAGCAATGCATTCCACATCAGAGTGTGTCATGTATCCTCTCCCTGGCAGAACCCCAAGCATCACAGTTAGTCGGATTCCAGCAGCGTGAGCACGGAGGGAGGGATTAATTAAAACGAATACGTGTTAATGGAGCTCTAAACCTGAGTTCAAATTGCCTTAACAAAAAATATCATGGCATTAAACTCTTCTGCCTTAGGACATCACTGCGAGGCTGCCCTTCCCAGGGATGCGGTGCTCCTGGATCCAGAGAAGCTGCCCTGCCTTCGCCCTGCCTAAGCCCTGCCTAAACCCTGCCTTCTCCCCTCGACCAACAGCCGCAGCGTGCTGCTCCTCTCACTAGCAGCCTTCTGAGGAACGAGAAATTTTTCACCTTTTTCCCATATATATATATATGTGAATTGGCACAGACCGGGGGTCCCTCCCAGCAAACCAAAATCCCCTTCAATGGGCCAGTTTGTCACCCACCACTATCTCCAGTGAGGTGAAGCCTCGCAAGGTTTGGTTCTAGGTTTGGCTGAGCTCTGCCTGCCTGTCCTAAAATGTTTAAAAAAAAAAAATAATCCTTGAATGCTGTAAAAGATGAAGGGAGTGAGAGGATGGCCATTTTTGCTGCCTGTGCTTAAAAAGGGCAAATGATGTGAGTCGGGAAAATGTTTCCTTGTACTCAGAACAAAACAAGGGGGTTTGCTTTTGCAAGGGGAAGCTGGCATGGCTGTAGAAGAAAGGCAGGTGGAGGTAGAGCTGGCAGCCCTGAGGGGTGGGGTGTTGGGGGCATCTCTGCAGGTGGGGACGAGGTGATAACCTCTTCCAGGCATGGCAAGAGCCGCTGAGCTAACCTGTACTGCAGGTGATTTCCTCCGAGGAAGCTTCTGCCTCCCTACAGCCGAGTGGTGTCAAGCCAAGGCTGTTCCTAGGTCTGTTCAGCTCTTGATCATCTCTTAGTTTCTTTAGTGGAGATTAATCTTTGCTTGGACAGCCTTGGACAGTCAAGGACAGCCTTGACTCTGGGAGAGGCACGGTTGGGTGGTGGCAGGCTTGGTTGGGGTGTTTGTCCAGAGTCAGAGCAAATGGTCACGGGGACAGTGGTCATGGGGACGCCTGCCAAGCCCAGGCAGGGACCCTACGTGTCCCGTAGCTCCTGCCCCTCCAAAGGCAAACTCTGCTTTGTGTGCACTCCGAGACACCGCCCGGCTTCCTTGTACTTCTGGAGTTCACAAGTTAAGGTCTTAATGTTGTGTTGTTAAATTTCCAACATCTCCATTCACACCAGAAAGCTCTTCTCTTCAGAGGGATTTAGAATAATGTGACTCTTCATGAGTCCTCATTATTTCCCAAAAGGTGACTGTGTTGTTCAAGTGCCCGTATTGAGAGAAACGTCTAATTATGGATCCTTTCTGCAGACCCCCAAAGATGCCATTATGTCCACCTGCAATACAAGGGGGAAGATTATAATTTGCATTCAGCTTGAGCTTTTCTCTATTATTTCCACTGCACGTAAATAAGGAAAACAAATCTTGTCGACCACTGATCTTTTCATTTATCTTACTTTTTTTTTTTTTTTTTTTTTTTTTAAAAAAAAAACCAGCAGTTTTGCTTTGCTTGTCCTTGTAGTACTGTTGTTTGCTACTTCAGCACTAACATACCTGCTTTGGTCTGCTCTAATTGAATGTGCAGCTTTGTTGGGCAATTGGCAAAAATATCTTGGCTAAGAGGGCTTTTCATCCTTTGAAAAGAAAAGCATGGCGGGAGGGGATGACACACCCAAAGATAAAAGCTTGATCAATAACTACATGATTGGTGTATATATTCACATAGTTTTTCCCCTTATCCCTTTTTTTACAAAAAGAAATATTTTTATATGCTTTTTCCCTCTTCTCTCTACCTTTCTGATGGTTGAAATTCTCAGACTTCTAGGTCAAAACGCCTCCCCAGCCGTCTCTATTTACACCTATAGATAAGAATAATTTTGAGGACAAAAAAACCCCCACAACTAAATACAGTATGTGTTTTGGCACAAGCTACTAACTGAATTAGAGGTGAGTAACAAATACATACCCCTCCCGTAGGTCAACATGAGCAGGCAGACCACGTCTTCCCGTGAGGCAGTTCTGTTGTGGGTTTTTTGTTGGTTTTTGCTGTTTGTTTTTTGTTTTTTTTTTTTTTAAACTGCATTTCACAATTAATCCCCCTGAAAAAAACCCCTGCAGAAATAGAAGGACAGAGGTATAAGCTTTGGGAGGCGGAAGGACCTCGCTCTGCTTCTGTTTTTCTCTAATAACAAGTCTCTTTTGGATCTTCGCAGGAGGATCACTTCTACAAATGTTTTGGTTTCCCACGTTTCGTCTCCTTTTTGCATCGTTCAAGTGATGAAACGTAGCATTTAACACAGCGGAACCTGGTTTGTGTTTGCCCCCATTCTGTTTCTAATAGCATTAATCTCAAATCACAGAAACTCCAGAGAAAGGAGGCAGAGGCAGGCAGGGCAAGGATGGACCTGTTCCGTGAGAGATCATAGGATCATGGCATGGTTTGGGTTGGAAGGGACCTCAAAGCCCATCCAGTCCCACCCCCTGCCCTGGGTAGGGCCACCTTCCCCCAGCCCAGGTTGCCCAAAGCCCCGTCCAACCTGGCCTTGAACCCTTCCAGGGAGGGGGCAGCCACAGCTGCTCTGGGCAGCCTGTGCCAGGGCCTCACCCCCCTCACAGGGAGGAATTTCTTCCTTACATCTCATCTAAATCTCCCCTCTGTCAGTTGTCACCCCTCATCCTATCCCTCCCTCCTGATCCAGAGTCCCTCCCCCCTTTCCCGCAGCCCCTTTCAGCCCTGGGGGGCCGCTCTAAGGTCTCCCCGGAGCCTTCTCTCCTCCAGCTGAACCCCCCAACTCTCTCAGCCTGTTCTCACAGGGGGGGCTCCAGCCCCCCCAGCATCTCCGTGGCTCCTCTGGCCCCGCTCGAGCAGGTCCGTGTCCTTCTGCTGTTGGTGCCCCAGAGCCGGACCCAGCCCTGCAGGGGGGTCTCCCAGAGCGGAGCAGAGGGGAAGAATCCCCCCCTGGCCCTGTGCCCACACTTCTCCTGATGCAGCCCAGGACATGGTTGGCTTGGGAGCACACATTGCTGGCTAATGTCCAGCCTTTCATCCACATGTACCCCCAGGCAGGGCTGCACTCATTTTTTCAAAATTTAATTTTTTTGTTACCAATTTTTTTGGTAGCCAAAGGGGTTTTGTTCCTGTTGTATCAGTCAGGGCAAAAACTGGTGGTTAACGACGCTCCCTACAAATGCAGCTGTTAAAATAATTTCGAGTCAATCCAAACCTTTTTGCTTTAAGAAACGGAAGCAATGCCGCGTCGTTGGTATGACATGCTAAAAAAAGATCAATGCAAAATGACTTAAAAATAGAAAGCTGATCTATGTCTTTCTGGCACATACTGGTGTGTGCTCTAAGGTTCTTTGACTTTTCTTGAGGACAAATCCACTGAGATTTATTTTTTTTTTTTTTTTTTGGGGGGGGTAAGTATGTTGGAATTGTGTATTCCAGTGGAGTGAAGTTCCCTCAAAGGTTTTTGCAGACACACGTGTCCTACCACATCTATTTGTGGCCTTAATGGACTCAACTGAACAGCCTGTATGTCGGTGCCCTGTGGTATGTGAGACACTCTCGGATGGTGCACGCAGCTCCAGCTGTGGCTCTAGCAGGTCCTGGGTCTCCTGTAGCTCTGGTGTCGTATCTTCCACCTGGTCTAGGTGGCTCGGCTGCCCTAACGCATCTCAGATGCCACTACACGCCCATGGCTCGGCAAACAGGTCGCGCACCCAGTGTCATTTTTGCTGTTATAGACAGATCACTCTTTATGGGATGGTGCAAAGGTAATTTATATGTAAAGGTGTCATTAGCGTTCCTGGGTTTAAGTCAAAGGGAACTAAAATTTAATGAGTTCAAGAAATATTTTGGCATGCGTTCAGGAAATCATCCTTAGGGTGGGTTTTTTCATATTTATAAAGGGCGAAGGCTGTAATAACAGTCTGGTGAAACACACGTGTGCCCAACATGCACTGTGAGATGGCGATTCCCTCTGTCGTGCAAATCGGCACGTTCGGCTAAACAACGTAAGCGTGCACACCTGCAGTGTTGCGAAGGACGGCTTGCGCGCATTTTCACTTGGGAAATTGGAGAAGGGGAAGATGTGATGAGGGCAGCAGTCGCTGGAAATATCCATCCTGTATTTCCAGCTCACGGCTGTCAGTTCGTATTATTTGTGCCAGGTACAGCAGCTGTCACTGAGTCTTTCTCAGCTAAGTGCAGATTGGTTTGATATCTCTATTTTAGTCAGCATGGGCCATGAAAAATTAGCGCAGAGGCATTGTACATCTCTCCAGCTTGCCTTTTCTAGGGGCTCGATTAATTTTTCCCCTCCCACAGCCACACCTGGGCCGTGGATGCCACTGAGGAGTGAGTTAATGATAAAGGCAAACCATAACCACGAATCCTTTAAAAAAGTGGATGGAGGCGAATAATTCCAAAATGCGTTTCTGGAAGAAGATATTTAACAAAATGACTCAAAACACAGGGGGAGGGGATGGTTGCAGGCTGGATCTCAACAGGTCTCAACACTTGGCTCCAAAATTGGCTGCCTGATCATTTTCCGGTTTCTTTGTTCTCCCGGGTTTTGTTCCTCTCTCCTACAGGCAAAGCCTACGCGCCCGAGTTCTACTACGACACCTACAACCCGCTGTGGCAGAACAGACCCCGTGTCTACTCCTACAGCCTCCAGTGGACCCAGATGAACCCCAACGCCGTGGACCGCATCCTCGCCTATCGCTTAGGGATCAGGCAGGTGAGGAAAGAAATTCGTTGGGGCAGGATGTGCCGTTCAAGCCTGCTGACCTCTGTGAGGAGGAACAGGCCTTATTTATTTTATTTATTATTTTATTTTATTTTATTTTATTTTATTTTATTTTATTTTATTTTATTTTATTTTATTTTAATTTATTAAATTTTATTAAATTTTATTTTATTAAATTTAAATTTTCTTTATTTACATTTTATTTTATGTTATTTTAAAACGTATTTCTTTTTTCCTCCTTCTTTTCATCTTCTGTGAGTCAGAATCGTTTCTCCTCCTTCTGGAAGGTTTGCTGCCATCTTGCAGAGGTAGTCCTCTGCCACTTGCAGATCCCGGAAACTAATTTGCACCTTTGCAGTGTGAAACTCAGAGATTTAAAGAGCTGTTCCTCGGAGAGTTTGCAGAGGCTGTGGCTCAAGATATGCTAGAAAGATTACATGCAAGAAACTTGCATTGAAATTAAACTTTTTATCTCTCTGTATGTATCTATATATCTTTGATTAGATCTTCCATGTAAATAGATAAATACGGGGATAGCTGTAGCTTTCCTATGGGAACACGCGGTGATCCCTGAGAACCAAGATGGTTTTTTGACCACATTAAAGCTGATCACACTTGTGTCTTCATAAATTCACTGTGAACTTTTCAATGGGAACTGGCACTGGTAAAGCCGCGTGGGACTGACCCACTTGCAGAGGAACTGTTAAATTAACGTAACCATCCCTGTTAATCTCCCCTTTAACAATTCTAAAAAAATTGTTTGAAGGTTATTTGTAAATTGTTTGAAGGTTTGAAGGCTGCAAACGAGGTTTAATAGTGAAAGGATTAATCTGCGCATTGCTTAAACTCTCGTTAAATGGCAACACCTCTGCTTACTCCCCTTTGCAGGGCAAAGTGATCTTTGCACTTGCACTTTCCTATAGAAAAGCCCATAGAAAATCTCACAATTTTATCTTCTAGAGGCAGAAAATCGTTGTGCCATAACGCTCATTCACGATCCTGTCTAGAATCTGTCCATACCAAACACTGCCCGTGTGCCAGTTTGACACCGATGCCTCGGGTTTCGGCATTGCTAGGCTTTCTCAGGGAGAAATTTATGGTTAGAAAATTATGTGCCTTGCTACGAACACCTCTTTGGCCACCATGTCCACCTCCGAGTCGTACGTTACCAGTTGGGCCACCAGATTTGGGGTCTGGCTGAGGCGTGCCGTGCCTGGTTGGGGTCTCGGGGGGTCCCACCACCCGTGTGCCCCCAGCTCCCGCTCCCCTCCAGGACCTGCCGTGATCGAATGAGGATGTTTTGCTGCTTACTCGTGAGAATCCATCTGATACTGTTTTGGTCTTGTTTTATGCTCTCCTGTTGAGCTTGCTTTTCTTCAAATAATACCACAACAAATTGATTCAGAAAGTATATGTTTGGTTATTCAGTGCCTGAAATAATAGTTCATGTGGGCAGAAAGAGACCAGGGATTAAGACAGATTCTTGAAAACATCTTTTTTTTTTTTTTTTTTTTTTTTTTA
>NW_020799101.1:1786328-1830563 GCF_003259725.1 Athene cunicularia | reverse complement strand
ATATATATATATATATATATATAAATTAAATTAATTGCATTAGTATTTTTAGCTCCTTTTTTTTTTTTTTTTCATTCCATTTTACTTTACTTTTAATTATCTATTTATATAATTATCTAGAGTTACTTTGCTCTAATTTCCTTGACAACACTCTCTGTCAGGCTAATCAAAATATTTTCCTTTCGTCTATCTGAAGCCACATTTAAAAGCAGGTGATTTAGAACCTAGTGAGCTATCTGGACACACTCATCCATTATTGCAGTAATTCCCCCTGAAACGAGGGTGATAATTAAACTTCTTATTTTTGTTGGCACCTACGGGTACTAGCTACCAGCAAATTGCCTTCTTCACTGTTTGTGTTTAGTTTATTTGACTTAGCAATGTATTTTTCACTGGGTTTTGCTGTGGCTTTTATTTAACAATAAAAGTGGGGATGAGCATCCTGCAGGAGCGGCAGAAAACGCGGCTCCCAGCTGCGCAAAGTTCATCACAGAGTCAGGGCTGGAGGGTTTCCAGGTTGAAGCGAAGGTCTGAGCTAGAGAGCAGCCTGCAGCCCAACACGCCGCTGTTGTAAGAGGTGACTGCTCTTAATCTTCGTTTTAATCTTCTAATGCATTGCAAAACACTGCCAGTGGGCTACGCAGTGGGTCAGTGTCTTGGTAGCTGCTTCTGATTCGATTAACGCCATTACCTTTATCTGATCAGTAAATTGCTTTTGTATTAAGAATGCCAAAATCAGAGCACAAGCGTCTCTTCCTCTTTACCTGACCTGTACATCGCTGCTTCACTTGAGACAGAATCCAGGCAGGATTTGGGGTATATTTAATAGATTGCTGGTGTAGGCTTGCTGAATTTTCTGTGGAATTCTTGAAGTCTCTAACATTGACAATAATTTTAATGCCGTTTTACAAAAGCGACACTTTCTTATGAGACGCAGAGTGGTTTAGCTCCATTTCTGCATTTGCCAGGTGGTTGTAGAAACCAACACCGAGGATGTGCTTAATAATGAAACTTTTAAAGCAGCCTGATAATAGAATGTGCTAGACTGAGGATTTTCACTAAAGACAGACTGTTCTGCTAGAAATAATTAGATTAGACAGTGTTATAACGAAAGTATCTTCACTGGTTGGCATATAGTACGATTGTAGAGTTGGAGCTGTCTCTAATGACCGGCTCAGGCAAAAAGAGTTTTGAAAAGTTTTGCTGCGAGCAGAAACTCTTGGAGAGAAAAGGCCAGAGCCAGAGGTACAGTGAAGGCAGGAAACAGGTGGAGCAGAGATGCTGAAGCAAAGGAGCCATGCCGTGCTGAGCGGGGTGCTTGCAGTGAAAATAATTCAGCTCTGTGTACGTAGAGGCACAAGGAGGAGGAACGAGCTGTTTCACCATGGATGCCAGGAGCTGATGTGCTGTCAGGACCTTCAGGATTCCATGGGTGCTTTGTAACATCAAAAATAAACGTTTGGGGAACAAAACTAATCCATTTAAGAAGTGAATTGGAAATCCGTAAGAATCACTTCATTTATATGTCTGTTATCTATATGTCTTTCGTTAAGGTCATTGTATAGCTCTCCCTCCACCCCTCTATTTAAAGCTAAAATTATTAAAATTATTAAAACTGTTTAATGCACGTAGAGCACACTGATGGTGAGCAGCAGTCTGTTCAGTTGAATTTGCCCTGCTGGCATGGTAATGTGTGACGGATGCTCCCTCCTGGGAGAACCAGGGAGGAGCAGGAGTTATTTAGAGCACTTTGTTTTCTACTTAAGCCCAGACACTCCTCTTGTTGCCTTTTGGGGGTTCATTCTGTGCTTCACTTTTACAAGCAACAGCTCTTGTCTGCGTTTGTCCACATGGACAGTGGCTTCCCGGTGCTGGGTTTTAATGATCTTTGAGGATGCTGAGCTGCGGTATCTGCCAAGCCTGCTGTGACGGAGCATCGAGTCACCAAGCAGTCTGCATGGCTGCGCCCCTCTTTAATTGAACAGTGACAAATAACCGTTTTAAAAAATGCGGCGCTAACTAAGTGGCCAGAGAGTTTTGCTTTTTTGAGTGAGTGTAAGAGCTGCTGTTCATGTGCTTTGACAGTGCTCAGAGCCCTCAAGCATGTCTTGAGGAGACGGCACAGCTCTGCGGTATGCATCCAGGCCCTGGCCCTCCAAGGAGTTATTATGGATGTGTTCTTCTCCTCACGGAAATTTCTGGCTTGTTCATTTAAAAAAAAAAAAAAAAAAAAAAAAAAAAAAATAAAAACCAGTCTAGACAATTTTTGGCAGGGTAAAAGGGGCTTGAAGTGGTTGGTCCCTTTCCCAAAAGGAGGAACGCCCTCGAGGGCAATGGATTCAGTGTACGGCCAGTCCTGCTGCCAACCTTTGACATAAACATTCTGAAGGTGACAGAGAAGTCCCACAATATATATAATATCTCCATGGGCCACCACAGCCGAAGGAAGCAAAGATTAAAGTATCCCTTTCACTACCATGCATTCTCCTGAATTTAGAGAGCATAAAGTTGGTGAACAACCGTCTTGGTACATCTGGGCACATCTGCCACCTGAGTTCCACATGTCAAAACAAGGAAAGAAATAATTGACCCCATCCCTTCTGCCTATTAGTTTTCATGAGTTTTTTCCAGGCTGGCAGTGAGAGGAGGACACACTCCTGATTCAAGAGCAGCACACCATTCTAGTACCTCAGAGCATCAGTAGGTTTTCCCACTGCCGAAGGAAGAATCTGAAGACAGATCTGAGCAGAAAAGTAAGAGACATATGAAGCATAAACTCAGGTCCATTTGAGATGCTCATTTATGTTTACCGGAGTCTTGCATGGCAGGCTAAGTTGGAAATTAGGGATAGAGCAAGAGCAGGGTATAGTCAAGAGGAGTAGGTAGGAGTCTACGACCACTTGTTGGTAGAGAACAGGGGGGAAGACATTTCATACTTGAAGATACAGATCTGAAAGCAGACGAAGAACAAACGAAGTCAGTTCATCTCAGCGATCCCGACTTAGTCATGGAGGGGTTCTACAGCTTCTGCACGGCCATGGTCCTGGGGCAGCCTTTACCTGGCAGAGCAAGTGCAGTTACCTCCTTGACCCCTAAAGAGCCCACATTGCCTCTTGTAGTGGCCAAAGGGGATCGTATTGTATTGAAAATGCAAGGATTTTGACATGTTTGCATTCTGTGAGTGGAGCTCTCGGACACGCAGGCATGTGTTTGCAGTGAATCAGGGCTCAGAGTCCAAGCTTCGTCTTGGTTTTGCTCAACAAGGCAGAGCATTGCATGGCCCATTGCCTCTGTGGGTCCATCTGTCTCCAGCCCTCTTTCTCTGGGGTTTGCTTTATTTTTCTTTAATATTCCTGGAACGGGGCTGCCAGATTCCACCGTGTATTAATTACCAGCACAGTGCTACACATTTCTGTCAGATCCTGCTTCTTGTCACCTACCAGAGTTAAAATAAAGGCATGTCTCAGGCACAGGAGGATAATATAGGGTAGGAAAGCAGGGCATAGGAGAAATTTATCTGCCAATTTAAGCACTGGTTAAAGAGAAGTTGAAACTGATACAGCAAATGCTAGAAAAGTTATTTGAGGAAAAAAAAAAAAAAAAAGTTGGAGATGTGTTTAATGGCATATGAGGGAGGCTAAGAAAGTCAAGAAGGGAGAGGGGAGGTCCTGTCCATTGAAGGAGGGAGTCACAAGCACAGTGTCATTTTTCTGCCGATAGAATGACAGTGGAAATAAATGAATGGAAATCGTTATTTACTTAAGTATTTAGAATGAAAGTCACAAGGAATTTACTGTAGCGCGCTCAAGGCCTCCACCTGATAGGTGGTAACTCTCCAGATGTTCCTTCTCTCAGGATCATGGTGCTGCCATCACACAACCTACTGCAAAGGGAAAGATGTTTGCAAGCTGAGTATTTTCATTTGGTTTACTATAAAACACGTAAAATAGCTGTACAGCCAAATATATCCAGAAGTTGCGTTCATAACCATTCAAAAAATAATTATTACTTACATCTGTAGTAATTAATTTCAGGGTGGGGAAGTGAGAGGGTTGAAAATTCACATGTATATTGAAATATTTCTACTGCTGTTTTCATGAAAAATTTTTAAGCTGCCTTCTACAGAGAGTTGTAAGCTGCCCCAAAGATTTCACATTTCTTTTTGGAAGTCTAAACAAGGCTTTGCTGTTTTATTTGTTTGGTTTGGGTTTTTTTTTGTGTTTGTTTTGTTTTGTTTTGTTTTGTTTTCCCCTGTTATGTCTGCACTTGTGAAATGAGACGGAGACGGGGTTTTTTTGGGGGGGAGAAAAAAAAAAAAGAGTGCAACATGCAAAGGCATGTTTCTTATTGATTTTCTTGGGTTTGGTAAATTGAATTAGAGAAGCATTGGCTCTGTTTTACAATTTGCAGTTTGCGATACTGATACCTCCTTTTCTTATTCTTCGCAAGCCTGAGGCTCGACTGTCGCAACAGCAAGCTGCGGGCTGTCATTTCAGTTTTGTACCAAAGTCTTTTAATTACCATTTAAAAACAGTTACGTGTCCCAGTCTTTGGATAGATTAAGCAAATTCTTATGTATACTTCTGAAAAATATTCTACGGATTACCTCTTAAGAAATTCAGATACACATAAATAGATCTTTTTCTGTGAGGTCCCAAAGTTCTGACTTTGATCCCAAAGAGGCTCCTGACAGTAACCACTCTTCCTGGTCCGGGAATTGAGCCGTGCACCTCTGGAGTAGCTTCTTTTGAAGGCCGTGGGCTGTATTTTCTAGAGATGCAAACGGAAAACAGCCCAGGCAGAGCGGTGCCCATTCATGTTACCGCAAAACATGGACCGTGAAACTAAACTCCCTTTCTTCATAAAAATTTACAGGCAAAATCTAGCACACTCATTTGATCCAAGCAATTACTGCCTGCTGGGGCTGCCTTGGTCTGATTTTCATTATATAAGCATAACCTCTGGCTATTTCATTAGTAATGTTAATACCTAATTCATATTAACTTTCTAGTCTGGTTTCTTAAGGAAACAAGACACATGAGTATGTCCTAAAATTAACTGTGTGTGATTTCTAAAGCCAGCTCATCAGTTTGGTTGGATCTGATGGGGAAAAGCGGTGCAGCAGGCAAGGAGGGTCCCACCAGTATTGTGAAAGCATGAGAAAGCTGAGAAATATGTCTTTATATGAAAAAAAAAAAAAAAAAAAAAAAAAAAAAAAAAAAAGAAGAAGGGTAGAATCACATCAATCAAAAAGAAAAAAAATCACGGACCTGGGGCCGACTGTATGATTTCCCTAGCTTCATAGCAAGCTCTGTGGAACCCCCTCCTGGGATACCTTGCATTTTGGGGCGATATCTGATCTTTGTCTTCAGGGTGTCATATCTGTACATCTATGCAGATATTCATGTACATTTATGCATTGCAGGAACCAGAGAGCTCTGTTGCCAAGTCTCCTTCTTGACTTTTGCCAACAATGGCAAAATGGTAATTCCCTAAAGGACAAATCCTGAGGAGAAGGAGCTTATCACGCTCTTGTGCTTGAAGCAGTAACGGTGATGTAACCCGAGGCTTCTGTTGCACGGTTCCCTTCAGTGAAAAAAATAAAAAATACAGAGTTATTTGTACTTAGGAGTGTACACTTTCACCCAACATTGCCAAAATCAAGGCCCAGGCTGTGGCATCAGCCTGTGCGTGGTGGTAACACTCAACTTTCATTTATTCTGTCTCAGCAGAAGGACCTGCAATATGAATTGATTACTGTTGACAAAGGCAGCGCATCAGTCCAACGTTAGGAAACATGCGGGAGAAAATGGAGTAAACTGAAGAGCAATTTAGTGAGAGAAAAATGACTCAAGCTGCGGGAATTTGTTTTAGTAAATGAGTTATTTGCTTCTGACTACATTTACACCCTCGTGGTAGGGTTGAGGCTCCCCATCCTGATGGACCTTGTGCATGCACGGAAGCACAGCGCTGGCTTTGTGGGCTGCAGCCAGAGCCTTGGGTGGCGGTGGCTGAGCTGCACGAATCGCCATCACCACCCAAACAAGGATGTGCTTTTCTTTACGTTGTCTAGCACATGTGGGCACCCCTCCGGCAGAAGCTCGGCCCTTAATGAAAACACACTC
Organism: Athene cunicularia; assembly: GCF_003259725.1. NCBI lineage: Eukaryota > Metazoa > Chordata > Aves > Strigiformes > Strigidae > Athene > Athene cunicularia. Next base: position 1,824,438 of record NW_020799101.1, on the reverse strand, counting down.
CACTTACGGTACAAACAGCAGAAGAGCAGATGAGATGGGATGTGTGTTTTCGCGACTTTTTTTTTTATTTTTCCCCCCTGCTGTTGTGTACTTGTCAATGAATGCAAACAGCAGGCAGTCAGGATTTTGACACTGATCGGATCCAGATTTAATATGAAAAATATGATTCCCTATAAATATTTTTCATTACTCTGCCTTACTTATATAAATTCCTTTGAGGCAGGACTGTTTTGTTTTTTTTTAAAAATATCTGTAAATGTCAGCAATGATTTTCTTGTTAGTGTTGTTTTCCTATGATGTCATGCAATTGCTCAGAAATATTAATGCAAAAAATGAAAACTAACAGAGAAACAGAGCAATGAGACTTTGAAAACTGAAGATCTACATAAAAATTATGGCATATGTCCTCAGGCAAATGCATGACAAGTAAGAGTTGTGTGTCTGGCATGCAGCATGCTTTTCGTCATAGTACAATATAGCATAAATAAATTTTGAAGAGGCCTTTGAGCATTACAGAAACTTAATTCTGGTGAGGAATGCATCCTCTTTGGTGAAGAGAGTTTCAGATCAGCATCAATGCCTAGGAATCATAAATAAAATTGCATAGTATATTGCAGGCACCCTGTTAAAATACGTTGGGGTATCAGGATAAAACTTGGCTGCCCTTGCTCAAGGTGTAGGTCCCTTATCCCCGGAGTTTATCGGTGCCCCAGACAAGCCATAGGTGCTGAAGGAGAGGTGCAACCCAAAGGGGAATGGAGGTGGAAGTTGTCTGAGCCAAAGGTTGTCCTTCAGCCGTGACATTTTGTGTCTCCTCATGTACCGTTCTTCCCTGAACTGGTTGAGTTCCCTTTGGACTATTTGCACTTTTGATCCCCGTATCAATCGCCCCACGTCAGCCAGCTCATGGCTGCCACTGCCCCTTGCACGGGAAGCGAGCATGCTGAAGTAGCCTGAAGAACACTACTCCTGACACCATCACATGGCCCAAAATTAAATAATGCCAGAATAGAGCAGTTTGACCCACTGGATAAATACTGCTCGTTGAATGAGCTTCAGCTCTCTCCCTGTGTCCTCATGTGTCTTCCGTATGTCCTTCCATATGTGTCCTTACGTCTTTGTTCTCTCAAGACCTGTTCTGAAGATTTGCTGTGTTCTCCCTGTGTCGGTAGGATACATCCGTGCATTATTTCATGGGCTGGAAGGAACTTTTCTCACATCATTCTTCTGAGATGATTTCATGAAACTGAAACAGAGAGAATGGTCAGAAATAGTCACTGCTAGTAGGGCTCGCTTTGGGAGAGGGATTTCTCCTCTGCGTATTTAAAGGCAGCATCAAGATTCACCCTCAGAGAGACTTCACCTGAAATCTGGATGTCCCATGTCACCAAGAATACGTGCCGTCACTCTCATGCTGGACGTTTTCGTGCAGTGTTTCCCCTCACCACCCTCCTGAGACATCTCGCTGTTTCTGTAGGCTTTGCATCTGGTCTCCTGGGCAGGTTGTCTTCAAACTCAGCGCCGTGGCCAGGTATAAGGAGGGCAGGGGCAGCTCTCAGCAGAGCGTGGCAAAAGAGTTTAGACTCCAAGGGCTACCAAATTCAAACAAGAACGCGGAGTTTCACTGCACTATACTTCACGGTGAAAAAAAAAAGTCCAGTTTGTGTTTTTTTCTGTCAGGCAAGTATTGAGTATTCACTGTGTTTCTGGTCCTTGGTAAGAAATGGAACTGCTCTTGTGTGGCTAAGAAAGCTGTCACATCCCTTAGCATCTCCCCTCTGCACTCCCCCTGGGATGAGCAATTCTGGCAACCTTTAAAGGGAATATTTATCTTCTGAGCTCCCTGACCTGTTTCTGAGGCCACGCAGGTTGAATCAGTATCTGCACATCTAGATACAGTGCATGAACAAAAACTATTAAATCTCTTTGAGGTCTGCCTGGCTGTTCCCTAGCACTGTTAATGAGTGCGTTTACAAAATGAACACTGCAGGTCTTTGGATGTAAAAAATAAAAATGAGATGAATTAACCGTTTGCCAGTGATCAAAGCTGACACCTGACAAACATTACTCCCCCCTGAGCAGCCTTAATGACTGCCTAAGGGACAGCCAGTGCAGGACAGACCCCAGCACTGGGAGCTCTGCGGACCAGGGCTTCCTCTTGTTGGGATGATCCCGTGACTCCTGCCTCCAGGTTTCTGCAAAACCAGCTATTCCTGTTAAAAGTGTTAACTTTTATATCGATCTGAAGATAATAGATTAAGAATCCCAGATGTCTTCTAGACACTTGGGTATTTTTTACTGGACACAGTCTCTCTGTCTCTCACCATAAATTCTGTCCTTACTGAAACAGATATATGTAATTTAGGAAAAAAATAATAGGAAAAAATTAATTATAAAAAAATACATTATGCCAACCCCCCCCCCCCAAAAAAAAAAAAAAAAAAAAAAAATCCAGCTGAGGCTAGAAAGAATTTCTTTGTTTTTCAAAGTCCTGTACAAATTTTAGCTGTAGTTTGGAGAGAAGAGGTGGTAACTGATAATTATCCTTCTTTAATAACACAACTAGCATGGCAATTCCTTAAACACAGGTTTTGCTTGCTCCTAGGTGAGGGTTGTTTGTAGTTATATCAAGAATATACTAGCCAATGAATACTAAGTAGGCACTTTTGTAAAATCCTGCGCATTACAAAACTTATAAATCGGGATGAGCGTGATTTGTTTCTATAGACAACTGCTTCATCCATTCTTTTGCTGTTAGAAAACTGTTTATTCTCTGAAACATGCGGATGTTTAAATTGAATACAAACCATATTGCCTTTCAATAAGCAAACGAGCACCCTACTGCAATGCATCTGTGTTTCTGGGCTGATTTAAAACATCGCATTTACATTTTGAGAACTTCATTAAACGTCTAGTGGCTATTTCCTCTCCTTTTGTGCAGCAATTGTCTTAAGTAGTTAAGAAATGGTTTGTGGAAACATTCATATCTGACAGTTGAGCAGTTATTTATTGGCAAAAATTCATTCTTACTTAAAAAGTTAAGCAAAATCAGTATGTTCACTTTCCTTAGAAATGCACTTTGGCATCATGCGCTTGTCTTAACGCATTATTACTCCTTGATCTATTTATGCAGAGACTCATGTAGATTGCTTAAAATGCAGCCTTGTTTTTCCAGTTCATTTACCAAGACAACCTCGCTTGTTCATGGTATTGACTAAGCAGCGAAGCTCCAGCGTGCCGTACTTTAAAAGGGTTGGGTTTGTCATCTTGATTGCAGCTACAGTCATTAATTTGTCACTGTGTAATTATTTTGTATGAAAAAAAAAAAAAAAATACGGTCATTTGTAAATAGCTTTTAGAAATCACAAGAAAATTAGTTAGTTCAGTAGTGACAGGAGTGCACTATCTGTCATTCGAGATCCATCCGGAGAAGGTTGTAGCACTGTGGGATTCTCGCTAAGTCGTCACCACTGAAATATGAAACATGTCTTGGGATAGATAGGTTCTTGATCATGGAAATGTAGTTGTTGGTATAAGCATGAAGTGTTTAATTTAAACTCAGGAACTTAATCTTGATGCCACTTTGATAATTGTAACTCTTGTTGCCCTGATAAAAATAATGGTCTGCCTATTGCGGATAGATGAGCCCGCTGTTTAATATGCAAACCCACATCGTGCTGTTGGCAGGAGCATTGCTTGGCGGGGCCCTGCTCACCCGTGATGTGGCTGTACTGTGAGCTTTGAAGTGTGAGAGTCAGCGCCAGCCCAGTTTCCTAATATCTGAACTTCAAATTTGATATTTCACTGAGAAGGAATGAGAAAACTTTTTTTCTGAAAACTAGCCTTAACAGGGATAAATAATTAGCCCACATTTTGTGAATGTCCAGCAGAACGGGGATTAAAAAATTAAAAACTCTTGGTAGAAGTCTAGCAGTAGTGAAAGAGCAGGAGAACCTGCCCTGCTGAGGTTGGGAACAGTGCAGCTCCTGTTTGATCCCACAGACTTCAGTGAATTCATCTGGGAGCCAGCCAGTTTTAAAATCTTAAAATGGGTTCTTTAAGGACGTAAAAAAAAAAAAAAGAAGATAGTGACTTGAACGCAGTGTCATCACATTCAAGGTTGGGATCCATCTGAGTCCACACATCAGCTTCACATTGTGACCAAGATTTGCTCTACCAAAAGCAAAATCATACCACCCGCTTTGGGTCAACGGGTGGTTCCGCCGTTCCCAGGAAAACGAAAGCAGAGAGGACGCGTCTCCAGCGGGTCAAACCAAACGTGGCACGGTGGACTCTGACAGGGTTAGGACTGAGTGGGTGATGAAAATACTGTGGGGAGATTGGAGCCACATATTACAGCCGCAGGAAGAGAGGGAATAATTTTTAAAAAGGATTTTATACTTGACTTCTTGGTAGCGTTCACATGTTTATTCAAACTGTTTCAGGCAGAGTTCCAAAACAATACCGGAAGCAGTAACCCCAACAGACAGTTGATAATAAACATCAATATTTTAATCAGGAAACATTAGCTTGTCGTAGTGCTCAGGTGAGCTTTGGTCCTGGAGCAGAACAGAGAAGGGAAGGTGGCACTGGGGGTGCTGTGGCGGAGTCCGGGGCTCCTGAAGCGTTGGTGGGGAATATGATCAGTGTGAGGCGCAGCCTCTGATCGGTGAGTAGAGTTAGCTGACGGCTACAACACTTCATCCATCAGTAACAGCAGACTGGATTTATTTAGGTAGTTTTAATTTAAACCGTGGAGTGAGGATGCATCCAAACTAACTGGCAATAAAACTGGCACGTGCGACACTGTTGGGATTCCAGAGGGTTTTCTGCGAGAGAATGGCCATGTGAGCAGTCCTGCGTGAGAACAAGACTGGTAAGAGCCTCAGCCTGAGCGAGAATGCGATAAGGATGTGACCCGGAATGAGGGGGGAGAAACTCGACGAGACAAACAACCCCCGGCAGGGGTTGGGATGGAAGAGGCAGTTCGCCAAGGCAGGGTGCCTGGCAAGGTTGATGTGGCACCTTTATCCAATCATAAGAAGGTTTAAAGCACGGGCTAAGTTAACTGTCCAGTCTTGAGGACTTGTCCTGCGTGTTACTCACGTCTGCGGGAGAATGTTATAAAAGGGCGGAATTAGTTGTGATAAACGGGCATCGCTTGATCTCACTGGTCGTGTGCGTGCTCAGCTCTCCCGCACGACACCATCAAGGCACCTGTTGTGTATCGCAGTGTAACTCAGGAGATTATAAATCCTCCTGCGTGTAGCATTTATGGGAAAAGCAGTGTAGAGTACAGGGAGTTTCCATTTCTCAGGGTCACTCTTGCACACAGCCTTCCGTTTGTAACTATCCTGCCTAACACTGGAATTGAAGAATGAGGACAACTTTGTCTGTCTTTCATCACGGTGAACTGCAGAGATTTGGTCACCCTCTGCTTGCTTCTGAGGGTGCTGAGGTCTGCCAAGACATTGTCTGCACATGAGGAATGTTCTTCTGTCTCATTAATAGCTCTCTGAAAAATATTCTGACATGGATGTGTTCCAGTTTTGGGTTTGGCTTTGGAATTAGTGACCCAGACTCATCTGATTTATTTTTGTATTTCAAAGCATCCTTGTACATGGTCGTTGGTCAGCCTTTGGAAATGGCCAGTGCTCCAGTAGTTGCTTTCATTAGATGTTCAGTGATAAAGTGGAGCTCAGCCATGGGGGGAGCCTGAAGATCATGAAATAAATGAGCACAGGGATATAGTGTAGCATGCACCAGGCTAGGAACATGGGCAAATTCAGGATTTGGGGCTAAAGGGCCGTGAAACCTGACATGTTAAATTGCCTTGACATATTCTTGTGTGTTGTCAAAGTGCATAGAAAAATGGTCCCAAACATCACTCAGAGTGTTTCTGGAAGTTTATCCACCCAGAACAAAAACCCTCTTTGGAACCTCACCTTCAAGCTCTTGCTTCACTGAGCACATGTTCAGTTTTTCTTGAGCAGCTGTGAATATCTTTGTGCTTTTCCATACCGGCTCCTAAGAGGGTGGACGCTGCTCACAACACTCCTGGTGCTGCCTGGGCATCACGCGGAGGTTTTTCTTTTCCATAGTTTGTCTTTCACCGGAGACAGATTCAGGTAGGTGTTTTTACAAATGATAACAGTGAATCCCGAGTTGCACAAACATTCAAGCAGCGCTGAGCGAGTGTTTCCAGCTCTCTGCTATTTACTGTCAGCAGGATGAACACAAATGAGTGAGACTGACGGAGCGGACACGAAGGGGCTGCAGCTCTGATCTCCGTGGTGGCTGCTCTGCTCCTCAGCAGGCGATAGCCACGTTCACGCACCGCCAGCAGCGATGCAGCCACGGTGACCTAGAAAACGAACAGCTCCGCTTTAAAGAAGTAATAAAAAGTCAAGCGGCACCTGTAAACCGGAGAGTAACTTTTTCAAGCTTGTTATTTGAAAGATTAAAGTTCCTACCTTTCCTTTATTTTTCAGTCTACAGATGTCTGCGGTCCCAGTCGGTTGATAATAAGAAAGTCTCTTCAAACAGCCCGGAGCAGGTCACTTCTCTGTGTGCTTCCTTCTGGTCACCGTTTGGCTTTATTTTATTTTTAACTCCTGCTTTCATTCAGCTCCATACAGGGTCAGACGTATTCAAATACGTATTATGTGCTCGTGAAAGGGATCTCTGTGAAGGTTGCATGGCCACTGCCTGCAAAATGGAGTATATCATTTTCTGGCCGTGCCATAACTTGTAGTTCCCATAGCCATGCGCGTACGGATAGGCGTCAACTTTGCCACAAACGAAAAAGTGAATGGGTATAAATTTTATTGCCTTTCTGATTAGAAAAAAAAAAAAAGTCATACCTGTTATAAATCCAGAGCTTACCCTTTGTCCCTGTGTGCAAGGTTCTTAAAAGCAAAGAAACAAGAACCTTCCAGCTATGAAATATCCTCAACTACAGTTCACCTAGCAAATGGGCTGAAGTGTCTTAATTGATATAACAGAAGTTTTTATTATCATTAATTTGAATGGAAAAAACAGAAGGCAGTATGTTTATTCTTCCAGTAAAAAAAAAAAAAAAAAAAAGTTTTTAGCAGATATTTGTGCTGTATTTTGATTTTACTCTAATAAAAATCACCTCTCTTCCTGGGCTACCATTTTCCACCCTGCCTTTAAAACCTCAGATGTAATGCATATTTAAAGAGGACTTAACTGTTGGATCATCTAGCTTCCAGCTTTTCTATACCAGCTTTCCTTAAATTGTTCCTGTCTCTTCTTCAAATATTAGGCCGTAAATTTGGATCATGGACAGATGTTTCTGACATCTGAATCGCTCCTCCATCAATCCATAGACCATAAAAACTGTGTCTATAACATTCTTCATCTTTGGAGTCCAAGTTCTTAATTAGTAAAGACTCAGGGACTTCTAGTTCCTTAAAAAAAAAGAAAAAAAAAAAAAAGAGTCATTTTTTTCTTATGCTTTTGTGTGTGCTACATAAAACCAATTACACAACATGGTAAACACAAAATAAGTGAAATGAATGGTAGGAGCAAATACAGGATGATTGTTAATGTAATCCCGCAAGAAGGAAGTTGGTTACATGCCTGCGATTGTTATGGATTCAAAGTTAGCTAATTGAAAAGGATTGTGCCCAATCTTAAATGTGCTTTAGACTCTGTTTTCCAGGCAGAAAAGAGGGAAGGAAGAGGTTTATCACGTGGCTGCCGTTTCCATGTGCCTCGTCTCCTGGAGAAGGGAGGTGGGTGCTGGTCCACTGGGTGCTGGTGGCAGCACAGGCAGGTCCTGCCCAGCGAAGGGGTGGCCACGTCCTCCTCCAGCCAATATCTCCAGCCTCAGAACAGTGTCCAACCTCCTGCGGGGCACTTCAGCTCAGGGGACGTCCCTGGCAAACCTCATGGCACACCGGGTTTGATCTCTTGGTCCCTGTTGCCTCAAGAGCATCTGGCATCTGCATTTGCAGGAGAGTAGAGAGCAGGTACCAGCTCGGCACGGAAACAAGCGTGAGGTTGGGGCGGTTCCACTGACAGTGTGTGAAAACATAAAAAAAGAAAAGAGATGTCATCAAGAGCGGTGTTACGGGATGCACGGTGGAAAAGAAACTGATGATGAGCATGGCAGAACATGCTTTGCAGCTGGCCTGGTTGTTTTTTTTGCCCGAATTACAGATATTTGTCACCGTAAGTCATTTCAGGGCCGTAACTGTCCTTTGAAATGACGATGACACGGGAGACACCTACCGGATAAGGTTTATGTTCGAAACCGGATAGCTCTGATTATATTGCTGGGCAAAATTGTTAAAGAAGAGCAGCCACCGGGTTTCCACGGCAGAAATAAGGGAGTTTTTCCTCTGTGGTGTGCTGCAGATAGAAGTATTTGCCCATGAACTGAAAATTGCTACTATATATATATAACTGCTAAAGAAAACACTTTTTTTTTTTTTAATTAAGGAACATCAATTGTCGTCATTGTTATAAATTGTAAAGAAATTACTTTAAAGACTGCCACTTTTTTTTTTTTTTTTTTTTTTTAATAGGAGTATACGGTAGATTAATTTACACTGCACTCAGTTGTCATTAATTAAGGAGATGCTTGTCTGACTTTTTGAGTCAATGAAGAAATTTATGGTTGAAATCAATAGGCCAAGTACAATGGACTTGAGGATGTGTTTATTTTTTATAAACATAACTGTGCATATAGGCAATCGATATTTAATCATCCCATAGGATTAATTTCTCAAGAAATCTATATGTTCAAGTGTTTTAGAGAATATAGTGTTTCTCAGCAGCAGGCACAGAATAAATGCCCTTCCGTTGACAGCGTGGAGGAGATGGTTTCTGCCTGCTGCAATAAAACGCTGCCGCATTTGTGCAGTCCCGTCCTCGGACTTCAGGGAAATAAATTTTGCTTTTCTGTTAGTTTTAGGGATCAAAGGTTTCTAAATATTCAGAAGTAATCAAGGAGAAAGGCCCTGGGAAGGCTTCCGTGCTCTGGGTTGATGGAACGTAGGTATGATCTGGTAAATTAATTACAGGTTAGGCACAGGATAAGGCTAATAAAAGCTCCCAGAAACTAACGTGATTTCTCCTCAGAGCTTTGCAAATATTCAAAAAGCATTGGAAAACTGTTGATTCAGCTTGTCAAAAGTAAATTTCCCAAAATGTGTTTCATCCTTATCTGCCTAAGGTCAAGGGCTTTGATGATAAGAGTTTTTCTCCTTCAGAAATTCTTTTTCAAGCAAATCCCGATTCTTACTAATTTTAAAGATCTGGACACGTGGTTTGATGTGCAGGCAGGTGTTTTACGGTTGTGTTTGCTTGTGTATTCTCTCTTTGACGCATCAGTCTTCACTTTTTGATACAAAAAAGCACAGCCTGGCTGTAAGGGAGAGGCTGTACAGGTGCTTTTGAGGAAGTTGGGTGATGTGGATTAGGCTCCTTCCCACCCAAGGGACACAAAATAAATGCTGAGAGCTCTGGAGGCAGGAGCAAAGGCAGAGAGCTGGGATGTTCTTGGTGCTTTAATGCCAACCAGTGAGTGACCGAGAGCTTTGGGTGCCTCCAGAGCCTCCCCAGTTTCATTCTAGGAGTTTGAACTACCCTCAGGCATTGTGGGAATCTAAATCCTATTTTTAGGGTGTCTTGGGCATTTCAGTGCTGGCGTTAGGTGCCGCAGCATCGTGCAGACCTTTAAAAACGTTGTGCTAGAAAACCCTCGTTCCTCCAGTCGGTCACATCCGATTCCATGTAGATCTGACCTTCATTTTTTTCCGTATCAGCAAGTAAATGGGCTCAACTTCTACCCTTATTTTCAACAGTTTTATTATTTTTCAGCCAAGGGTGCTGCTGCTGTTTCACACCAGATTTGCGAGGCCGCGGCTGGCAGGGGTCTGTCAGGGCTGTCCCCGGCTCCATTCAGCTGCTTCACTTCCAGTGTGAGCCTGGGTTTAATTTCCCAGTGGAAGAAGAAGGTTGAAAGCTGGATGTGACGAAAGTTGTGCAGATACCGATTTCCTTTATTTATTTGTTCAACAGCAGAGCTAAAAAAAATCAGGCCAGGGGACGTTTTGTGCCAAACCTAGTGAAATTTTTGAGATGTTTGTTGGTTTGGTTTTGTTTTTTGGTTTTTTTTTGTTTTTTTTTTCTGGTTTCCATGGTAAAAATGAGAATTAAAACAGATCTGGTGTTGACTGCAAGGCAAAAAGATGTGTGTTGCTTCCTATGGAGAAATACCAATACCCATTACTGGCTTAGGATGCATAATACTGAAATGAAAAATCAAACTGTTTTGCTTTGAGAATGAATAAAATAATGGAGCTCCTTTATTGCTTTTATTTGAGTGGCTGTAGAAGAGGGCGATAAAAAGCAGCAGCTGAATTTGATGCAGATTCACGACTAGTTTGGTTAATTGAAAACTTTAAACACGAAGTATTAATTATCAAAAATATTTGCTGAAATCTCTGGTTTCGTATTTCCTGATCCAATGCTGAAGTGTAATAAGGAATTTTTTTTTTTTTTTTTTTTTTTTTTTTTTTTTTTTTTTTTACAAGACCACTGTAAATGAGACAGAAGCGCCTTGAAGCAAAGGTGAGCTGCCAGAAAGTCAGTATTAGCTCGACGCAACTGGGAGCACAGAATTGTTAACACAGTGCTCACAAGTGTAGTTGGTAACCAACATGCTGGCATAAAAAAATGTGGCTTAAAAACCCACTAATGATGTATATTTTATTCTTTTTTTAAAAAATGTTGAAAATTAGGTAATTTTTTTCAGAGTTTTATGTTTCTCTGATTCCGAATTTTTTTTGAAAGGGACAGACACGATCATGAAATTATGTTCGGTAGCATAGCACTCGCTTTGGGGACATAGTCAATGGTTTTAATTTTCCTTGTGAAGACTGCTTGGATTTAACTTGATAGCTTGGTTTTAAGAATAGAAAATAAAAATTGGAATCAGAAGTACAATCGGGGAATTTGTCTTTTGAAGGACCAGCAGCCTTTGTGAGGTCTGCAGAGCAGCTTCTGTTCCAGTATATAAATATCACTTAAATTTTTGGAGGAGCTGTTCGGACAAAATAAGAAAAATATATAGAACTTATGTTTCCATTTGTGGGCTGAATTAGCTGCATATAAATTTGTTGCCCGTTTGAGAATTATATAAATTGCTGCTTATTAAAAAAAATATTAAATATAAAATTTAAATTCAAGGACATATTTTAGATAAAACAGTCTTAATTATAAAATATTTTAGAAATTGTGCCAGGAACTGCACTAGGTGCCTTGCTGTAATCAGTGTCTAGAAAGATACTGTGAGTTCAGCTCTTTCCACAGTTTGGTATGGTCAGAAATGTTGGGTAGAATGGAATTTTATTTTTATTTATTTATTTTTCAGTATGGGCTCGGGGGTATGTGAATGAAAAAGTGACGCTTTGAGAAAAAAAAAAAAAGTTCTCATTTACCTTGGTCATTTTACTTGAAGGACATTATAAAAACAGCCACGTTGAGTTTAGAAAATTTTAAAGTGGTGTTTAAGAAATACAAAACCAAAAGTTATTGCACATTTTAAAACTTTGACTGGCTGGGTAACTTGGTACGTTTACAGACATTCACGGAGGCTTGTTTCCAGTTCCTCCCTGGAAACACGTTCCAGTTCGACCACTCTGGGCGAGGAGAGTGTCTGTCCACGTGAGAAGATCCATATGGGCAAATTCCTCGTGCACCTCTTCAAAAATAGAGTCTAAATCTTCTTGTAATTATCCTTAATATTGTCTCTACAGCACAGTCATCGCTTTGCTCTCAAGGATAAGGGTCTACCCAAGACAGGGCTTACCCGTCACTGGGAGGGCTCCCCGACAGCCCGTGAAGTGCGCTTATGCATTATTCAACGGATCTGAAACATCCCGGTGCTGTTTCTGTTTGGGTTTTTTTTTTTTGTTTGTTTTTTTTTTCAATGTTTTAAATACTCTGTGCATCTCTGTTGTGAGCGTTCAGTGCAGATCAGAATTCTATGGCTGTTCTGCCGGGCGTGCGTGAGAAGCAGAGCCTTGGCCTTGCACCTTCCCGTGCTTTTCCAGACGTAGCGTTGACCGTACAGAGCGTTTGTCACTTTTCTCCTGAGCTTTCAGGTTTCGGCGGTGCCCGGAAGGTTTCGGCGAGACGGGAGCAGGAGAGGCGCGTGTGTGGCATAAACACGGAGCAGAGGGTGGGAGGAACAGTTCCCCTAACGCACGCTGATTGTCTCGTGAGCTGTGCGATGTCATCACACAGCAAAAACTGGGTGAAGGCAGGTGTCTGTGGCATGTTCTTATTCTCAGCTCTCCAAAAAAAAAGTTAAGGAGAAAAGACTGAATTAAACAACCTGTTTCTTGGGTTTCGTCTTGTTTTGTTGGTCTCGGTACTCGGGTACAAAGAGCTGTGAAAGGGTTGGCATCGAACAGAATCTGTCAAATTGAAATTTGTCATGAGCTCCACTGGGATGATCTTTTAAAGACACGTATTTTCAGTATCGTTATTACATTTAACAACTCTCTGCAGCTTCGCAGCCTCGGGAGGCCGTTAGCAGAGGAACGCCGCGCAGCCCAGGCTGTGTACAAAGTCGTGGTGGACACTTCATGCATATCACGTCTTATGAAGCGGGACATTTTAATGCTTGCAAGAGGGAGAAGGGGACGCGGCCGGGGCTGGGCGCTCTGGTGGTGCTTCTCGGGGCAGACACTGCAGGTTGCTGAGCTGCAGCGTCTCTGGGCTCAGCAGCTTGCGACTCCCAGCCCCGCGCTGGGGTGCCCTCAGCGATTCGCTTACCTTTCGTCCTGCTCTACACCCACACGTCCATCCCAAAGCTTGCTGGTGCCAGGGCCAGGTTTCAAAGGCAGATCACCGCCCCGCGCGTGTGCAGGATTTGTATTAACCAGCATCCCCCTGCCTTGCACATCAGGCAGGCAGCAACGTGGTTTTCCCTTATGGTAACTTGTTTTTACGTTTCTAACCTAATCTGAGGGTTTTTTTTCCTGGTGTTTCTCCAATGCATGACTTAAGCCCTGCAGGGCCAGCCCTGAAAAGCCACCTGAGCCTTGTAGCATGGCTCACCCAGCATGTGCAAGAGCAGAAACCCTGAAGTAACATCTTAGAAGCGCTCAGCATTGGTCTAACTCAAGCCCTGCAAAGACTCAAAGTGCAGTAAACCACACGTTGACTGGTGGCAGCAGAGCAAAGCGGATGTCTAGAGCTCTTCCATCATACCAACTTTCTTAAGAATTCCTCTTGCTTTTTTTTTTTTTTTTTTTTTTTTTTTTTTGCCGTGCAGTCTGAGTTTTATTTAATCGGCATATAGCTTGGGTAACGTACTTACGATATGTATTGATGCTACAGTATTGACATCTCGGTCCCAGCGCTATGAATTTAAGGCTTGGAGCCTGTTAATGTTGCCGCAAATTTATTGGGATGAAATGTGGTAGATTTAGTACTAGATTTCAGCGATTTCAGTGCCCATTTTTATTGCATCTGCAAATTAAAGTTTTGGAATAAAAAGTTTGCTGTCCTTAAAAAAATCTGTATTGGTGAGCATGTAAGAGGTAAGAACTCGAGCATGCCAGCAGGTGTAGTAAGCTTGGTGGAACATCTGATTTTAGCATCACTGCACCTGTACAGTTGTCTTGGGATGTGCGGTAAATATTTAACGATTTTTTATTTTTTTCCCCTTTGTTTTCTGCAGATAGCGTCTGTAATAAGGCAAGAGTATCTGCCAGTAATATTGCAGTATCAAATCACTCAACCGCCCAAAATGTGTATGATTTCTGCTTATCTATAAACTAGTTAACGTTAGAGACAATGTGGCGCACTCTTCTTGTGATGGCTTCTTCTTAATTAGATTTTTTTTTTCTTTTCATTTCTTGGTAAGACATATAAATAAAAGAAACTATGGATTTTGATGTTGAAAAGAATGTGCAGTCTATAAAGCACAAAAATCTATGCTTTGCTTTTTTTTTTTTTTTTTTTTTTTTTATAAAACAGCCTCTTGATTGCTTCTATTGACTTTCATTGTTCTCTGAAATCCATCCATCTTTGAGACTACAAGGATTGCTGATAATTATGCGCTAAGGCCATTAATAGCTAGCCTATTTCTTTCTCACTCATCAACAGAAGTGGTAAGTGCTTGGAAATCAAACTGCATTTCAGTTCTTCAGTGTGCTCTTATTAGCTTCAAATGAAGCCCCAAATGACAGCTGTGAAACCTCATCGCCTCTAACGAGGAGGCAGCGCCCAGCTCACGCAGCCGCGGCTGACCCAGCCTGGTGTACACAGCGGCACAGAACGCATCTCCCACTCCAGCTGGCCAATATTATTTTAAAATCATGGGGGGAATGGGGCTTCTAAACATGAGGAGCCAATTTACCTGGTCAGGTTTTTAAGTGTAATGTTTGAGAGCCAGTAGACTCAGCCTCAGTGAGCTGATGAAATTGAATTGAAATGAACAGCGTTTTTTTGAGGAAAAAAAAAAATAAATTGACAAGTAGGTTTTGAGGAGAGGGGCAGATTTGCAAAGAAATTTAGGGTCCTAAAGGTGGAAGGATTCAGTGAGATTTTTTAAAATGCCGTTGAGGCTGCCCAAGGTTTGGTGCGGGACCTGCGCAGGCAGAGGACGGGGCAGGTGGCAGGCAGGGGTGGCCTCTCGGTGACATGGGTTTGCAATCTGTCAGCTCATCTATGTCTTACAGAAAACACCAGTAGTGGGTTGTTTCAGGGAGGTTTGTGCTCTTGCTGTGTTGCTAATTCTCGTGGGCTTGTCCGAAGGTTTAAGGACGCACTCGGGGTCGCCCAGGTCTGTGTGTGCTCCCATTCATTTCTAAGGTGCGGAGAACATCTATCCCAACAGCTCTGACATTTGCATCCTTCTTTTGATTTTAGGCTGGACAACAGCGTTGGTGGGAACAGGAAATTACAGTGAATGGAAATATTCAAAAGGGAGAATTAATTACCTACAACCTAACTGAGCTGATCAAGCCAGAGGCATATGAAGTCCGTCTAACGCCCATCACCAGATTTGGGGAGGGGGACTCAACTATTCGGGTCATCAAGTATAGTGGTAAGAAGACCTTTGTGTACGAGCGAATGCGTTGCTGTGCGTTCTTGCACGATTCTGTCTGCTGTGCAGGGTGTGGCTGCGCTGGGTTGCACGGGTGTGAACTGATCACCAGTCCTGCACATAATGCTGCTTCCAGGGGGGCTCCCAGGAAGGAAGGTTCTGGGTAAAACTGGGTAGAAATTAATGTCTCCACCTCTGGGACGATTTAGAACAACAACACGAAATCGGAACAACCAAAATGCAAAATCGTATCAAAGTTTTTGTGAAATAAAGGGAAAAAAAAAAAAAAACAAAAAAAAAACAGATTAACGTTAGCTTTGTGAAATAGCTCGTTTTAAGGGTTTG
Source organism: Athene cunicularia (assembly GCF_003259725.1). Classification (NCBI taxonomy): domain Eukaryota; kingdom Metazoa; phylum Chordata; class Aves; order Strigiformes; family Strigidae; genus Athene; species Athene cunicularia. The sequence continues at coordinate 1,808,996 of NW_020799101.1, read as the reverse complement.
TTCTTACTTCTTTGAAGGGCAATCAGTTTTGAAGAGAACTCTACAAAACAAGTAGTAATCTGGAAGTGTCAAATCACTGTGGTGATAGCATCAAAATACTTTTTTTTTTTTTTCATCCCAGAATGGAGAAGTTTTTATTTGAATGTGAATGATTTAAAAAAAGAAAGTGACCATTTCTAGTCCTCTGCAAGTGGAAAGGGGCATTTATATGTTTTCCTCTAACAGGTCTTGCCATGACAAATAAAGTATCCATACATCCTTCCATTCAGTCTCCCAGCATTACCAGGAATTCAATCCTAGAGCTCTGAAAAATCCCTCAAAATAACTTTGTTAGGATATTTATTTAATGAATAACTGAATTGCTTTTCTGGTTTTCTTCTGCAAAAAAATTACAGTGAATGGGCGAGAGGTACCTTAGAGAGAAGGTAGCTCTGCTAAAGATATCGTCGTGCATTTTGCAGTGCAACCTGATGTGCTGAGCAGAAATGATTTATAATTGAAAAAGCGAAGTGTGTGGCAGGGGGAGATATTTGTAAATATGGAATCATGATAGTACGAGTTTATCATTTGGGGACAGACTTTTGGAGGAGGGTCTATCGCGATAGGACAAGGGGTAGTGGTTTTAAAGTAAAAGAGGGTACATTGGGACTAGATATAAGAAAGCAGTTTTTTACAGTGAGGGTGGTGAAACACTGGAGCGGGTTGCCCAGAGAGGTGATCGATGCCCCATCCCTGGAAACGTTCAAGGTCAAGTTGGATGTGGCTCTGAGCAACCTGGTCTGGTTGAAGATGTCCCTGCTCATTGCGGGGAGGTTGGTCTAGGATGGAGGATGATCCTTAAAGGTCCCTTCCAACCCAAACCGTTCTGTGATTCTGTCGTGAGGAACCTTGCTAATCCCACGAGACAAAAGCCATGTGAGGCACAGGTCAAGCCACAGCCAGCCACATAGGTCAGGAGCTGGATCCAACAGTAATCAGTGCCGTGCAGATTGGAGAGCCCAGAGCAGGAAATCACAGGGCAGCAGAAGGCCCAGAAACCACCCACAGATCAAGAGTTACTTTTAAAAAATGTTATTAAATAATTTTAAGTAGTGAACAAATCTGAAAAAAAAATTGTCTCGTGCACTGTGTGTGCAGTTCTTTCTGATCAATCGTTATCTCAGCTGTTTTAATATCAAGGGAAAAAAAAAATACATTAAGCAATCTCAAGTATCAGCTCCAAAGAATGTAGTGGCACATTTCGCTGCCAGATTTGCCAGCAGTGGCAGTGAGTGAACCTTAGGTTTTGCCTGTTACAGGAAAGTGTTTGCAAAGTCTGTGTTGCCCAAAGCTCTCGAGAACCAACTCTCAATTAAAGGACTTGTTTGCTAAATCTGTGGACATGCAAATGAGGAGAAGATGGCCATTGTGCTGCAGTTCCTGTTGGACTTTGGCTCCTCGTTGGACCTCTTTACCCTACTGAGTGCCTATTTTCTGGCACTAGCGGGAGGAGTCTGGTCTCTTTGGGGCTCCTCGCATGCACAAGGGAAAGACCCAGAGTCTTCCCGAAGGTGATGAGGAGCAGAAGCTTCATTCAGATGTTTGGGATTTCTCTGCAGAATCCCAGTCTCTCCATGCTGGCTACGATAAGGAGACGTGTATCCTCACAGCCAGCTCGTGCCAGGCAGCCCCTGCCCTCTTCCGTGGGCCTCAACATTTCTCCCGTGACTTAAATACTGACCAGTACTCCTATAAGGAGGAAAAATACCCCACCATTTAGGTCACTCAGTCACTACTGCTCCTTTTTTATGGTGGTTATACTCTGGCAAGTCTCAGGAGGTTGATTGAGGTCTCAGCTATGGCTCACAACCGTGCTGAGTTTGAGGTTTTAAGGAAACATTATGTGATTTACGTTTCTAGCCCCTGGCTGGCAGGGAGAACGTTCCCATGCAGCATAAAAGGCGTTATTTTGTCTACCGAATTTTTTTTTTCTGCTAGAATCTGCCATTAGCGCAGATGCGAGCAACATCCCATTTCAAACGTGCTGATGAGGTGCCAGTGCGAAATCCAGCTGCCCAGGAGAGAGGCGGCCGTTGCCTGTGCCCCAGATGGAGAGATGCTTTTGGAGCAATGAGCAGTGCTGACAAATTCACAGCTTCAGAAATCACGAGCCAGATGCTAATAAGATAAACCTAAAGCGACTTCCCTTTGAAGAGGGATCCCAGAACCGATGAGGCTTTGTGTGCTTAAAATACGCGTTTTTATCTCAGCATTTGTCCAATGGCTATAGTGTCAGCAAACTGTTACCGAGCTAATTTTGAGGATGTTACAGCTTCAGCTGTAAAATAATGATATCACATACGTTATTGTAGTGCAAATCCAATCGTTATAATCTGAAATGGTGGAGCCTTAGAAAAGCAGTTAATGGGCTAGCAGGATACACAGCAGCAGGCCTGCATCAATGTAAGAAATAATTATAAACATTACCCAGGAAATAAAAGACATCATGGGAATGTTTCTTAAAAGGAGAACTAAGATAATTTTTTACATTTTTCTCCCATTACTTTTTGGTGGTTTTTTTGGTTTTTTTTTTTTTTGATTGTGAGACCTCAGGCAAGGAAGGAAGGAAACATTTGAATTTTCACAGTTCCAGTAGGATTTTGTGTGTGTGTGTGTGTATGTGTGCCCCTGTGTGTTCAGTTTGGGTCAGCAACCCAGAAGCACGCCTGCCTCTGGCACTATCACCCCTTCTTTCTCATCCCACCACTTTAGGAATTCTCTTTTTTGAGGACCAGGACCCAGAATGATGTCCATTCAGGTCCTGAATATCTCCAAGGATGGAGACTTCAGAATCTCTCTAGGCAACCTGTCTGGTGCTCAATCACCCTTGGAGTACAAAAGCTCTTTTCTTAGGTATAAGATGTATTTGTATTGCTGGCGAGGATTCCCATTGCGAACACTTTCCCCCTCATTTTTTCTCTTTTTTTTTTTTTTTTTTTTTTTTCTAATAGGATTTCACCCCATTTTAAAGAAATGCGGTTTGAAAACTAGATCAGACGCATCGTAGTTAGAGCTGCTAAAACTGGTAGCAGTCTTTTGCCTTTAAGAAATGCATTAACTTTTACAGTTGAGTTTCATTTTTGTGCAAATGGAGGATAGGTAGGCCAGGCACTACCTAGTTTTTACTTTGACAGCTTACGCTTATCTTTTGTGGTAGGGCGATCTTGGGTAGGTGCTGCACAGAACTGATTTGTCTAGGATAAAGCGTGTAAGGATCAACGCGACATTTCTAGAGCGTTGGCTGCATTTGCTCCCTTACTGGAGAGGAGAAGGCTTCTCGGATTTCTTCCGGGGCATGAATCACCCTCTGGATGTGCCCATATCTCTCCAGTGACTTCAGAGACACTCCAATGACACTCTTAGATGAGGTGTCGAACTTCGAGATTGTTAAAGTTAAGCCACGTTAATCCTACCAGTGAAGCCGTTTTTATTGGCTTACATTCCTTCGTACATGGTGCAGAGCACATCACCCTTTAAATTAAACCCCACAACTGGGGATTAACGTGGAAATTGCTAATATATAAAAATAACAGCTTCCGATGTGCTAGGCTGCTGGTAGCCATCTGAGTGTCCAAAATAAGGAGATATTAAAGCAGGAAAACCTCAGTAATGAGCCCTTTACAGTACAGCCTGCCATCCCAAGTGGGAGCTGTAAATACAAAATAAAAATTCTGCAGTATCCAATCCCACGAATCAAAAACTTACCCATAGTGCAGGCATTTCATAGGGAAATCCCTCGCCTGCCATGAATTATTCTCTCCTCTGAATGCCAAAAGGACGGGAGAAAAGAGCAATCATCACAGTAGGAGTGACATTGATAATTACAGCCAAACATCACTTGACAAATTCTTTGGTAGATACATATGTTACTCTGCTAGTGAACACAGTCTGCCGAGTAAATACAAACAGGGCAATTTCAGTAGCACTAATGAGTGTTTTGCAGGCTAATACAAAACAGATATGTCTCACAGTAACAGAGATATGTCTCGTAGTAACAGTTTAAATATTATCTCCATCACTTTACATAAATCTGTGTCAGCCTGGTTGATACGAACTGGCTGTAAAGTCCTCCAACTCCTCCAATTAAAGCTTCAGCACTCGCTGTTTTAGACAGGCACTTGCGTTTAAATTATTTTTTTTTTAAGTTAACCAGTGATCAAAGAAGCAAGCTTAGATCCCTTCTATGGAAAAAACAAAAACAAAACAAAACAAAAAAACACAAACCAACAACAAAAAAACCCACCAAACAACCAACAACTCAGCATTACGACTATTGGTGTGTAGAATCAGCAGCAGATGGATGATGGTGGCCAGTTGCTTTGTAGGGCGGCTCGCACGTTTTCATATGAGGTTTAGACACTCCCCAAATTCTGTACGGAAAAAAAGAGTATATATTGTGGTTATTATTTCTTACTATTCTGAGGATTATATTGCGAGCCCCAGAAAAAAAAAAAAAAAAAAAAAAAAAAAAAAAAAAAAAAAAAAAAAGATTGACACCAAATAGGGCATAAATGATAGGATTTATAAGTTTGCACAGATAGGTATTTCCGTTATTATCTAGTGTTATAAATAGTAAGTTAGGCAGATTGCTAATCTTGGAGGAAGAAAGCCTTGTCCTTGCAGACCAGCAATATTTACACTGAAGATTGCTTTTCCTGTGCAAACCAAGTGCTTAGAGGTATGGACTCTTGCTCTTGATTAAAGCTTTTAGGTGCTGGTTATAATTACCACAAGTCACCAGTTTCCAGTGGCAGAAAACAGCAGCTGAACATCTAGCATGCTTCTACTTACCTCTGTTTCTTTTATAGTTTTTTGATTTGCAGCTGTTTTTTTTTAGAGGGACATCATGTCGTAGTCCCTGAAGGCCACCTCACTTGTAACCTGAACAAGCATCTGTGTTGGGAAGGATCTGTGGGATATTTAACTCTCTTGGTATAACTGCAGTTACGCCTAGTAGAAGGGCACGAATTCAGAAAACCCATTCAGCCCACGTGTTTCTGCTGTTATCTGCACAAATACAGATCACTGAAAGCTAAAATCATCCCCCCCCAAAAAAAAAAGAAATTCCAGCAGGTTTTATTCTCCACTTGCTGGAGGAAAGGCAGGAAGATTAAGGGATCATCTGTCTTGGCTCTAACGAAGCTCAAACATTTCCTGACACTTTGTTCTCCTCCCAAGATTCTCCGCCAGCAAAACCTTCCTCCCCAGTGTGAGCCCGGGTCAGCGGCGCAGGGCGGTGAGAACCCTCCGAGGTGCAGAGATTTTGCAGACATTTCAAAGTCAGCCTTGGGAATTTACTCCCTCAGCCATCCATTAATTTCCCTTTATGGGTAATTTAACTCGCTGCCCGTGTGACATGCAGGCAGCAACCTTACCTTTCCGCAGTGAGAGCCAGAGCCGTTACCCCTCGTCTTGCAGCGATGTGCTCTGTTACCTAGAGGAGTGAGCTGCCTGGGGTTTTTGTTCGGTTGTGGTGGGTTTTTTTCCTAATTTTCGATCTTAGAAAAGTTCAGCCTAACTGCTCGAATTTTCTTTTCTGCTCTTGTCAATCGGTGCAAACTGAAGCTAGTTTGGCGAGAAGCCTTTTTTTCACTCTGCCGTGAACAATTTGAATAGCGTGACTCGAGGTTGCATGCCGATGATCGTTTCCCATAAAAGCCTGTATGTTTAGTTACAAATCAAGCATCAGTAAACGTAGTTCCCAGCAATTTCAACTAATTCCAAATTCAGTCACCCAAGGATTTCACGAAACGAATGTTTCTTGGAGGATGAAAGGTAATTTGTTGGTAAAAGCCATGAGGTTATCTAACATAATGTAAAGACTGATTTTAAGAACATTGCACTGGGGCAAATCACTGTTCATTTCTTCCAGAAAAGTCAAGACGAAATGGCAGAGTTGCTAATTCAGAGCTGGTTTGCAACTTTTAGATTGAATCTAGAGCTATGCAGAATCCGCGGCTGGGGTTCACAAAGAAAAGTTCGTGTCTCTAAACAAGGTGTGAGAAGGGCAGCAAGGAAACATGGAGCAACGTGGTGTCTAACCCATTATTTGGAGATAAAAATTTATTTCAAATTTTCTGTCAGTAACATGCAAATCCAACTGCGAGCTTTAGCATCCTTCTGTTTCTCACGTAAGGGCTTGTAGCAGAAGGGCTGTTTCCTGAGCCATCCATCCTCAAACTCACCCTTCTGCAAACAGGTGGGAACAGAACCACAGGCTAATTTCTCATTCAAACCTGATTTCCAGTTTTTAGTGGAGGTTACTCCGGACCTCAACCTGGGTGGCTGTTGCCATGGTTAAGATATCTGCAGGTACTACTACATTCAGCCTATTAAGGTGATAGATAAATAATTGAACATCAATATTAGAGAATTGTGCACTAGAGGTTTTTGTCATTTTGCCTATGAAATAAGAGTACCGGTTTTATCAGTTGCCCCAAAGATTCCCCGTGCCCAGCTGCCATGCGGGGCGTTTCAGAGGCTCACAAAAGAACAGACAGAAATAATATTTTTCGGCAAAGTTATCTCAAGGCTTCTCCTGCCATGGGATAGGGAGCGGGCAGAGGTGGGATGCAGGGAGGCGGGATGCTGCACTGATGCTCCTGTCTCTGAGAGCACAGCGCCAGGAGAGCAGCATCCAGGACCCGGCCGTGCTGGCGTGTCCCTGTCCTGGCCATGGCTCCTCTGCAGGCACAGGATGTGCTGGCACTGCTGGCAGCTTTTTAGGGCAGCACACTTCACCTTCCTTTGTCATTGTCTTTGAAGTATGTCCTCCCTGGAAAAGGGTTTATGTGCCAGAAGACTCTCATGTTTTGGTTTTGGGTTTTTTTGTTTTTTTTTTTTGTCTTGGTTGTGTCTCTTGGTCTAATGAGATCAAGCCTCTTCTCACAAACTTGCTGTGCTTATGTTTTCTGCTATTTGAAAGGAAAAAAAAAAAAGCATTTCTAAGAAGAATGCAAGTGTTGTCTGTTTCTTAAGACTCATGTTTACACAGACATCTTGAAGAATCTTATTGTTTATTGAGTAGAATAGTAATTTATTTTGCCAAGTATTCTTGAGCAGTGCTAAAAGGAAACTTTAAGTGATGAACAAGGTCCGGTGCAGAACCTCTGCTTTTGATGAATTCATCCTTGAGTTCCTATACAATACTCCATTCATTTCTTGAATTCCTATACAAAGGCATCACCCTGGAGTTTTGCTGTGCAGCTGTCCCCACCCTTACGGTATCTGCGCCCACAATCTACGTTTGATTCTTAATCACAGCATCTTGTTCCCCAAGCTGCAGGTCCTGGTGATGGAGCGTACACATCGTGGGTGGGAGAGGCTATCGTTTCTCACTGAAATCGTTGCCTTTGGATAGCCAGGGGGCCACAAAATTTGCTCAAAAAGGAAGTTACCAGTCTTGCTGGCTGTCGGTGTAGGAGCCATAATCAAAGTCTTGAGGGGGAGGGAACAGGAAATTTAGGATAATCTGAATATTGATGAACTCGAATTTCTTCTTTGTGCTAATTTTCTTTTTGCTCTGTCTTCCAGCTCCAGTAAATCCACATCTACGTAAGTATTTCTTTATCCTCTTAGCTTTTCTGTGCATAAAATTATCTTTGCACCTGTTGTCCCTTACAGTTAAAAAGAAAATTATAAGTATTTCACCTCCAGTTGGAGCCTGTGGATTGCAGGGACCACCTTAGTTTTGCGTGCAAGCTGGGCTGGTGGCCGAAGATGTCACACCAAGGTGCTAAAGCAAGAGTAGATGGAGGAAAGAAAAATGATAGCTCCACCTCATCCTTCTTTCCCACTGCCCAAACAGTCCATCTGAAGGAAATTACTAATGTTCCGAAATAACATCCATTTGTGGTGCATCGCAGCTCTGTGTGTATGGGTGATGCTGTGGTTTACTCATGGGAGTAGCTACACACCGATAAATTAAAAAGCTGAAAGTTTCAAGTCCCGTGTAGGAACCGTGTCTGCGCCTCAACAGGTGTGATAAAAATCTTGAAGGAAAAGTCGGTCGATGAAATGTTCTAAATTCACTTGCCCTTGCATAAGAACTAGGTTTGAAGTTCTTGAATTATTTTGATACTTCCAAGGGTAGTCAAGAAGCTCGTCTGCAGCTTTAAAACCAAAAGAGGAATGTTATGGTTTGTTTTTTGTTTTTTTTTTATGCAGCGCGTACAGGAATCATGGACCTCATTTGCACAGAGAAATGTGGAGACCAAAAGTGTAACTAGGGTGTGAAAGTGCTTAGACAAATTCACAGGAGGCAGCTCCACAGGCACGATGAAAAATGCAAACTCTGACTATTTATTCACTAATGTGCTGGTGCTGGGGCGCAGGGAGGTTGCAGGGCAGAAAGAACTTCTCCCGCAGCTTGTTCTTACGCTTTTCCACGGGCACCGAATCCCCACAAACGTTTGCAGACAGGAGACTGGGATGGAGCTTTAGTATGTCCCAGTAAAACCGCCCAGTTATTCCTAACAGCCCCCACGTCCGCTTCCCGATTTCCTTCCACGCCGCAGCGAATAAATATTGTGCTGTTGCAACATATTCTGCCATCACTCTTTCTTTAACAACATGTGCAAAAAATATTCCTGCGTAGGGAATGGGGTTCAGGCTGACGTTATTGGTGCCGTAGCGCAGCAGTAATCAGGCCGGGATGTGCGAGCAGCCTCTCACTCCATCTCTCACATGCAACGGCTAAACCTTTCTGTAAATTTTAAACTTATTTGAGGAAGATCTCGCGCGACGCATTAATAATTAATCGGGGCTTAGCTCAAAGCTCACGGGAGCTGAAGGGACCACTCCCGTTGACTTAAACGGGCGGTAGATGAGATCTTTGCTAATGAGTATATTAAATACATACTCTCTGATGTTACGGAGAAAACGCGTCGCAATCCTGAGTGCTTCACAATGTAATCCTCGATGGTTTTAAGCTCCGAAACTCTTAATTTTCAAAATATCTCTGTAGCTGTGGTGGCCACGCGGTCGAGTGCAGGTGACATCCAAATGGACCGTGCAATGGGGAGTGTGTTAGCTCAGGGCAGGGGGGGCAGCTCTGGCATCCTGGCCACCCTTCAGCTGCTCGCTAGGTCGGCACTGGTAGCGATGGGAAGGTTTGCCCACCAGAACCGTAGGGTACCCAGGCTAACTTCTTTCCGATGATCAAAACACGTTAAAATTTTGGTTTGCCTTTTTTCCCCCAAAGACTTTTTGAGTGAAATCCTTTGACAGGGAAGAAATCTTGGTCTGCTACAGGGTTCAAAACTGTAAGGTGGAGAAGAGAGATTCCGTCTCCCATAACGAATTCAATCTCATTGTTTTCCGTGCTTTCTACAAAAGTTCTGTTTTTTTTCTGAACCTGTTGGGCTGAATTCTGATCTTATTTACGCTGTTGTGAATGGAAAATAAGATCTGTATTCAACTGGGATAAGATACCTGTATTGAAAACTGAAGTCACATGCTTCCTGCTTCTTGAATAACCACATCACATAAATCCTTCTTTTTTTTTTTTTTTTTTTTTTTTTTTTTTTTTTTTTTTTTTTTTTTTTTTTTATAAATAAGGAAGTAGCATCAAATGACTTAAACACTGAGATGCGGCCTGAGAGCTACATTTTATTTTGTACCATAATATAAACCATTTAATGTAAATCATAAGGATTTCCTATCAATAAGTGCAGCTGGAAGTTGCACTCGAATAATGGAAGAGATTAGATGTTAGTCATGTGAAACCTTAATTTTATGGAAATAGATGACAAAAAAATTCATACTCCGATGAAGAGTGTTTCACCTTGAGGACAGTTTCAGGTTTTGCCCTAAGTACCAATGAAATTATTAATAACTTGAGTCCACTTGCGGAGCTGGCATTTGCTTTGACAAACGCTGACCCCTATCTTTAATGCTAAGGAACACCATTGTTAGTGCTTTCAGCAAACCGTAGTGTCTGAGCAGTGCCATGAGCGGGAGCACCCATGGGTGCTTGGGGCAGGGCTGGCTGTTCCTCCTGCACTCGGTGTGCCCCGTTAATGAACAGGTCAGGACCATCCAGATCTATTTAAATGCTCCTACTTCCTGCATAAGGAAAATCCTGAGCTGATCCTCAGGAACTGCTTCCCATTTTTATTCTTCTGTCAGTTTTTACGGAGCGTTTAGTGCCAAGAATATTTAGCACTAACCTTTTCCAATGTATTCTAAATGGCCGAGTCCCACATGAAACCAGTGTTTTCCTATTAAATAAATGGCAAACTTTTACTTACCTCTTTTCATCCTGGCCTGATTTTTTTTTTTAAAACTTGAAGAAAAATCTTTCATTTTGCTTATGTGGAATTTCTTGATGAAGCTCTGAGGGCATGGTGCAACATGCAAATGCAGCTTTTAAGGTACTAGAGGGGCAGCATCGGAAAACGCTGAATGGCTGAAAAAATCTTTGTGTTCATTCACTTTGCTGCAGGACTGGATCGGGTAGTCAGAACTTTTCTCCCTTAGTTACTGGTTTGCCCTTTAATTTCATCATGTTGTGTAGAAGCAGCAACGTTTTTGCTATGGGAAGGGCTTGCATAGGTGGAGGTGGAAGCAAATGCACAAAATATAGCGTAAACCAAGCGAATTTGGAGCTCAAGTCATGTAAAAAGTATTCTTGGAGAGGCACAGCTGGCATTTTGTTCAGAGTGCTCCATTTGAGTCCTTGTGTCTTTCAAGAGCTTTGTCAGGGTCTTTGCTTTCTCTTCCTGGTCTTTGGGATAAAGACGGAGATGTTGCCCTGCATCTATTCACCTGCTTCTCTCTGTAAGGATTTCGGAGGTAATCTGTCCATCTGTATTCCTCGTGGCCTGGGGTTTTTGATTTGCTCACCTCTCAGGAAGAACCACAATCAGGCCTCTACTTGTATTTCTCTTTTGCAATGCTCACGATGGTGCTCCTCCATGGAATGATTTTCTGTATCGCTGCTTCTTCATCGTTCAAAATTCAGGATCAAGAAGACCTTGCTCCCAGAACCCAACCAAGGGGCCAGGTCTTGAAATTGGCTCCCCACTGCGCTGACAGTTATCGGTTATATTTGCCACTTAAAGAACTGTGCTTTAGGGAATTAATTCTCCTGGAGGTTCTAATAAAGTTGATGGATTTACTGAGAAATCAAGCCAATCTGCTCGAGGTACTAATAGCCAAGGAAGTTTCTGTGGTCTGCATTTTTGTGATAACCTGCTTTTTATAGAATGGTGTTTTATGCGGACTCGTGGAGGGAGTACAGTTTGTGTTGCTCTTTGGACGGGCAGGAGCAGAAGGAGGAAGATTTGGAAATCACTCCTAATGCACCTTGTGGTTTGGGATGAATTTTTCAAGCCTGCTTTTTCAGTCTGCAGTATTACCTGATTTTAAATAAGCTTCAGACCAGCATCCTTGCTTAGCAGTACATATCGAAGCTAAGCTCCAGGTCCCTCTGTCTTCACTGATTTACAGGGAAGCTCCACTGGCTTAAGTGGATTTATAGTTCACTGAAACCCCAAACCTGCAAACATTTATATACCTTCTCAGTGTAACACAGATGAATAATCCCATGGTGCCTGGTGTTAGAGTTCCTCATAACAATGAATATAAATTGCACCCCTATAAAGAAGGCCATAGCTGACACAGTGTGCAGACAGCTGCATTCTCCCTGGAGAAGAGAGATTTGCTTGTTTTCTCAGATAAATCAATTGACTTTGCTGGAAGAGTAAACTTGGCAGGAACTGCTCATGTGCATAAAATTAAGCTTTTGCACGTTCTACACGGGGCCTTATTCTGTCCTGGGATGAAAACTGAACTTTGAATTTTAGATTTATTTGGGTTCCTAAATGTCTGGCAGTAGGAGTTTCTCATCCCATCATAACCCAGCAGGTAGGAACACTGGACTGCTGTGCCTCAGGGACCTCTGTTTCACAAGGGAGAGGTTCCCAGTAATCCTCTCTGGGGTTCTTGGCATTTTTATTCTTTAGACTTAAGCTTCAAGTCTAAGTCAAGTACCTAACCAACGTCAAGTACCTAACAGAAATCTTAGTGAAAGTCTAGATCTCTTCGGGACATCATACAGTTACCTGTCCTGCCCATATAGGTTCAGATAGACCTAAATCTTCCTCTCAGGTATTTGTTTAATTGGTTATTATAATCTAGTGATGGGGACTCAGTGCTCTTCCCGAGCAATCCATTCGTGTTCTGCACCATCCTGATTTTTAGAGATTTTCTTTGTGTCTACGCTAAAGCTCCTTTACTCTCATTTTAGCTATTACTTGCTTTCCCATCCCTATTGAAAACCAATAATAGTTTAGGAGATGTCACTTGGGGATAATGTTTTCATTTTGCAAAGTTGCTGTCCTCTTTCGCCTAATGGTCTTACCCCTAAACCAAAATAATCCACTTATCGCTTTTGTTCCCTTAGTTCATGTTTTATGGAGATGCTGCCTGTTCTGAGCTTTTTAGAAATACTGGCTGGGTAAGAGGAGACAATGTCTCTAAGGGCAGTTGTCCACATCTGAGTACGTGAGGAGCAGCTATACTGCAATATAACTTCAAGTAACCCCAACACGCGTTGATGACCATGATTTCCTTTTCATTGAGGTTACTGCAAAAGGAAACACACGCTAAGCACTAGAAGCTGACGCGAGATAAATGCACGTTGATTTTCCAGTGCTGCTAATAAGCATCATCCCACGATGTGTTTGCTATAATTGACAAGTACTTTGAGAAGAAGCGTAGGATGAATAACGTCAGCCACTAACTTTCTCCTCATTTTCTGCGTTGGCAGGAGAGTTCCACTGTGGGTTTGAGGACGGTAACATTTGCCTTTTTACTCAAGACGACACGGACAATTTTGACTGGACAAAACAAAGCACTGCCACTAGAGACACAAAATACACCCCGAACACGGGGCCAAACGCGGATCGGACTGGCTCTAAGGAAGGTAAGCGCCAGTGGTGTGCCTGTTCCCCCGGCACTGCTGCTTCCCGGGGCGAGGGACCTGTCCTGGACAGCCAATTCAGCCCGCTACTTCGTTTTTTCCCGATCGTACCAAGAATAAACATACTTCAAGGACTTCTAAAAGAAATTGCTGGTGCCGATGCGTGCGGCTGGTCCCAAAGCACAACCTGCTAATGGTGCCATTAAGCATCTTGTATTGTTTCTATTGTGCCATTTTCAAAGCGATTGCTTTTTTGTTATAGTCTAGTGGGGAAATATTCTGGCACATCTTGAAATATTCTTCTGGCTTATGTCATTTAAATTCTAACTTGGACTCTCTCAGACTGTCACAATGAGAATTTTTTTTTTTCCCTGTTTTTACTTCGGGTGTTGCTAAAATGTGTAATTTTCAGTCTGCTACCCTGGTTAACAGAAGTGTGCCATCTTGACTGCAGTGTATATTTGCATTTGAAAAGTCAGACATATTGCGCTGAATTTATCAAGTGCTGCAGTAACTCATGCTATTTTATTGTATGCCCCCTTCTTGCACTACCAAAGGGGGAAAAAATATAAAATCATGCTGCATTGTATTTGCTTGGGGGGATTAAGTAAATATTACCTCTGTTGTGGGCACAGTCCAGGATCAGAATAAATTAATAATGTCTTCTTTCGTGAAAGTGAGCTTTTGAACATCTGATTGACATGGCCAGTTGAAAAAGTTCCTTGAAAGGTTTCTATCAAGATATTTTCCCTTTATTTCACAAGTCCTCCCTGCACACTGTTTATAGGTACAAATTGCAACCTTGAGACTGAAGGCTGAACCCCGCCGTAAAGACTTTTTTGTTTGTTTGTTTTCTTGTGCATATACGACATTATGCCGATTTGAAGTTGTTGACGAGTACTGACCTGCTAGCCCTGATTTTACCCTCGGTAGAAAACACATCCTTGAAGCAGTGGTGGAAAGCACATAGGCTTAATGCAGAAGAAATACATTCCAGAAAACACGATGATGTCAGAAGAATGTGAAAAATTAATCCAAGATGCTGGATAGCCCTGGTGTCTTCCTGCACGTATACGTGTTGGGTTTTGAAGACTGTAACCTAATGATTTCCATTTGCACTTCCCCTAGGTTTCTACATGTACATTGAGACATCACGCCCCAGGCTGGAAGGAGAAAAGGCCAGACTCGTTAGTCCTGTTTTCAGTGTCGCTCCAAAAAACCCGTACGGAGCTACGAACACAGCCTATTGCTTCAGCTTCTACTATCACATGTATGGACAGCACATAGGTGAGAGAAAGCCAATGACCTTGTCTTTTCACTTGGGGAGAAAAGGCAGGAGGAATGGCCACTTCGGGAGGACCGCCAACACCCGCAAGGGCCAGTTACAGCCAAAGCGGGCAATAGAGGTGCCCGATAGCCCCTAATTGCTGTAAAATTCTGTTTCCCACTAACCAGCACACTAGCGGGGGCCCCCTCTTACAGCTGGGAAGTGCACGTGTGAGGTTTTGAGCGCTTGAGCGCGCGAAAACAGAAAAAAGGTGATCCTTTCAAGGACTTTGCCTGATAGTAACACGGTGTTTTGAGTCACTCCTGGCTAGATTCAGGATCAAGCAATTACCAGCAGCACTCCTCGTGCGCTGGCAGCTGGAGCGGCACAGCCCGTGTGCGACGCAGCAGCATACGACTCCTTTGTAACGGTCGTGAACAATTTGCTCACGAGCTGTGGGAGTATATATTATCAAGGTGTATCTCTGTACGTCTGTTTTTAGTCACAGCTCTTTCAACGCACCCGTTTAATTTCTTGGCATGGTATGAAAAAAAAAAAAAAAGTGGGAAAATATAAATGTATAAATGATAGAGAACCAATTTTTATAAATGCTGTAAATCCCTGTGAGGTACTTGGTGCTTACCAGTGTGTCAAGAGGCTTTCCAGTGCCAAGCTGACCTGACTAGATATATTTTTATATATATTTCAAGGGCAAGCACATCCTCACAGTGCATTCTGGTGGTTGCTTCAGAAAACCTTTGTCTTACCCGAGGCAGAGTTCAGGTTTTAAATAGAGCAGACAAGTTCACTTAGGTGGTTTTGTTTTTTTTTATCAGTTGTCTCTGCACTGCAAGTGCGTGGATGCAGCTCCAGGTTTAAATTCTCCTGATTTGGCATTGCAGTGGGAGCTTGGCTGTTTATTGGAAGGAAGCGATTGAGCCAGGCCATGCTTAATGACAAAAATATAAACTTCTCTATACGGTCATATACCAGACTATTTCTGGTGTATTGCAGTGAAGAGCAAAGCTATAAACATAAAGGGTTGAAGAGATTTTTTTTCTGGAATACCTTACAGTTGGGATAAAATATAAGAAAAATCAACCACTGAGGCTGACATCCGTCCATAAAACAGTGACCTCTCATTGGTGCAGTATTTTTTTTTCCCCCGGCTACCTCTTCAGCAAGTGTCTGTGTCCTTAGCTTTTTTCTTGAGACCAACCTTTCCTCTTTATGTGTGATTTCTTGAATTGCCATGTATAATGCTGGCTGATGAAGGAGCTGACCCATGGGTAGAGATGGTGCCAGTGATGATTAGCGATCATAGTTGCATAGGATTTGATCATGGCAGTGTGGAGACCTCGTTGTTGAAAACCAAAATTGCTCGATATCGCTTTTGTTCCTTAATGTTAGAAAATGTAGTTACCATCATTTTAGCTAATGTTCAAAATTACCAACTTTTGAATAGTTTTGTACAACATTAAACATATTATTCTGTCTTTAAGAAGCAGACTGACAGAAAAATCATAAATAATGTCAGCCATGCGTTTGGATGCTCATACATGTCTACTAAATTCAAAATTTCAATTCCTTATAATGATAACGTTATGAAACACAGGAGACTGCAGCATGCATACGAGAAAAAAATTATGAAATCAGAAAATATATATCATTTGATTTCCCAGAAGTGAACTGTCACTGAAATTTTTCCACCTGAGGATAATGAAAAGAAAAAGCTAATGAGTGATGAAATTCTAAGACTTCAGTGATTTAAGCACATGATCATTTTATGAATAGTTGTATTGATGAGGTAACTACTTGAATGAGTTTTTAAAGGTTTGTTGTCTTAGAAATTACTTTGGGTTAGGAAAGGGGTTATTTTCACACAGTGATTTGCCCAGACAAATCAAACATTTATCGTAGAATCAGGTTGGAAAGGACTTTTAAGATCGTCAAGTCCAACCGTTAACCCAGCGCTGTCAAGGCCACCACTAAACCACGTCCCTAAGCGCCGCATCTACACGGCTTTTAAATACCCCCAGGGATGGTGACTCCACCACTGCCCTGGGCAGCCTGTTCCAGCGCTCCACAACCCTTTTGGTGAAGAAATTTTTCCTAATATCCAACATAAACCTGCCCTGGTGCAACTTGAGGCTGTTTCCTTTTGCCCTATTCCCTATTTACTTGGGAGAAGAGACCAACCTCACCTTGTACAGCCTATTGTCGGGTAGTTGTAGAGAGCCATAAGGTCTCCCCTCTGCCTCCTTCTGTGTTTCAGATGATGTGCCCTCATGGTAAGGATGGCCACCACCTTCCTGGGCTGCATCAGGCAGAGTGTGGCCGGCAGGCTGAGGGAGGGGATCCTGCCCCTCTGCTCAGCACTGGTGGGACATAGCTGGGTGCTGCATCCAGTGCTGGGCCCCCCAGTACATGAGAGACATGGGCTTACTGGAGAGAGACCAGCTCAGGACCACAAAGGTGATGAAGGGACTGGAGCATCTCTCAGATGAAGAGAGGCTGAGAGAGCTGGGACTGCTCAGCGTGGAGAAGGCTCAGGGGATCTCATCAATGTATAGGAATACCTGAAGGGAAAGTGTAAAGAAGATGAAGCTCAGAGATGCTCAGGGACGGGTCAAGAGGCAGTGGGCACAAGCTGAAATAGAGGCAATTCTATTTAAACATAAGAAAAAAAAAAATCACTGTGAAGGTGGTCAGACATACGCACAGGTTCCCCAGGGAAGTTGTGGAGTCTCTATCCTTGGAAATCTTGTCCTGGACAACCTGTTCTGATCTGCCGTGCTGTGGGCCAGGGTTTGGATGGGACGGCCTCCAGAGGTGCCTCCAACCTCAACCGTTCTGTGGGAAATATTTAATTGGTAATATTTATTTTTTTTTCAGAAGAATTACATTTAATTAAGTATTAATACCCCATGAATAATTCTGAATCTTACTGCTAGAACAGATTGACTGTTTTATCATAGGCTGTTTGAAGCCTTGACCCTTCATGCCTGTTCTGGAATTTGCAGTTGACATATAGAAGGTGTTTCTTATCCCCATGTGGGAACGAGTGCTGCCAGTCAGGGCAGCTGTTGGCTGCAATATGCGCTGCCAGCTCAGAGCTTTCTTCACAAGAGCAGGATAGGAGCTGCTGAGACTTCGTGTATTATCCCTGTGCTGTAGGATCTCTCTTTTGAATAACTGTGAGCTGCTGATTCTTGACCTGACTTTATTGAAAACTGGAAGTGGCTTTCAGGGGAATTTGGCTTAAATAAATTCCAGCCTTTTCCTCCTTGGACCTGGTGACAGCATGTTCAGAGAAGATGCATTGGCCATTAACCTTTGATTTTTCATCCAAAATGCTGTAGCAAAGTTCACCAGGCCTTGGTGCATTTCCACTGGATTGCTTTATTCTCCCTAGTTATCAATATCCATAAGATTTCCAAGCAGTATTTGGGTTATTGTTCCCATGTCTCAGGGGCAAAGCACTTGGTTTCCAAAACAGTTTCAGCGGTCTTCAAAATATTTCTGCATTTCCGACAAGGTTTTGAAGGATGCCTAATAAAACAAAATGTTATACGGGAATGATCCTCTGTGGACTGGTCTTGGAGGCTTTGGGGTGAAGATACTTCATTCTCCATCTAAAAAAAAAAAAAAAAAAAAAAAAAAAATAAAAGTGATTCCAGTGACATCAATTTGAGAATATGCCTGTTGCCCTACATTGGGGAAAAAAAAAAAAAAACACTCTACCAGTTTATCCAGCTCAGCTTCTGTGCCTTCTGTTCAGGTCTTTGGTGTCTCTGGAGAAGAGGCTGAAAATTTCTGTAGTGATAAGGAGAGGTACTCGGGAGTCTTTGCAGAGAGATGAGCACAGATCTGAGATTAGCACTTAACGCTACAGCACAGCTCTGATGAGATAAACAAGGACCTACATCCCATGCCATGGCAGTTAGATTCAGAGAGATAAAGTGTTTCTTTACCTGAAATAGATGGCTCTTACTTAGAAGTCAGACTGTAATTCCTGACAGATCGCAGGGTGCTAACTCTCAGAGTGCTGGCTGCCAGAGAAACTCCGTGTGCTTTGCTCCACACCCATCAAAAGGGGAAGGCAGATTATCCCTAAAACATAAGAGAAATAAAAGTTCCCATTACTTGATTTGCAGCAAACCGTTGTTGGGGAAGAAGAAAATGAAGAGTCACTGTCCTTATCGTGTCTCTAAGTTAAGACCGAAGTAGGTCATAGTTCCATTAGAGCTGTCACCGTCTCGTAAAACAATCTATATGTCTGATTTTTCCATCTACACCCCAAGATGGGGCACTTCTAATTGATGCTCTAGGAACAATCATTCTTCTTGTCATTAGACAGCCATAAAAAAAAAAAAAAAAAAAAAAAAAAAAACACAGTGTGAGAGCTCTTTGTGTCTGCGGAGTGCTGAGCGCTCAAAGTGCCGCCCCAGCGTTGCGGCTGGCGGCATCTCCAGAGCACCCTGCGCTCCCTTGGCAGGACGATGCTGTCAGGAAATAAATTTTGTTCCTTAACTCACAGTTGTTACTCCTGCCCACTGCTGGTTTTTGTTGGTTTTTTTTTGTTTTTTTTTTTGTTAGGAGTCACTTCATTAGCCATTTCTTTAGAGTTTGGAAGAGTTTGAAATCTTTAGATGGGTTCTTGCTGGACACACCTTGGTGCGCACCCTGTAGCCAACCCATCCTCCCCCCGCAGCGTTGGCTTTGCAAAGGCCATGTAACATTGCCAAAACCTTACTGGCAGAATTTCAAGGATTGGCATCTGTTTCAGATGTCATCAGTGAAGTTGTCAGTGACGTTTCGGGCCGGTGTGTGTGTGTGCATCTCCCGCAGTGAGGGTCAGGCAGGTACACCCGTACTAACCAACACGCTGGGCAACAACCGAGCATATCTGCCACCGTAACGGCTATTTTGTATTTTAAGTCAGGCTGCTATCATTCTGGGATTAACTTGAAGAAATTAAGTGACACAGAGAGGCTGAGTACGCCGTGAACAATCTTAAATCTCTGTAACCTCTTCAGTAACGGCATTGCATACTTTTGCATACTTTTCATAACCAAATTATTCACTTATTCCAAACAGCCCTGTGGCATGGGCTGTATCAGCCTGCAAAACCAGGTGAAATTAGTAGCTGGCAATTCACCCCTTGCGTGATATGGGCATTGCTTTGTGTCTTTTAGAAAAATAACGTTATATGTAATTCTATTTTATAACTTTAGATAGTCTGGTCTAAGACTCTGCCTTCTTTCAGACCATAGACCCAGCACAGCTGTTGGAAAAAGTCTTGGAGATCAGCAGATGGGAAGGAAGGGAAAACTGTTGTAGCTGACCAATATAAACTTGCCCAAGAGCTGTTGTTGCTGTCTGGAAGAGGGCTGAGGCCGAGCAGGCGCTCGCTGTGAGCAGCCCTGCACAACCCCGTGAATTATTACTGGGCTGGGCTCTAGGGCTGCTCCGGGCAACCCTCCTGAGCATTCCCCTTCCAAGCCCTTTTTTTGTTTCAGGTCTATTTGTTTTACCCAGGAGTGTGTGTACAGGCGGGGGCGGAATGTCCCCGTTCGAAGCCGTGTTTCCTTTGTGCTGCTTCTGCACCCTCCCCTGCATTTGAAAAATAAAATGCTGCAGTGGGAGGTAGGTGGGAGACACGGTGCCGCCCAGTCACTCCGGCGAGCACTGCTTCCCCCACCTCCTTCAAAGAAGATGTATGGCCTCATTCTGGGCACCCTGGTGAAATAGCCGTGATGAGAATATTTGCTGCTCCATTACGCGTCTAGCCTTATGTTTTTCAAGGCACCGAGTTTTGCTATTGCTAGAAATAAGAACTTTTTATTAGCAGGAGCTGAGTCACTGTGCAGCTGCCTCAGATCTGAGAGGTTTCATTGCAAATATAATTTGTATGAGCTTCCCAGCTGCCATGTCTAACACCCTAAAAAAACCCCAGTAGTCTTGTGTGAACTCGTCTGTCTGAACTTTCTCAAATGAAGGCAAATGCAAAGTTTTACTCAGCACAAAGAGGCCACTGCCCACACATCTGCGGATGACAGTGGAGAGCAAGAAGGAACAACATCTCCAAACTGTGAATTTCTGAACCCCGATAAATGGAATCCATGCATTTGCTGTCTCTTGGTGCACCAAGGCAGTCTGGTTTCTGTTCGTGGTCTGAACCAGAGAAGTTAACTAGAGGGAAGGGCTGCTGAGTGCAGATGATCTGTTACCTGTTGCAAATAATGTCTGTGCTGGAACCAGTAACTTAATGGTCAGCAGAGGAGAAAGACCCAGGTCTGTGGGGTTTTTCTCCACAGTGAGGGACTTTACCGAGGTTGTTTTAACTCAGAGGATTACGTTGTCCTTGAAAAATACTCCTTAGCAGGAGTAAGGACATCACATCTATCTCCGAGATAGATTTGCCAGACTCCACCTGATTAGTTAAACGACGTACAGAGTAAACAAGTTGGACAGTCTTTATAAGTAAGAGCTCAGCATAAAGCAGCCAACTTGCTTATTTTCCTTGGGTAAGGAGGTTTTAAATGCCTCGTTTTCAGTAAAGCACGGGGAACTCCATGTTGCCCACCTCACCCTGGGAAGCCTCGTGTCCCAGCGGGGGAGCGCACTCCCCGCGCGCTCAGTTTGCCTCCGCTGTGAATTCACTTCACCAGTTCACAGTGTTCCCAAGCTTAAAAGCTTTTGAATTTACAACAAGAAACTTTCCACATCCACTCAGACCCAGCAGAGGCCCATGCAAAACGGGAAGGGGGGGGTTGAGCAGGGGACTGCTGCTGTACCCAGCTCCATCAGCGAGCCTAACCAATTCCAGTTCTCCACCTCTTTTCTAGGAAGCTTGAACGTTTACCTGCGGTTGAAAGGTCAGACCGCGATAGAGAACCCATTGTGGTCTTCAAGTGGAAATAAGGGACAGCACTGGAACCAAGCCCGCGTTAATATAAATCCCCCAACGTCATTTCAGGTAATGGCTTGTGCATCGCACACCGGGACCGGGAATATTTGGTTTTCAGAGCGGGGGGCCTGTGTACGCTGAGCCTTTCCTTCTGACAGGATTTCACATCTTCATTTCATCTCTGAAAGCGGCTCTATGGACAGACACTTCCTTTCTTTGCTTTAAATAGGTGAGCACCATAGAGATTAATAAGGCACACTTTAACGGCCGAGCAGCAGCTATTTGCTCGAAGGCAAAATGTCTTTCCGTTTTCAGAAGATGCTAACAGCCAGTATAAAAAACCTTTTTCTATTTGAGATTAGCAACTAGAATACAAAATTGCTTCCTGTGGAAAAAAAAAATAATATTGAGGGTCCATGGTACAGTGCCTGTGTTAGAGGTTTCGAAATACACGCATTTTCTGCAGAAAAAGGAATGATCTCCGAGCCTTTGCTGAAAGGTGCCAGAGCGGCAGTGCTGCCTGTGCAGAGCTCCTGGCATGGCAGAGCTGCACACCTCATTCACCAGGCGCATGCAAGTTATGACAGGTTTTCGCACATTTCATTTTTGGTTTGACAGCGAGATGCTGATAGACTATTATGGGCAGTTCTCATTCCCGCTGTGAGCTGTTTGTAACTGGAACAGACCCAAAAAGGCAGCTGCCGCGAGCAAGCCCTCGTGTGTTTGAGCCTGGGAGTGTCATGATGGAATAGGGGAGTCACGAGCTGTGCCCTGCGGTGCGATGGTCTCCGGGGTCCTCTCTCCCCTCTCTGTAACCTTCAGGTCTCCTGGGGGAGATAATAGCTTTTTGGGGAAAAAAAGTCATTCAGTGCACGTCAGAACTGCTATCTTACACATGCAGATTGGGATTCACTTTATGGGTAATTACTGATCCTGACCCTTTGTTTTTATTTCCATGCATGAGAGGCAATGACAGACAGCAATGGCTTGGCATACGGGATCGCAGAAGCATTGCAGGGGGCAAAACTCAAGGGAAATTGCAGGAGAGGGATGTGCGAGGTTTGGTGTTGCATGATGTTTGAGTGGAACAACGTGGCAGAACTGGGGAGAAGAATGCAGAGAGGAGGGATACGAGTCTTAATGTAGACTCAGAGCTTGGGGCCAGGTAGAAGGGAGCTGAGCAGCGTCGGGCGTGAGTTCTGCTTTGGTGAAGTTAGGTTAAATCCAAGAAGTCTGAACAGTGAAGGAGAGAAAAATGATTTAGTATCTGAACATAATAAATGGACTGGTAAAGGGAGAGGAGAGACGGCTGTGGAAGCTGAAACTGAAGTGATTGTAGTTGTGTCTGAGATCCCTGAGACCTGGGATGGGCTTCAGCAGAAGCAGGGGAAGGACGAGGACATCAGCCCCAGGCAGAAAGATGCAAAGGGTTTGTCACCAGACAGGCGGAGGAGTGGAGGAGGGTGATGAGGTGCAAACCTGCGGCTCATCAGCATGAAGAGGAAGGCGTGGGCTTGGGGCGGG
>NW_020799101.1:1776257-1786278 GCF_003259725.1 Athene cunicularia | reverse complement strand
TGGGGGTGTGGGGGGGTCAAGCTGGGGTGTCTGCCTTGCAGGGGGCGGTGCGGGGTGAGGCATTGGCGGGGCAGGCAGAGGCCACAGCCAGCACCTGCCAGTACCCAGGTTGCTGCTTTCCCCCTGGAGTCTGAGCATCAGCCCTTGCACGGGGCCCCGACGCTTTCAGAAAAGTTACAGGGGTCACTTCTGCTACCGGTGCACCTCACTCGCGTTGCTTTGGAACTGTATGCACTGGTGCCACTAGCTGGCACACAAAATGGAAGCTCCTCTGCTTGGCTATTTTTCACCTTTTACATTGTGTTTAAAGGCCTCAGCATAAAATGAATGTAAAGCCATAAAGCTCTGCACAAATATAACAAATAAATGTCAGAGTGGTTGGAACCTTAAATTACTTTTTTTAGCAGCTCTTGCATCAAGCAAACTTTATTTTCCATTTAGGAGCCTAAGTGGGAAAGAATATAAACTTCCCAGTTAAATTTAAGGAGAGTGAATTGAAGTGAATCTCTGCAGTAGCACAGTACACTGACACAGAAATTAAAACTTTTTATGTGTTAATTTATAGGGGTAAAAGCACCGCTCGGATTTGGTTTATACCTTCCCAGTCCCCGTGATATATACCGAAGCTTCTCTCGTGAAGAACTGAGAGGCCTACAGTGCTTTGAATCAGAAAAAAGTAATGCATAAAATCTATCTCAGTAAGATATTCGCTTATTAGGTATTTTTAAAGAATAATCACAAAAAAAAAAAAAAAAAAAAAAAAAAAAAAGAGAGAGCAATTGGAAGCGATACACTGCACGCTGGCATCTAGGAAGGTGTCAGGTTTTGTGAGCAGGAGCACCACCACCGCCTTCAGCTACACTTTCCTTGTCACCTTCTTGTGTCAAAGACATTTTTGGCAGGAGAGGGCCTGATCTGCCCTTCAGTAAATGACCACTGAGGTTTTCATCCCCTTGCAGTGGGTCCAAGGGGCTTACACCCTTGTCACCACACTCTCCGGCTGGGGACAATCATGTGGCTCCTCTTTACGATTAGGAGACTGGCCAGGAGGGTAAAATCTGTCTGAAATCCTGTTGAAGAAGCACGAGCTGAATCACTGGAGACACTCGGAATAACTCTGGAGGCACGACAGGGGCTTATTTCCATTTCTTTTGTTAAGAGGTCAGAGCCGTGCCCACACAAGCCCCCTCTATGTGTCAGCTCAACGCAGGATTCCTACCAGCAGCTTTGTAAAGTCACGGGCATGCAGATAATAGGTTTTGCGGGGTACTAATAGGGGATTCTGATCATCTGGCACGTCCCACAAATAGCTGTGAACTGCAAGGCTGGATTGTGCTCCAGGCCTTGCCAACACTCATCTGCGGTGATTTGTTCTGAGCATGTGGCCAAGCTGGCTAAGAGCAACTCGTCTCTCAGGCCCATACAACGCACTGCCAAATGGAGGTTTTAATTAAATGCTGGCCGTTGTATTTGTATAGAGTCCTTTTGTCTGGAAACAGTGTTTTTTCATTATCAGGAAAGATTTGACTTTAAACTCTGTTGGCTGCTTATCTGCCTGCTG
Organism: Athene cunicularia; assembly: GCF_003259725.1. NCBI lineage: Eukaryota > Metazoa > Chordata > Aves > Strigiformes > Strigidae > Athene > Athene cunicularia. Next base: position 1,784,717 of record NW_020799101.1, on the reverse strand, counting down.
CCAAGGAGCAGAGGGGCAAGCTGTACTTTGGGGGAGAAGAGGAGACACCCTCCCTTCGAGCTGAATTCTTCCCATCATCCGAGGTGGAGTTGAAGAATTGTCAGAGGGATAATTACTTGAGACACTGTTTTCAGACAACAGGGTAAATCACGGAAAAACTTACTGTTTTCCCAATTACGGTTCCCCGTTGCATTAATATCCACCTTGTCAGAGTAATTAACCTACAGCGCCGCACTTCAGTAAAACACCGATGGGCTCTCCCGCTCCAAATGCGGAGCTTTCACGTTGATTTAGTGCTCCCAGCACAGACCTTGCCGCCCGGCCTAGGACACAACAGGCAGGCTGTAAATACGTGCCTTACCTTGCCAGGTTGCGGCTGCAGGGTCAGGCACCTCCTGGAGACGCTCAGCTTAGCAGAAGGACGAGCTGTGCCAGTGGCCGCGGTTGAGGGTCACGCCCTCCGTGGAGAGGCAGAGCGGAGAATTGCGTCTGCGGTGCGATACCGGTGGCATCGTGCACCTTTGTGATACGGTCCTTGGGGGATAGTCATCCAGCTGGGCTTGCTGCGGGAGCCCTGTGATTTACGGGGTCATCTTCCACTGCCCCGAGTGTTTACTTGTCATTGGTAATGAAAAGTATTCATTTCAAATGAGCAGCTCTGGTTCAACTGTATTAATGAGCAAAGAAATGTTGGAAGCTGCCAAAAGAAGAGGCTTGGATCTGTGTCCTGCTGAAATCAGTGACAACAGAGCCCATCCGAGTGCCCCAGACATCTCCCCGGTGCCGTTAGATCATTATGAAGTGTAATTTAAGTATTTTGCTCCAGATGGAATTATTAATTTTTTTTTTTTTTTCAAATTGACTCTACCCCCTAGAGTTAATGTCTCCATTAGTGCCACAGCACGCCCTTATAGTATTCATTGAATTTCATGCATATATTGTTGCAGATTAAAGTTAAAAAAAACTTGTCATCTAAGTTAGCCAAAAATATTTCAAAAGACTGGGGCGTGGGGAGGGGGAAGGGGAGATAACTGTGCAAAAGGTTCTGCTTGGGAAATATATTCCTTACATAATTCCTTCATCTCTTTAGAAAGGCTTTGAAGTTTTCTAGTGAATAAATTTCTGACGACACAGAATGAGTCCACTCTTCTGCAAAGCTAATTAGCAGCAGTATGGCAGGCCAGCATCACGTCGGGTTTGGGGAAGGAGAGTGGGTAACTTTGTTTCTTTAGTACAATAGTGATCCGTGGCTAATAGCGAACACCACGGCAAATAATGTTCCTGACCTTGCAATGAGCCACCCACCTCCGTACAGACACCGTTTCCTTTCCCAGCTGTAGCAGTTGGGGTTTCAGACTAGGAATATTTGACAGAAAGTGATTAATAGGACCTCGAAATCACAGGCATCCATTTAGAGAGGTTAAAGCCTTAAAGAGGAATAAAATCTTTACCCTGACCCTCTCTACCGTAAAACACATCACAGTGTCCTCTGGTAAATCTAAGACCGTTCCTAGAAGGGATCAAAGCTTCTGGACATGATGATGAGCCACTGAAAGGGGCAGGAGAGAAGCACGACTGTCACCGTCATCAATTCCTGCCACGGCAGGATAGCCGGGAGGTTAAAACCCACCGAGGTGATCGCAGGAGATGACTGTGGGAGCTCAGGGGTTCCAAATCAAAGGTCTTCCCTTCCTGACCCCTTGAGATAAATTCAGATTTGTGTTACGGGTGAAGGGACACCAACCTGCCTCCTGAGAGGTTTCACCCAAGCTTTCATGGGCCAGGGGAAGGTTGCAGGGGGGCAACTCCTGTCCCTCCCCTGCCTGCAGAAAAGTGCCACTGGCGTGCAGATGGGATCCCAGTGTGGGAGATGGTGTGGAGGGACTGGTCGGGCTGCCTTCAAGAGCCAGAAACCTCATTTTGCTGTGGAGTCTTCATGCAGTCTGTGGTCAAGTGGGTGCTCAGTCCCTCAACACGTCACAGATGCTGTTCTTCCAGCTGTGCCCGTGCCGCTGTGACTCACTTCAGGTGGCAGGATTTTCTGGGAAAAACACCCCAAATCTTTTTTAAGTCTTTTCCTCCATTTAATCCTGCTCTTGGCTCCAGAAATATCACACTTACATAAGTACGTGTTACAGTGAGCGTAGTGGTGAAGCTGACCTGGAGACACCAGGCAGCCAGCTAGGCAGGTGACTCGTATCTCTGGTATTTTTCAGCTCATTCTGAAGAGTGAAAGCCTCCACAGCTCACATACCTTCTGTGCGCACCTGACATGTACTTCTGAGCTCATTTGCAGGTTTTTTTGCACCATAGAAATTGTTTGTAAATTATTCCAAGCCCACTGATGTGGTTTAATGCAGCTGAATGTTTTCCATTCGTCATCCTCTGATCTGCTGCTTCTTTTTTTCTTTTTTTTTTTTTTTGTGCAGCTCATATTTGAAGGGATCAGGGGTCCCGGCATCGAAGGTGATATTGCTATTGATGATGTATCAATTGTGGAAGGAGAGTGTATGAAATCAGACCAACCGGCCAACAGTAAGTGACTCTTCCACACGCAGGGGAGAGCAAATTGCTCCTCGTGGTTATAAATTTGAGACATCTTCTGAAATGGATTTTCTCCGGGAGAATAATGTATTGTTCGATTCAGTTGGAGAGGCTTACAGTGAACCGTTTTCCTTGGAAGCAAGCTCTGGAGTCAAAATGTCTTTGTTCAGACAGGAAAATGCAGGTTTAGCAGAGATGCAAGTGAAGGGCTGATAGGCATGAGGCGGAGGCGAGAGCAGTGGGCTGCACTCCACGGTGGGGCTGGGCTGGACGGCCATGATTTGAGGTGGGAAGACAGAGAAAGCACCGTTCAAAAAATATTCAGGGGGTCCAAACGATATGAAATTAATGAATATCAGTGTCGTGATTCCCTGTGGACCTTGTTTCGTCCTCCCACCCCCACGTGTGCGTTACGATACAGACCCCTATAGACAGCGAGGTGGTTTTTTATCCCAACGTCTCCTGCCTCATTCGCTTGGCGAGCACAGTTCTCGTCCCCTCTTTGTAGGAGGTGACCGTGCAGAGCGCTGTCCCTGCAGAGACCAGGGCTCTGCCAGGGAGGTCGGTGACGAGCGGGCACAGCCCGGGTGAGCACGTTGTCCTCCCCGACTGCCTCCGTGCTGGTGTGCAGGACAGAGTATGGTGGCTGAGCCCTTTGTCTTCTAAGACTTGTAGCAATGCTGACTGTGTCTGGGCAGCTCTTTAATTCTACCTTTTTCCCCCCTTTTTGTAGATTTACGATCAGGTGCTGTTGGGACATTAGCGCATATACGACTTATCCCAGTTATCATCCTCATGTCTGTCTTAAGTCATCAGAGGTGACCTTATCCTGGCAGAGGCTACAAAAGATTCACCAGGCACTGGCATGAAGAAAGAGTCTTTGTAAAATGGACATTTAAAAACAAACTACCAAAGATTCCTCCACTGACTGACTCAAAAGTTAAATAAATACATAAATAAATAAACAAAAAAAAAATTAAAAAGCACTGGGGACATAAAAGGCATCACGGGAGTGTAACTCACTATGAACCACGTGTGAGAACGAGATCTGGCCTAAGTAAGGAAGAGACCTTCAGGTGCTTTTGTGGTCAATAATGAATACAGCATCATCTGGTTGAACTCTTGGAAAAGAGCTATAGAAACCCTTGTCAAAGCACAAAGTCATGGCTGGTTTTGTTTCAAATGAATAGTTTGCTTGTTACCATGGAAACCTAATGGCCTGCCAAAAAAAACAAAAAAAACAAAAAAAAAAGGAAGGAGAGAGAGAGAGAGGAAATAAAAACAAAAACAGAGAGAGAGAAACACCTCACTGTAAACAGGGTATGTGAAGCGCTGGCATTCATTTTCCCTTCAAGAAGGTTTTTAGTCTAGAGTTAAATAATTGTAGGCCCTTTCTACTTTGGCTGTCGCCTCCCCTAGAGAATAACCCTAAATCAGAGCTGTTTTAAGACATTTATGTTTCATTTCTCATGGCTATGCTTGATAACTGTATGCTGTCTCCTTTTGCATGCATTACTATCCAGGATATGCGACCTGGGCTTACATATTACACAGGCTTATCGGAGTTTGCTTGCGGCCACTCGAACACCCCTCTCCCCTCCCCGACTAAGTCATCTGTTCTAATGAAGTGAAGAAACCAAACCACCGTCTTTTATAAATTGCCATGGAAACCAAGTGCCTTCAATGAAACAAGCCTGATTTAAAAAAATAAAAATAAAATAAAATAATAATAATAGTTTCAACACAGAAGCTTGCACTGCTAAAATGTGGTTTGTGCAAACTATTTTCTAAACAAACTACGGAGCCTGGGTGTGCAGACTGCAGGCAAGGAGACGAAGCCGCTTCTGGAGATGGATGGACCTAAGCTGCTGCGTAAGCCCTTTCGGATGAGATGTTTGTTGTTTAACCTTCCAGACAGCCATGGCCTTTCAGCTTATTATCCATTAGAAAATAGTTTCCGTTGGTCCTGGAAATGGGAGCAGCACTTTTTTTTGTTGTTGTTGTTGTTGTTTTTTCAGGTTATCAAGTGGGTCAACCAGAGGAGAAGGTTGTTAAGACACACTTAGCGCAGAAGGTGGTAACACACAGAAGTGATTTTCTTACTCTAACCTCCATTCGCAAGGCGGCCGGCCCCAGCGTTAGCGGGACGGGGAGGCGTGCGTGGGGGACGGCGGCGCGTACCGAGACCCCGAGCGAACCGCAGAGCCAGCAACCTGGCAACCTCTGCAAACCTGGCGCCAGCGAAGCCCCCAGGGTGCCGTGCCTCTGCCCTGGAGCCAGACTCTGTGCAGATCGCGAAAGATTATTTTGTTACTGTAGCGAAATTTAAAAAAAACAAAAAACAAAACAAAAAAATATCAAAAAAACAAAAACAAAAAAATCCACTTTTACAACGAAAAAATAAAAGCTGTACAAATGGTTTTGAGCTACCCGAACACGTACCGTTAGCCAGCCGGTTTTCCACTGCATTGTAAAGTTCCCTTACAGTTGGTTATGAAAATTTGAAGACCTTTTTCCTTAAATTATCTCAGCTTTTAACTTCATTTAAAAAAAAAAAAAAAAAAAAGACTTTTGTCTAAAGAAGAGTATTATTATTATAATTATTATAATTATTATAATTATTATTCTGTGTTCCCTCAACACCCTAGGATTAAAAAAAAAAAAACAAAAAAACACCACAAACAAACAACTGATATGCAAGTAATTGGAGTACAAACATGAAAACAAACAGACGAGTCTAATATTTGCAAATATGAATATAAAAAAAGCACAACAAGATGCAGTAAAACAATGATCAAGGCTTGATTTTTTTTTTTTTTTTTATTCTGTAGAGAAATGTTTGTGCAAATTCAGTAATTCAACTGAAGAGATAATTTTACAGCTATGTTCAATAAAGCCTCTTTCCAGGTAAGGTATGCCAAGTGGTATGTGTGTTTGTTGAGCAATGTGCCCGTTCACCCCAGATGGGTGTGACTGGGATGGCTTGGGGTTTGTATTTTTTCTTTTTTTTTCCCCCTGGTAAACTGGTGTCTGAAGATATAATGGTCCGTACTGGTGATGCTCAGGGGCTGGAGCTTTCCGAGGATGCTGTCAGCTCTCTGATTTGTAGGCAGTTTGTAATCCCCCTCGCTGCGGCGAGAAGGCTGCTCGGAAGTCGGTGGGAGACCCAAGTCTGGATGGATTGTGGGGTTTGACACCCTAAAAAAAAAAAAATCAAATTTCCCACTGGCAAGCACTGGATTTTAACTGTGAACAGAGGACCAGGTCAGGTATGGTGAGACCTCGATGCATATTTTTGCTTAGGAGGTTGGTGTGTCTGGTAATTCAGGATTTGTGGAAACCCAACCTTGGCATGTATCCCCCTGCTGATCTCTCCTGAAAGCCCCAGAACGGCGGAATCTTCTGAGAGGCTTCTCTGTGGGTGTGTTTGGTGTGACTCTTCCCGAGGCTGCTCGGAGCCCTGCCAGACGTGGATGCACGAGGCTGTTTTTCAGCAGACTCTCCTGTTACGTTTCCTATTCCCTTTCTGTCCATCGTGCGATCTGAGCGGCTCCTTTTTGCTCATTTTCTGGTTTGGGCAGCAGCTGCAGGGATGCTCCTGGCGGGTGTTGCTTGAGGTCCCTGCCACTCAGGGGAATGCCTTGCCACACTAAGCTGATGACAGACCTTGTTCTGCTGTATTTTATGACACCCGATTTCACTGTCCTGCTCAGATGAAATGGGGAATACAGGAAAAAAAAAAAAAAAAGAATGGCAATCTGTCAATCATTTTAAAGTAAAATGTGAAACATTCCATTTCCTTTAAAATAATCTTGCGTTTTTTCCCCTTGACTTTATCCCTTCTAAAAATAGACTCAAAATAAACTGAAATTTGGATGCCCGTTGATCGCCACAGGCCAGGGGAGGCATCTTGGAAGCAGCGGGCAGACCTCCAGCTCCAGGGCTGCTGGCAGCGGTGTGACGGGGAACTCTGTGGGAAGGGAGGATTTGGAAACCCCCTCCAATGTCCTCTCATGCTCGGGCAGCTGTGATGAAGGCAGCCGGAAGATAATGACATGGAGATTGTACTTGTTTAGATCCCAAGCTAAGACGGCAAGCTGAAATTCATATTTCCTCTTTGTGTTTTGATTATTCTTTCCACTGGTCGAGGACCACATTGAGTAGTTGATAAAGGTTTTTTGATTGACAGACAAAGACCACAGACGTCTTCTTTTGGGACAGGATAATCTGCTTGTCCTGTGTGGAAGGAAATTTATTTCCCATTGCCTATTTCTGGTTTTCTCTGCTTGGGTGCAGAAGCTGGTTTTCTCTTTCAGGTGTTGACGTAGGAGTAGGGTTATCTTCCTCTACGTTCCCAATATAAGCCACGGAAAAGGCAACGGGTTTTTACTTTGAGCTGTAAGAAATACAAAGTGAGATATGTATTTCATAGTCTTGACTTCTAATTTCTTTTTCATTTTGGTGTGAAAATGAATGTAGTATTTCTAAAAATTTTGAACTGACAGTCAGACAAAGGGAATTTGAACTGGACCCTCTTCGATGAAATTTGCCAAACCCTATGATTTAGTTCTTGGGTATTCAATCCAGCAATGTTTCTGATGTATTTTAAAATTGGACATTAAACACGTGATTGTGCAAATGTGGCCTTTGCAGAATCTACAGCGCTTGGCTGTTGGGATGGACAACCATATTTTTTGTGGGCGTGGCTGTGGGAGTTAGCGGTGGGTTCCCAAGGCAGAGGTAGGTGGAGCTTATAATAAACTTTCCTTTTTTTTTTTTTTAATTCTATCTCAGGATGATCTGGAGAATAAGGACATTATTGGAATGTTTCCCTTTCATTGCCTGCAGCAAAGCCATGCAAGTTCATTTCTTTCACAGAGCATGTCCTTGGAATGTGAAACCCCACACACAGTTATGAAGCACTTGGATCTCACGGTGCTCCCAACCCACCACTTCTCCAGCCAGGCTTGGATCCTGGATGGGGCACAAGAGCATAGACTAAAAGGGGGCAAACACAGTACAAATCCTACTACAAATGCACGGTTATTTGAAAGCAGGAGCAGCTCCTTGAGAGCCCATCGAAGTGGCGATGGCTTGTATGATGAAGGCGTTAACTAGTGGAGGATAGGGTCTTTGCTCCGAGCCCATCTCATATCAGCCAGTTTTTGGAGACGGGTATCTAAGGGCGTGCTACTGTCAACCCCACTGAAATCCTTGGAGATGTGAAATTTCCTCTTAAATTGGGAGAGGAACTGCTGGTTCACCCAATTGAAATGGATCTGCAGCCGCCAGTCCCCAGATGGCTGCAAGCCCCACGCACAAATACCAGTCTCCACTGGTGGAGCAGTTTCCCTCTTGGCACCCAGCACTTGAACCTCTGCTGCGTTCACCAGTGTAACTAGCGTAGTTTAGTTTGAACAGCTTTTGGGGCAATTGGTATCCCCTAACTTTAAAACAAAATTGATCAGTTGAAAGAACAGCTTCTTGTTCATTTGTTTTCTCCTTTACTGCCTTGTAAGGTCAGTGAAATCCGTCTGTCGTGAGTAATTTAGTCAGAACGATCAGATTTTATTTTTTTCTACCCTTAGTGGAAGAGGCTTACCTGGTTTTATTTTTGGAGGGTTTACTTGCTAGTAATGTTTTTTCATGTATCAAAGGATAATTGAAACTCTCTTCCTCCCCAAGAAGAACTGTGATCCATCACAAGAATGGCTTTCTAGAGCAGTTCAATAAAAAAGATACAGTTTGGTATTATAAGCACTCTCTGCCTATATATGCTAATAAAGAGATTGGGTGCCATCTGGATTAATTCTTGTATCTTCCCATAAAACTATAAAAAGCTGTAAAAAAAAAAAAAAGGTTATTATTACATTTTACATTCTTTTTTTTTTTTTTTTTTTTTTTTTTTAAAAAAAA
>NW_020799101.1:1772032-1776207 GCF_003259725.1 Athene cunicularia | reverse complement strand
TTTTTCTTTTTTTTTTTTTTTTTTTTTTCCTTCTGCAAAGGAGCTCAGCGACCCATAGCCCATGCACTCCCGCAGATATCGGCCCTTCAGTGTTCATAAGCTTTATGTCACCCTAAACCCCCAACTCTGGTGTCACCCCATAGAGCCCACGGGAACGGGCTCTGGCCCAGGGAGGTGTAGGCAGGAACAGGAGCTCTGCAGGACTTGGGCTGGGGAGGGATGTGCTGGGCACAGCCGCTGCCGGCAACCACCCGCCATGGCCCTACTCACCAACTCATCAATCTTAAAACCAATTAAAAGGTAGAAGAGGGAAGACGCTTTTGATTTTTGCCCTCTTAAGGCCGTTCAAAACCTCGCTGCTGGGAGGTTGGCCACCACCACTCTTGTTGCCAGCATAGATGTGTTCACGGTCAGTTTAGCATCTTTTGTTCCTGTGCCAGTAATATTAAAATGTAGTTTTCTCCCTTTCTAGTGTTAAGCTACTCTCCCTCTGCATCCCCAAACCACTTTCGGGTCCCCCTTTGGCTGTTCTTGGCCAAGCTACAATATTTGTATCTCTGGGTTAGAAAAGAGATATCATAAAAAAGAACAGCTATGATTAGCCCAAATACAGGGTACTTGGGGTGGTACATCCTGGTGTCATTTGCTAAATTCCAATATAATTTTCCTTTGTATCTGTCGGATTAGGGAGCTTGTTACTAGGAGCTTTATATCACGGGAAGCGTGTTGTATTTCCTCCCCAGAACACCACATCTAAAGTCTGTGAAGAGGCCATCCCGCTTACACTGGAGTGCTTCTGGAAAGCGAGTCTTTCAGAGGTTTCAGTGGTGACACTAAGACTTTCCTTTACGGAAGCAGCATCTTACCTCTCAGAGCAATAGTTGGGTTATAATGCGACCGCTTAAGTGAGAACAAACTGACCAGAGAATGCAGTGACGCTGTACCTGTGGGCAGGAATTCCCCCCATCCCCCTGTGCCCCTCCTCAAACACCCCAAAAACATCCAAGTTCAAGCCATGAGCTCCTGGTCACATGCCACATTTTGTAACTTACCGAGAGCAACGGCAGTACTTTAATTATAAAATCTGCGTCTGCCACCTGACAAGAAACTGAAACAGAAATAGGATGGTTTTGATTGCGTTCCCTCTGTAGATGTGTCTGCATGCATCCTGGTAGCCTCACCTAACATGGTCTCTCCTAGCTGGTTCTTTGTATGACAGGGTCAGGTTGAACGTCACCTTATCGGAGCCTACCAAGGACCTATGACAGGTGACTTGCAGCCGATTTCCTTCCATTTCTATTCTCTGTACATTTTTTTTTTTTTCCATTGAGAAAGAGACTTGAATGTTGGCAAGTGCTTGGGCAAATGAATATTAATGTAGCTTTGCTCACAGCTAAGGTCATGGCTGACAACTGGAGAAATATCACGGCCAATTCCTCAGGATCCAGGATCTTTGCACGCAACAAGTCTTCACCTTCCACAGGCTGGAGGTTTGCAGTCCCCCGCTTGTAGGGAAGAAACAGGAACACCTGCAACAACCACGACTGTAAATCTACTGAATTGGTTTTGATCGATATGACCACAAAAGAGATTGAAGAAACACTCGTTGCTGTGAGTAGGAATTAGCAGCCTCAGCACCTTCTCAGGAAAGATTAGATGCGCTTCTGCTTGCACACTACCAACTGCAAAGGGAAAAAAAAATAAATCTGTGTGTTTGTGTGTGTAAATATTCTATAAATAACTGTAATTGTATGTATTTAATGTATATATAATGATTATTACATTTTAACGATCTCAAGTATTGTATATAGCCAAAACTTGGTCTCTTATTTTACTAGCACACCCACTGTAGATTTATTTTTTGTCATTGTTGTTAATGTATCTGGTTAAATTACAAACTGGTCTCACTTTTACCTCAAAGGGTATATGTTCTTTATGTACATTTTATAAAGAAAAAAAAAAAAAAAAGAAATGCCAGCAGTGTTTTCTGTCTTTTCCTCTTTGGCCACATGCTGCCTTTGCTCCTGACTCCCTGATCAACTGAAGAGCGGAGGGCAGTTGGGAGGGACTCGGTTTGGCGGGTGATATCTCTTGCTCGGTGTGTCCTGGCCTTCCTGAGGGATGTAACTATGGAGGACTCTCTCTCCCCGTCTCATGCCTCCACCTCTTGCTGGGCACTGGAAGGTTTTGATTAGACCGTGAAGAGACCGTGCCGCCCTCTTCTCTACCGGGGCCTTTCCTTCCCTTGCTTGGTGCCAGCAGAATAACCAGGTTGTACTCAGCTCTACGGACAGTTGAGGGTTAAAGTCCATTTCTTTGACTTTCTATAATACCCACGCAGTCCCTGAGAAGCAAAACATGAGAAACCTGCGTGAAGATGGGTGTGCCGTGCCAGACCCGGCTCTTTCAGAGCGCTCCTCCCCGTGCCAGCCGTGCGGGTATAGATGTGATGGGCACACACCGCCAGCCGTGTATCTCTGCCTTCGGGTAACGCTGCGGTGTAGGACAGCGTGCCCAGGTCCAACCTGGACCTTAGTACATGCCGAGTCTGGGTTTGTCAAGGTCAGTGCCTACACGGCCCCATGTGGAGGTTGTCCATCTGCGCCTCGGCAATCGTGGGGTCGATGCCCGTTGTCCTCTGCAGGCATGACCTGGGCATTTCTATTTTTTTTGTCCAGATCTTGTATTACAGCTGCAGTTTGGGGCCAGGCACCATCTCCAGCTTTGTGAAGAACATGAACGTTCCAGGTTTTCACGAGCTAGCTACTCTATATTCTGAAAAGGTCTAAGTAAACCGTTAAACTTCTCTGGTGTTTGGTGCAAATCAAGGGTAAAGTGCTGTGCTCTGATTTGGCCGTGCCCCGTGTCTCCGTGTCACGCTGCTGGAAAAAATGAATGCAGAAAGAGCAAAGCAGCGTTGAAGAGGGAGCCCTCACTTGTGGGTCCTTCTGCAGCTGTGTTGGTCTCTGCGCAGAGATAAACTTTTTTTTATAACCTTTCAGAATTAGAAGTCTATTTTTATTGTAGGTGAAATGAGGCTACAATCTACATAAATAAGACCATACTTTGTTTCTTGTTACATTTTGCAAACGCTGACATTTCTTTGCCCTTTTCAGTTACGGTGGTTGCCTCCATCATTTTCTTGATTAGATTTGTGACTGTCAGCTGTCAGCTTCTAAGCACATGTGCAAATTAATTCGCAAGATAAAACTCAAGAATTTCCAGGCAAGTCTTGCTCTCCAGTGGCCTCCACCACAGATGGTGACAAACAGCAACACACTGAAATTCACATCTTAAAAAAAAAACAAAAAAAACCCAAACCTTGCTGGTCTCTTCTTTTTTAGCTCAAAAAATTCCACTCTCCCATTGGATCTCACGACCCGAAACCGTTCTCTATGCCCTCACCCTATCCTGAGGATGTTCAGTACTCACACTGGTGGGCTGCAGCCCTTTCTCCCTTTCAGTCACATTGATCTGCTCCCTCTTCCGCTCACGGTAATTATGTCTTAGCTCCACATTGGGCCAAGAAGAGATCCAAGGGCACATAACCATGAAGTATGAAGACAGCAGCCAGTATTATATATGTTACTGTTAGAAGTATTTATATATATATATATATATATCTCTCGTATTTACACCCTGGCTAAGCTATCCACTGTCAAACGAAGGTGCTCTGCATCATTGCCTGCAGTTGTCACCCCGTCTACAATCTGCCTCAGACTATTCTAGGAAGGTTTGTGGAGGTTGGTAGACTGACACAAACATCTATACAAAAATATTTGATTTTGGCACTTTAAAAAAAAAAAAAAACAAAAACAACCCAACCCACAAACCCAAAAACCACACTGTTAAATTTGTTGGATAGATTTTAGCTGACTTTTGGGTTGTGGAAACTTTTTATCGATGGGAAAAGGACAATTCAGAGTAAAATTAGTTAGGACTGAGTGGCAAGCCTAGCCTGTAAGACAGACTGCATGTTTAGGACAACGCTTACTCCTAATCAGTCGGGTTTTTTTTTTTTTGTTTGTTGTTTTTTTGTTGTTGTTGTTTTTGTTTTTTTTTATGGGGGTTGGTGTATTAGTGCTCTGGACATGAGTAGCACAGCATGTCGAGCTGCGAGGACTGTCAGATCCCCCTAGGGAAGGCTTTTTATTCTTGTTGGAGCTTTTTGGCAT
>NW_020799101.1:1758973-1771982 GCF_003259725.1 Athene cunicularia | reverse complement strand
CCATGGCACAGCACGCCTGTTTCCCAAGGAAGCATCGATGGAAGCATTCATCACTATTGCTGGTTAGAGAGCGCGTGCGTGTTATTGGCATCTCCCATCCACGTTGTACACCACAGGTATTCCCTGACCCCAGTGGAGAAACGCACCATTCTCCCTCATCAGTTTTCAGATCTTGGATTAGACAGTGATTTTCTTAAGTAAAAAAAAGGGGGTAAAAAAAAGCATAACAAACTTGCGTGAAGATTAAGATTTCAAGAGAACTGTAAAATCTATATTGTCTACTTGCCTGCTAAGGATTCAAGCCCATTGAAGAATTTTCAGCTAATTAATTTGCTTAATCGGCCAAAAGATCTGGCATTAAATAATGAAAATAATTTTCCATTCTCAACACAGAGTATCTAACAGGGCAGCTCCTTGAGTAGACAGACATTAATCCAGTCTTGGGGTGTTCACTGTAAGACTTATTGTCAATTTAAGCGTCCGCTTCTCAAACTATTTACCTGATACAAAGACACGCAGGGGAAGATGGGCTGTATAAAATCCCCCTGGGTGGGGACCGGAATGTGCCACTCGGTGGAAGTTTAACCCGTCGCCTCTAGCAGTCCTGATGGTCTTTGTACAGATGGGTTGAATATTTCCGTGGTATCAAGACTATGCCGCCCACTTAAGTAATTTTGAAAGAACAACAACAACAAAAATATCAGCCGCTCCACACAGACTTCATTTAAACCCCTTCATTCTGGACCCGTTTCTATCAGTCTATCAAGTCAAAAGGAAAGTGCAAAATGAATAGAGTAACAAAGGTGAATCAAAGCATGAACAGCCTTTTGTACGAGTAATAATTAAATAGCCTAAACTCAGCTTGGGAGGAAGCGCATGACAGAAGTCTGTAAAGTCAAGAACGGCCTGAAGAAACTGTGCAGGGAATAATTGTTCCTGTCACTTCCAATAAAAGAGCAAAGTAGCATCAGATGGGAGAGATACAGGGGGCACGAGAGGTTCTCCTTCACGCACCGTGTGGATAATCTGTGACATCCCTTTCTGCAGGTTCTTGTGGAGGTTCCTGTTAACAGGGACTCAAAGAGCAAAGGCAAACAGTAACTCTCGCAAATGCAGTCCGAGACGTGGACCAGGACAGTCACGTTTAGAAACTTCTCCAGGAGTTCTTCTCAGGGTGATGAATGGCTGGTAACAGCCATGGGTTTCTACCCTGTATGTCCCCCTCGTTCTTCCTCTGGTTATTGTCATCTCTGACAACTCCCCTTCGATGCTGCTCTTCCAGTTCCCTTGTGAAACATCACTGCTGCTCTCTCACACCTTTGCCTCATTTCATTAACCTTGGAGAGATCCATCCAAGGGGTTAATAATGTCCTTAGACTCCCTCTTCCTTACAGAAAGTGAGAAATAAGACAAATACAACCCCTTAAAGGGCAAAAAGTTCAAAAACGTCCTAATAAATTGTCTTCATTGCTAATAGGTGGTAATTGCATCCTGTGCGAAGGCACTGAGAGAGGCTGACTGAGGCTTAAATAGCCTCTAAACCTCTTTCTAATTGTCATTATGGGTCCGGCTGCTCACTCAGCAAGAGGCTTCTCAGTGCAAGTCCCATTCCCTGCTGGGTTTGAACACAGATGAATACTAATGTGGAGCTAATGCTGGGGAGATTGACCACTTGAAAGGAAAAAAAAGAAAAAAAAAAGTATTTGATTAGATTAAAAAAAAAAAAATCAAGAGCTCTTTTTAATTAAAGAGACTTATTTGTCAGGATAACTGGCTGAAAGTGCAGTCTGACATTTTCTGTTTGATTCAGTCTAGGGAACATCTGGGGTGGCATCCCTTCGCGTGGCGGGGAACATGCGTCCCTGGGTATTTGTTCGATATTGGGTATAATGAGGCTGCCTGATAGGCGCACTGGATGTAAATTTGATATTAGTGCTGTTTCCAGTAACAACAGCATTATAATAATGATAGCAATGCCCTGTGGGACAGAGGAACTGTCAGCGAGAGAGGCAGCGGCTGTTTGCGTTAGGTCTGACTTTTGATAAGGAAGACTTAATCATCTTTCAGAAAAGAAAGGAAAATAGGAAGATGCTGTGATTTTTACTTGTCACTGAGTCTGAGCGGATAGCGATGACTCTAAAGCGGGGCCTGGCTCTGCGGGCCTGGGTACAGCAATGGGCTGGTGGGTGGTTGCAGAGCTCGTAGTTGTCCCAAAGCTACACGTGAAAGTTTGCGTGCCAGGAACCCACGGTGGAAGCACCATTTTCAGAAAAAAAAAAAAAAAAAAAAGCGCTTTGGAGTTGCATTAATGACATCAATCCCGGAACTAGGGTGCAATTTGCTAGCAGGTGTAGGTGCCAACACTGAAACCGCTTGCCAGGAGACACGGTGAGTTTACCATCGGTTTGGGTGTGTCAGGTGAGAATAGATTTTACTGTAAAAGATAAAGATTTATCCTGGGAAGAGGAATCCAGCCATAGTCAGCCTTTGTGGTCGTGTTTGACACTGGGCTCTGTGACTCTCTGCAACCTCCCACCCATCCTTCGTGGGCCACAGAGGAGAGAAAAGCCCATCTTGCCCAAAGCACGCTCCAAACATGTGATGACCATGATTATAATCTCATGTCTCACAGCTTCAGGCAATTGCTTGCAGGTGCCAGGAAGGAATCCACCTCCCGGCACAGCTGCTCACACTCATTCTGGCTGTATTTGCTCGCTATTATGTCCAAGCAGAGGAGATTTGCCCCAGCTGGAGATGGACAGGGTGGCTGCTCTGTCCGGATCCCTGCCAGGTGGTTCTTGTTCACGTTTGTAGGGTAAGCGGGAGTATTTGCAGGTCATGCAGGAATTTTTAAGCAGGTGGAACTAATAAAGACTGTTTTCTTCTTTCCCGCTTTCCTCCACAGGACAGTCTGGCATGGGTCATCTATCCAATTCCCTGCCCAGCCCATGCATCCATGACGTACTGGTCTCCTGTAGCACAGAACAGCTGATCCTTTTGCAGAGAATGAAAGATTTCCATTCACTTACTGCCCTGAGAGTGGAATAGGGGCTTCCAATGGAGTTTAATGATCTGTGACATTCAGGTTATGATCCAGGTGATTTAAGAATTTCATCTGCACTTAAACTGTATGCATTTTTTCTTAGTGTAGAGATGAGCCGCACAGCAGAAGTATATTTTCTTTCAAATGAGTAATCTGGCAGGATTTTATATTTGTTATGTGGTTAAAGGGAGAAACGTTGTGGTGCCTTCCTGATGGTAACTCAGCCTTTTATAGACCTGTAAAACGAGGCCCTACCTAACTAGCACTTCTCTGTGTCTCTAAAGCCAGGATTTAAATCACACAAATCCATCATCCTCCCGTGGGAATGGAGACATACATGGGACTGGTGTTTGTAGAGCAGTTGGCAAAATTTGGCTTTGGAGATAACAATATTTAAGTCACCTTGTGTGGAGAATTTATGACTGCAATTCATCTGTTTCCATGGGCTGCTGTCATTTAATGACCAGTATGTCATATCACAGCATGGTCAAAGCTGAGCATATGACACTCTAAATAAATGTGGTAGTGCCTGTCGACTTTATTGGGACCAGCCCCATGACTGAGTCCCGCCTCCTTCCTCCACTCCCCCCTTGAAACATTGTTTTTTCTCTGCACATCCACGATCTCCTGCACGGCTGCCTCTGCCTCTCTACCTCGTTGGGTGTTGGGAGACATCGTGGCTTGAAACAACTTGAGGAAGAAGGAAGCTGAAGGCACTGAGACATTTTCAGAGCAGATGTAGATTGTGAAATCTGTCCCAACAGGACTGGATGTTGTCCAGGGAGTCTGCAAGTGAGGTCTGGCTTATCTGGGGAGGTTGGCTGGGACGTGGCGCTTCAGGGCAAGGATGAGCCTGGAGATAGTAGCCAGGGTTGGTACTAGGATGTAGTACCCGGTGCTTGGGTCCTTGGATGTACGTGGTGATCAGGCTGCTGACTGCCACTGGTGCCAAGCCTCTCCTCCCGGCCAATCTGCCCTCACTCCCTGTGAGAAATGAGCACCGGCAGTGGCGAGAGGCTGGAGGGGACTCTGCGATGAGGTTGAAAACCCGTACCTTAAGCCAGGACAGGATGAGACTGACCACATTCCTGCTGGCAGTTTCTGCCCTGGTCCAGTGAGAGTGTTGTGGTTGAGTGCTCAAGGGCTTAATTTGATAGAGGTGTTGGCACAAGATTCCAAATCCGCAATGAAAATAACCTCTGGCCAGGTACCACTTAGTCCTGGAGTTGCCTGTTCACTCTAAAGATGTCCCTGCCATCCCCCACCTTGCAGCCTTTGCACACCATATCTAATTTCTGAGCATGCCAAGAACTTTTAGAGTTTCAGCAGGTTTAGGCCAGGCTTTTATCTCCAACCCGATCCTCTTCAGGGGCTCTGTGGTGTGCGGCTGTAGTCCGTGCCAGCAGGACTGTGCTCCCTGCAAACGCAGCTCTAGCCAGTTCCAGCTGACGATGCTTTCGCATCGCACCGTAGCGCTTCTCCTCGCGGTTTCTGCAATGGAGAGGCCGGATGAATCCAGATGGCTTCTTTTCCCCTGATTGCATTTGGCCTGTTCAGCCAAAAAAAAAATCGCACAATTCGCAGCATTAAAGAGTGTAACCACAAAAGGCAGCGTGGCTCTGCCACCTTCAGCGGCTTCAGCTGGAGCAGGAGAGCTGCATGCCCTGTCCTCCCCCCGGAGCCAGGTGTGTGGGCTTCAGCGCAAAAGGAGGGGGAACACACACGTAGGAGCTGTGCGCCTCTTGCACAGCCCCTCTTGAGCAGAGCCTGAGCAAAGCACAGGATCCGTCTCATTTTGCAAGATGATTACACGATTCATGGACATACTCCTTGGGACAATGAGAATCTCTTCAGAGAAGGATGAAGAATTGGTACCTCCGTAAACCTTCCTTCAATTTTATTAATTGCATTGAGTTCTTCCTTTGCTGATTTGCAGACGATCATATTTTCTTGCTTTGTCGCCCCTAATGAAAATCTTCTCACATCTGGGACATACATTATACACCTAGCTGGCATATTAAATGTATTTCCTCTATAATATAGAGATATTTCTTTTATTTAAGATGAAAAATTAATTGAAGAACTCATCATCCTGCTTCTGCTGTTGCTATACGTAGTGAAATTTAATTTCATTACTAAAAGTACGTGTTCCATTTCACTTTTTTAAGTGGTATATTTATTTTTCTAATAAACCTTAATTTTAGTCCCTTAAGGAACATGATCATATTGAGACCCAGACTAAATCCTGCATTTTACTTTGAGTTGTAGTCATTACTCAGAATGTATTAGATTTATTGGTTCCTTTGATTAATCTTAAAGGAGACAAGACTTCATAAGTAACCATCTTTATTTTTTAATGTATGTTAATCAGTTTTCCAGGCGCACCTCCGTGCACTGGCTGTATTGCTCATGTTTCTTTTAATCTCGGTTACTTTAATCCAATGGAAAACTCACGTCAGTTCTAATTATTCCAGCTTTGGATGAGTCTTCAGAGTCTCACCAACACCCGTTGTGCTTTGCTTTGAAATAACTTGGAAGATGCAACCGAAGATCTTAATCCTGCCAAATTTACGCATATGTTCAGTTTTGCACAAGTGAACAATCCTCTGGAAGGGAATAGTGTTCACATACTCATGTGACTAAATCTCTGGCATCTGGGACTCTAAGGGTCTATCTCTCAGGCAGCACGCTTCGGAGAGACGCACACTGCTGACCAGTGAAGGTCTAGGAAACATCATGCAGCACAACTTTATTAGAGTTTATGTTTGGATGCAGAAAAGGGCGCGTTTTCTCTCTAGCGCTCCTAAGCCAACAAATTCTGCTTCTTGGCCGTGCTGGCTTTTGCTCTCAAGATCCCTCTGCCTCCAGCTGTGAGAAGAATCCCTGCAGAGAAACTCCAGTGCCTCCATGCTTTTGCTATCCTTTCCAAAGATAGCGTGAGCAGCGCTAGCGTATCCACCGTTTTCTTGGCTTTCCTTTCTATAAATTTAGGACTAGATGCCAGCTGAACTTTGTGGGTTTGTTTTTTTGGGTTTTTTTCTCTCTTTCTTTTTAAGCCAAAAGTTATTGCTTATTCTTTTTCATCTAGGCAGAAATTATTTAAAATTCTTTCCAATTGCTTTATTTGAAAATTCATTCAGATGGATTATAATTAAGATCTGAGAGTTTCATTTCACATATGAGAAAAGCCAAGATTATCTCCTGCTGAAAATCACACCTGGCTCCACAGTTCAAAACTAGTATGAGACACAGTTCATTATCAGAGACGCAGTCAAGGGTGGAGGGGAGAAATGGAAATATTCTGGTAAGATATTATCATGGAAATTCTGGACTGAACTACTATGTGTAGGCTATTTTTGAGCATCTAGCTGAAAATTCATTTATTTGCTTTTCATTGGGAAGAAAAAAAAAATAAAAACAACCCCGAAAACAAAACAACAACCCAACAGAAAAAAAAAAAAACCAACACAACAACACAGTAGGTTTAATCTGATGAGAAGAGAGGAGTTAGTATGCTCTCCCTCAGCACCGTGCCCTTTGATCAGGGGGTGTAAGAAGGTGTAGTGGGAATCAGGAGAGGAATAGATGCTTATTCCACTTACCGGTAAAATATGATTTCCCAGTGAAGAATGCGTTCACTTCCCTAGTGCAGAAATAAACCATGGTTCATCTCCGAAAAAATGCTCGGGACTTGTAGGAAATGTGTCAACACAAGATGGATGTACTACCGGGGTCTGCTCGGCACTGATTAAGAGTGGTCTGGGCAACTGTGTTCAGTTTGGGGCATTCCAACTCAGGAGATATCCAGAGAAGCTGGATGTCCTACAAGACGCTGCCTTGAGCAGCTTGGCCTTTCTCCTGAGAAAAGGTGTGAGAAATGGCTTTGTCTTGTCTGGAAGAGAGATGACGGAAGGGGATGGGATAAACCTTTTTGGCCGGAAAGTATCAGCAGATATTTATGTGGCCCACAGATGAGCAGGGTGACCTGATGACCATCTGAGTGATGATGATCGGTTGTCCCAGATCACTGGAGAAGAGAGATGAGTAAAGCTGCGAATCTTGTGGCATCTGAGAGTTTGTTATCAAAAGACTCAGCCTGTTTCTCTGCCTGTGTCACGGGGCGGCAGGACCCAGGCGAGCGCTGGAGGTGAGGTTGTGTATCACGCAACCGTTTGCATCTGGACAGTGAAATCATCAGGATGCCACCTCCATGGAGAGGTTTCCTTAGGAGCAGAGTAGACCTGGCGTGGTCCAGGGGCACCTGGTCAAGCCTCAATGCCAGAGCTGTGACGGATGCATTTGGTGGTCAACTCAACTTAAGGACCTTCCACCCCAGGGGGGACTTTTAGCTGGTTGGACAATGGCAAGGTGCAAACCTTCCCCAAGAGCCATTTGCTGTGACGAGACATAAAGAGTCTTCTAAGAGATGGGAAGTCAAGGGAGAAGTTTGCTGGAAAATGCTACTAAATAGTACTGAAATATTCCTTGGGCTGTATCGGTTCTAATTAATTTTGGTGAAGAAGTCACTCAGGGTTTCCCAGCCAGGTCCTCTAAGGGGATTTTCCCCTGCCCTTCTCCAGGGCTTTGCTTAGAGCTCTGTAGGAGGTTTGGTAATAAATCTTCAAGCTAACAAATTTTTAATGACGAGTTCAATGGCCGTATCCTAGAGGATATATGGCCCGCGAATGGTAACAGTTTGTTTTTCCTCAGTGTAAATCAAGGTAGTTCCTTCTTGTGTGAAAAATTCTCCATTACTCAACAAAAGAACAACGAAAAGCTTTTCCAAGGCCAGTAAGCCACTTAGAGAAACAAGTGGGCACAGCAGCTTGTAAAAGATGCCCTGGATTTTTTGCTGATCAAAAGATACTGGGAACAAGGCAGCCAGCTGAGCAACAATTAGTTAAGAAATTGAGGATCTTCTCTTCCTTTTATTTTCTTTTATTTTTTTTTTCCCCATTTCTTAGAGTCATAAAGAACTAATGATGAACAAAAAGGGAACCCCCATTCAAACACAGCCCAAGTCCCGACAAATTGAGGAGCCACTCCTAGGATTTCCTTCAGCTGACCACTGACCACTTCCAGCTGTTCCAAATTTTGTAATTACTTCAGTTTAATTTAAGGGGAAAACAAGAGCAACCTTTCCTGCCTGTGTGCTCTTGGTTTCACTGGGACTGATCTTTCTGAAGAATGAGTTCTCCAGGTGTGATATTTTAAAGCATGCCGGGTAAGTTTTAATAAAAAATATTGTGACTTGAAGCAGAAATTCACATTATTCTAATTGGGTAACTTTCATGTTAAAGGTCTTGTATTTCTCTATTGCCTTTGAATTCTGCCTTAATAATGGTGATTGATTAAGATGCCTTTTCCAGGAAGGCGTTTAGGCTTGAAGATTTTTTTTAAGATATTAAAACCAAATATTTTCCCTAGCAGTTGATCTCTACAGTTAAATCACCATTAAAATGTCTTGATCTACTTAATTTCCTGTTTTGTCAGATTCAAGGTGGAATATCTCTCTATGCTTTATCTCTGCTATGTTGAAAAGATTTCTTCCACTGTATGTTCTCACCATACGTGCAAATCTTCATACATCTTGGGTTTCTTCCGCTTCAGGATTATTTCTGGGCAAACTAAACCCTAGTCTGTCATTGTAGGGGGGCTTTGGTACAGCAAAATTATTCTGTCACTGAAATACGAAGTGAAATACAAGTCATACAGCCATGAAATCTGTACCAATCAGAGTAGGACCAAAGTCTCCAAGGCAGCGAATGATTTAGCAGCCATGAAATACTGAGGAATACATGAATGATATGGTTACAACTATGTCCACCAGCTTCCAGCCAGACGGGTAGTTTATTCACTCTAGCTACTTGCAAATGAAGCCAGTGTAGTTCTGAATGTCTGGGTTATAAATGAGAAGAAATTGAATTATTTATAGCTCTGTGTTTAATAAACCATTGACCAGTTAAACCTGGGGTCTTTTCCCTTGTTCTGTATCTTTACGCTAGGGGTAGAAGCTATGGTATGCCCTGAGCCGGGGATCTCAGCTGTAGCCCAGACCTGTGCTGTTACACTTCACCTTCCTGAGGTACCCACACTGGGTTGTTTAAATCTCAATGGGGTAAATTCAGCCTTCACCGGACTGTGGGCACATGCAGATTTCTAAAGAAAATTATTGTTTGACCTTTCAGATAAGCCTCTCTCGAATTTACCTATAGTTAAATCCCTTTTTCTGTGAGCACAAGCTAAAAAACTCCCAAAATATTGTTGAAGAGCAAAGCTGTCTGTCCTACGAAAGAATATTGTGAACGAGTCAGAAGACGACATTGTTAAATTAACTGATGGACAGCTAGCATCAACCTCCTAGTTATTAAAAAACTTAACTTCGTCAGAGCCCCATATACCCATTACACCTCAAATGAGAAACTATACATTTATGAGCCAAATCTAAAATAATTTATTTTATTGTTTAAACATTTTTTTTTTTCCAGGTAAGATCTGTGCGCTTCTGCATGCCTGAAATCGTGTCTTGTCTGTTTTCATACCCTGCTATAAACTGTACAGAATATAGAAAGGAACACATTAGGGGTAAGCTGAGGTATGTACAGAGTAGGTCAAATCGGTTTTAAAAAGCCTAAATATCTTTTTTTTTTTTTTTCCCCCCCTAAGGTAATACATATACAGAAAGAGAAGGAAAATATTTTAGAAAGCTAAAAATACCTGGGTAAGCTACAAGTTTGAAACTTAAATAACTTTTTATAACAGAGGAACTTTTTCAGGAGCTTGTCCCAATATTCAAACACAATTGAACAAGCCGTTACAATCTTCCGACCGAAAACAAAATAATGTTAGAGAGATTTTTAAAATAACATACTCGTCTGTAGGCTACAATGAGAGCAGTGAAAGGTCAGAGACCTGAAATGCCGACAGTCACCCAGGGCCAGCCAGGAGCAGCGTGTTCCTGTTGCCCGTCGGTGGCTGTTGGGGGACAAGATGGACAGCTGGGCAACGTCCTACCCAGAGGAGAAGTTGAAAGCTTACCTGAGAAATTATTTTGAAATTATTTTGGGGGGTATTTCTGCAGTAAGACCTTACAGAGAGTATTTTGGATTTTTCTTGTAAATTGTTCGGGGTTTATGGGCCTGATTTGCAGCCCAAACTTGTCGGGGTAACTAGCAACGCTGAAAGCATTTAAGGTCCAACTTTTACCCAACGGTTTGGATGACAGGGTGACTGTTCTCAAAAGTGCCCTAGGTGAAGGTCCCTCTTCTCTTCCAAAGTCCCGTGGGTGAATTAAACCTTACAGACGCTTTGGATTAGCCCCGTGTGGTCTGACAGCAAAACGCTCGTGGCCATCTCCTGCAAGTCTGTGTGCAAATGTTCGGCCCGTGCTGGCAACATTTGTTTTAGTTATATTTAATAATTGCATTGTTAACGACCCGGGTACGTACTTCTTGGAAATTTATGTAGTCATGCAGTTCCTGGCTGACTGCTTAAGAATATTAGACTTTTGATTTTTCTCTCCAAGGTGAAGTTGACCTAAAAAACAATTTAGTTTAAAAGTAGTAATCTTGTACTCTCCAAACTCTGAATGATGATAGCTTACATTCCGTCTCCAGCTGGCTATATTTTATTTATGAATCTAGCTAACTTGATTTAGTTCTTGAAATTTAACTAACACCTTGGTAAAGTTATTTTTTTTGTGCCATCAAAATAGCCAATGGGAATAATCTGCCCAGCACCAGCATGCTTTAGTGTTTAAAATACCTTTAAAAATAAAATAATCTATTTCTTTGGAAAACCCAAGTGTGCAATTAAAGCACGGATTATGTTATAACAAGATCAGATGGTGTGACCTTCTGACTGGAAGAGGTAGAAAAGAATATCTCTCTATCCATCTTCCTTCAAATTCTCAAGTCTCATCCTTCCTCGTTGCCCAAAAGAAGCTGAAGTTGTAAGAATAGAAAGGGAACGAGCTGCAAAAATGAGGTTCTTTGTATGACTTGCCCACATTCTCTATTGATAGGAAGGGTACATATGCCTGTTCCAATACACGTATAAATGCCATAATTTTTTCTTCACCTAGCTTTTCCGCTCCGTTTTTCATTTTTTGTCTTTTATAACTGTCAGTTAGGTCTTTTGTCCGTTTTTCCTGCCTATACATACAGAATCTAAAACAACAAGCTCTGAATGCTACATCAAGAAATTTCACAAATATAAATAAGCAGCGTACCCTGTAAATACAAACTGCCCTGTCATCAGGCAGTTAGTTCATAAAGAAGTTTCTCATGGTTTTGAAAAGAAGTCGGTAAACAGTGTGACGCAAGCAATGGGGTCAGTGATCCTGTCCAACCTAACCAAGGTTGGTTGAACGTGGCCAGCCTGCCTCAGCTTTCTCTCCCGTCATCAGCTCTTTCCTCGTTCTTTCACCTCCACAGAGTGATTATATACACATCTGTTGGGTTTATTTAAAATCATTTATCTTCAGTTGTCAAACAATGAATTAATCAGATTCCTTCTTTTCCTGATACCCACTATTTTTGTTGACTGATAAGCAAAAAAAAATGGTTTACTTTTTTTTTTTTTTTCCTTTAAAAACGTTTTTGTGTTACAACTTTATTTTAACTGTATGATCTTATTCCCATGAGACAAGCAGATAGCAGCCTCCTGGTGTGTGGGCATCAGCTTTGCTGATGACATGGTTGTGATTTAACTGTGAACTTGATGACAAATTACTTCACTGAGGACACACCTGGAGTGCTGTGTCCAGGACTGGGCTCCCCAGGAAAAGAAAGAATGGGGATGTATTAGATAGGGTCTGACAAAGGACCATGAAGATGGTGAAGGGACTGGAGCATCTTTCATCTGTGGAGAGGCTGAGAGTTGGGTCTGCTCAGGTTCAGGGGCATTTATCAATGTGTATAAATACTTGGAGGGAGGGTGAAAATAAAACGGAGCCAGGCTCTTGCGGTGCCCAGGGAGAGGATGAGAGGCAAAGGTACAAACTGGAACACGGGAAATTCCACTTAAATTTATTTTTACTCTGAGGTTGACCAAGCACTGGTACAAATTACCCAGGGAGGTTTTAGAGTCTCCATCCTTGGAGATATTGAAAAGCCATCTGGACACATCCCTGGGGCAATCTGCTATGACTAACCCTGCTGGAGCGGGGGGTTGGGCCAGATGACCTCCAAAAGTCCCTTCCAACCTCAACCATCCCGTGCAACATGGTTTATGACAGGGGAGGAAAAAAAAAGTCAGCAATGGTGCTTGCTGTTGATATAGTTGATGCAAACTGAGGAAAGGATTAATTCCACACAAATATAGCTAAAAAAATAATCTTCTTGCTTAGGCCTACCGTGTTGTTTTTGGGAGTGAGAGGCATTGCCAAAAACACCATTTAATTTTCTGGGCAACGTGGAGTGAGATTCCTGGAGGTGACTGGTGCTTCTGTTACCTCTAGATAAAAACTGGCCTGAAACGAAGTGAGCCAAAGCCAGCCCGAGGCTTTAGCTGGACTGGTCCAAGGGGGGTTAAAGCGCAGACCTTAGCTGTGCTCAGGTTCTGCGGTCTGCAGCAGGCCCCGGAAAAGCTGAAAAATGCTGGAAAAACCTCACCCTTTATCTATTGTTAAATATATGCACCTTGATTCTTGATTAATAATGATTTACTGATTCAGGTACGTAAATAATTTACTGAATCCTAGTTGAGTTTGTAATAGCTGTGGTGAAGCATCAAGTAAACCTGTACTGGGTACCCCACGTGAAAACTGGGTCCTTCTGGAGGCTGGCCTGTGGTTTCCTCTCTGTTCTTGTGGTAATGTCAAGGATTTACTTATCAGTGCTCTCTGGGTGTTTTAATTGTGATTTATCAAGCTCACTGACTCTGATCTTGATGTGATAATCTGTTTTCAGATATATTTTCTCTAATCATTCTTGAAGTCCATTATCCTCCTTCCCCCCCCCCCCC
>NW_020799101.1:1708636-1758923 GCF_003259725.1 Athene cunicularia | reverse complement strand
CCCCGCTTCCTTTCATAATTTATTTAAATAATTGGAATATTTAGATCTTTTATGCTGCAATTATGTCAGTGCAAGAGCTGCTAAACATTGTTTTTTCCATAGTCATTTTGTGGACTAGAAATTCTGCTGTTTTGTCTCTGAAAATCTTTATTGCCAAGTACATATCGATATGGACTGTTTTCCGAACTGCTTTCTAGTGCTGGTTGAATCAGGAAGATGGATATGTCATTTATAGCTACTTTAAATCGCTCTCGATTGGAATAATTTCACCATTAACTGTTTTCCTGACAACCTGTATCCATGCACTAGAGCGTTTACGTATTCTGGAAAATTTCCTAGGGACAGCTTACTAATTAGTACCAGCCCAGTTCCTGTTCTGGCTAACAAATTACCTCTTTGGTCAAATAGTGCAGGTGTACATATTGGACCTGGATTAATTCCCCGTTCATAACAGGGTTGGACATGGTCAACTCAAAAGGAGGAAAAATCCCTGCTTTTTGTTATTTTCATTTTCAGAGGGGTGCAGGATTACACTCTTGGTCTTTGGGGTATGTGTAAAAGTGTGGCAAGCTTCTGCGTGGCATGTAAAAAAATTATGAAGTGTTTTACTGACTCTGAATCTTTTCCCCCATGTGTTGTTTTTTGAAATGCAGGGACTCTATTAAGTGAGATGTATGAAATTAATGCGGAATTAGTGAGAAGTGAGTGAAATCCCCTGGTAATGTGCTTTAAGGTGACTGTAGCCTTGAATATCCATCCTTTGCTCAACGTGGGGTTTTCTTATGAGGATATAACTGTCTCCTTGGGTGGTTGTTGTCCCTGGGACAGTAAATTCAGTTCAGGCTGCCTGGAAAAAAGGCAGAACTTCATTCATGGAATACCAGTTCACTTTATCCATGATATGAGTTCATTTAAGATTAAAAGTCTTTAAACGATGTGCTCCAATATTGAAAAAACAAAACTAAAAACCACCCCAACCAAAACAACCCCAAAAAATCCTTCAGGCTGAGCTCGGCTTTTGATTGCGGTAGTATAAAAGTGCAGTGATGCTGCAGCAGTGACAAACCTCTGTGTCCGTGTCGCTGGTCAGCGTGAGAGCAGAATCGGACCTGTGTCTTGTCTTCTGCTTGTATGCTCTTTGATTTTTCTTTTATATTGTAGTAGGCAGGGATAAATTGCTCCCATTGTAACATATTTAATAGCCTTCAGCTCAGGAGCAGGGGAAAGGAGGAATGTGTTGAAGTGACTTCAAAAACTAAAAATACTCTGAAGCCTGTGGAGATTAACTCACCCACGCGGTTGTTGAAGTCCATCTAAATACCATCTAGTTGGGTAGAGGCCTTCTGGCTATCTGTGATGAAAGGCCACGGCCCTCTCTTGTAAGATCATTTAGACTAATTTTATTGCCTGATGACTTTCACCAGTGGGAAGAAGCATCTAACCTGCCGAAAAATTGTATAAAGAGAATTTAGCTTGGCACTGGAATATTTCATCCTCGACTACGACTCCATGTGTTGCTAAGGTGATGCAGGATACGTTGAGGTTACGTTAGGGTAATATGAATTAGTTTCTTTGCGCTCTGTAACAATAATGCATCCACTAAAACGAGGACACTGTTAATAGCAGCATGCTTTTGAGGGACGTGGCTGTGTCTCTGATTGTTTCAAAAGTTAGGGCTTAAAATCATGCAGCTCAAGAAGCTTAGAAATAAACCCAACAGAATACACTGCTCGTTTTCCCTCTCTAATTTGAAGACCTGGAACGAAAAACAAAAAAATGCTTCAAGCGTGTAACTGTATATTAGTCACCAGTTAAACAGCTGTTTTACTAATTCATTGCTTCTGCATTGCCCATCCCAGTTGGCAATGTCTCTGAGTTAACGTGAGGGTCAAGGTAGCTACAAATTTTCGGTGAGAAGTGTAAGGGGTAGCATAGCAAAAGTAAAACTCTGGTGTAGGTTTGCCACAACTGGTCAAAAGGAAGATGCTGATGTCCATGTGCCGTCAGAGGAGACGTTATGGGAGCACTTTGGGGAACGATCTTTAGTCTCATTCCAGGTAGAAGAGAGAAGGTCTTGGAAGAGCGAACAGCTGTGGTGGCTGCTTCTGGTGTAGTTGTGCTCTCCTGGCCTGTAACACCTTCGATGTAGCCTGGACATGGCGATGCAGAAGCAACAGTGGTGCCTTGACCTGCCTGAGGTGCTGCCTCTCTCCTGGCAGGCATCTCTTAACACAGATGCTGTGCCCTGTGGGAGCGGCACTGGGACACGGAGACCTTCAGAGGCAGCTGCTCTGTTTTGACCACAGAACGCACAAAATTATTAGAAAGGGGAAATTAATTTTTCCATCCGCTAATAGGTTTTGTGGAAGGCAACCCCTCAGCAGCAGAGCCCCAAAGCTAAAACCACGCCAACTGCTTTATAAGACCACCACAAAGATTTATCAGGTCTAACATGCTGTCCTCAGCAGCGTCAACAGGAAATAAGAAACAAAAATTAAACCACGCGTGTGCTCACATTGCCTTAGAGTACTCCCTGGAGAGCTGCAGCTGAGAGACTTCAAGTATCTCTACACTGTAGCTCTCAGATTTTTTTTTTTTTCTTTTGTATATTTATCCAATTGCTCTTTGAGTCCCTGTTAACAGGAACCTCCACAAGAACCTGCAGAAAGGGATGTCACAGATTATCCACACGGTGCGTGAAGGAGAACCTCTCGTGCCCCCTGTATCTCTCCCATCTGATGCTACTTTGCTCTTTTATTGGAAGTGACAGGAACAATTATTCCCTGCACAGTTTCTTCAGGCCGTTCTTGACTTTACAGACTTCTGTCATGCGCTTCCTCCCAAGCTGAGTTTAGGCTATTTAATTATTACTCGTACGAAAGGCTGTTCATGCTTTGATTCACCTTTGTTACTCTATTCATTTTGCACTTTCCTTTTGACTTGATAGACTGATAGAAACGGGTCCAGAATGAAGGGGTTTAAATGAAGTCTGTGTGGAGCGGCTGATATTTTTGTTGTTGTTGTTCTTTCAAAATTACTTAAGTGGGCGGCATAGTCTTGATACCACGGAAATATTCAACCCATCTGTACAAAGACCATCAGGACTGCTAGAGGCGACGGGTTAAACTTCCACCGAGTGGCACATTCCGGTCCCCACCCAGGGGGATTTTATACAGCCCATCTTCCCCTGCGTGTCTTTGTATCAGGTAAATAGTTTGAGAAGCGGACGCTTAAATTGACAATAAGTCTTACAGTGAACACCCCAAGACTGGATTAATGTCTGTCTACTCAAGGAGCTGCCCTGTTAGATACTCTGTGTTGAGAATGGAAAATTATTTTCATTATTTAATGCCAGATCTTTTGGCCGATTAAGCAAATTAATTAGCTGAAAATTCTTCAATGGGCTTGAATCCTTAGCAGGCAAGTAGACAATATAGATTTTACAGTTCTCTTGAAATCTTAATCTTCACGCAAGTTTGTTATGCTTTTTTTTACCCCCTTTTTTTTACTTAAGAAAATCACTGTCTAATCCAAGATCTGAAAACTGATGAGGGAGAATGGTGCGTTTCTCCACTGGGGTCAGGGAATACCTGTGGTGTACAACGTGGATGGGAGATGCCAATAACACGCACGCGCTCTCTAACCAGCAATAGTGATGAATGCTTCCATCGATGCTTCCTTGGGAAACAGGCGTGCTGTGCCATGGGGTGCCCATGGGCAAGTGCCCTGTGACCTCCCTGCTGTGCCAGACCTTGATTCCATTTAGTTGCACTATGACTGAAAAAAGCTTTGTCATGTGCCTTTTCGCAATGTTTCAGATGAAAAAGAGTTTTTCATTTTAGCAAGAAAAAAATACTCATTTTTCTTCTCGTTATTGTTGCAAGCTGATTCCTTCTCCCTGCTATTTCTGCATGCCTCCCCAAGAAACAAAAATATTTTCATCGTCCCAGTCTATAAATTAGGACTTGGAGATCAAGTTTTGCCTTGCGGGCCATGTGAGGGTGACAAATGTCAACTTTTGTCATCCCTATAAAATATTCAGAGTTACCATTGAAACCAAGATTGGCAGAATTGAAAGAACTTCCGATGTCACAATGTCCCACTGCATTCCTATAAAATGTTCTTATAATTGACTGGAGGTAGCAGAAAATTATTAATTAAAAGCGCCAGGTATTGATTTCAGCTCCTGCTGCTTCTGAGCTGCTTCAGTAGCAAAAATATTTCTGGAAATGATGGGGGATTTGTGGCGTGTACCGAGGCTGCTATCGGCAGTGACAGAGGTGCTGCCTGGCAGCAGTCAGTGGTTCCATTTCGGGCTGGTTTGTGGCACACGAAACGCTTTCCTGAATTTTCTGCAGCGCACACTCTGATGTGTACGTTCAGCGTTATTCCCTGGTCGCCTTTGCTGGCACTGGCTTTGCTCACGTAGCTGTACTCAGAACGGCTTTTTAACACATTTTCCAATTTACCAAATGACAGATTTAGCGGTGCGTTGAGAAGCCAACGGCAAGTAAAAAAGATCAGAACTAACAGAGGAAAATACCTCTCCCACCACTGGCTCCTCCTCCGCTATTTACAGCGAGGTGATGTGTTGGCCTCAGCAATCTGGGTCATGTTCCTAAAATAGTAAAATGCCGTCTTTTAACTTTTTTTTTTTCTCTTCAACCCCCTCCCTGAGCTGAGGTGTCTGGGGTGGGGCTCGCATACTGCAGCACTTCTGTTTTCAAAAGGCTCCTGGAGGTAAAAAAAAAAAATAATGGGTTCAGGAGACTCATAGGTGCAGTTGGGATTTTTTCCACCTCTTCAGTGGAGGAAGCATTGCTTGTCTTCAATATACAGAAAAAAACTCCTGTAAAGCAGCAATCAGTTATATGCTGATGCTTAGCAAAGGAGTGTCTACCCTGTGTCTGACCTAAATTTTATGGAAAATAATTTTCTTTTTAAAAGATTGCTCAGTTTAAGCATAATTTTGTAGAACAGTTTACTTGTTTCATAGATTTTTTTTTTTTTTTTAAGACGCGTTTTAGTTTGGATGTTTTTTGGGTTTTTTTTAAATGGATAAAACATAAACTGAAGTTAGAACTTAACATTTGACTTTTTGGAGGGTTTCCTTCTTTAAAGGAACTAAAAAAAAAAAAAATAGATGGGCAATTTTTAGGAATACCTCAAACAGTTTTATGGGATAGGTGTTTCATTTGTTCCTTCAAAAAAACCACCTAGTCTGGTCAGCCTCTAGAAGAGCCATGGGACAGCAGTGGGGCATGACGAGCACAAACTTGTTGATTTTTTTTTTTTTTTTTTTTTTTTTGTAGTCTGAAGTTTTAGGGAACACCGTCTGTAGCCAACTGTACGCATTTAGGGAACATCAGATATAGACTGTCCCAAACTCTGTTTATTTCTGCTCATGTTTCCTATTCTACCTCTGGATGCTCTTGGTATTTATAAAAATTTCCACCCTTACATGACCACTTCTATGTTCAATTCCTTTTTGTCTAGTTGATTTTATGCACGGTGCAATATGAAATATTAACGATACGATTGATATCAATATGATATGGAATGCACATATTTCTTATGAAGCTGCCACATGTTGCAATGTAATACAATACTTTTAAAGTCTCCCCTTATGGAAGGGACTGTGGCAGGCAGGAATAGGAATGACAGATTACTTGGGTGTCTCACGTCCATTGGTGTCGGTTTTTGGTTCCCGAAGTGGTATGTTAAAAATAGGTCACGTCTCAAGATGCAGGAGGATGCACAGGTAGGGTCTGCAATGGTCAAGGAAGGATCTCCCTTTGCTGTTTCCTGAGACTTGGTGGCCCAACTGGATCGAGCCCTTGTGCCCAGCAAGACCCAAATCCTCATGCATACGTAATGAAGCATCTCTCCAGTTCACCTGTATGCCTGTCGGTCTGCCTGCATCTTCCCATGCCTGCGTTTCCTAGAAGATACAGCCATTAGGGAACTTAATCCTTGTTCTCTTCACCACTTCTGATCAGATTAGAAAGGATATTCTGGAGAAGCCTGTGTCCAACCTGCTGTTGTGGGTTCTCATGCACCCGCACCCAGGGAGCTGAAGTAGGGGTCTCTGTGCTAGGGGGAAAATCATGAAGAGTGGGTTTCTCCCGATGCTGCTGAGCCTGCCTCCGCCCAGTGATGAGGAGCTCCTCTTCAGAGGCCAGCACATCTCCAGGAGTGGGTGATGAAGCCTTTGCAGCGTGCATGCTAACATGGAGGGCTTTGACCTCTTCTGTCTGGCACTGTTTGGCTGGTATATTTATTTAAAGCAGCAAGCCCTCGCAGCAACCGGCACTGTATATAAATGTGCACATTAATAAATAAACCACCTGCTCTGTGAAGTTGCTTTTAAGAGCTCAAGATTTATGTCTCTGAGTGGGACACTTCTTGCAGAGAAAGACTTTAATGTGCCTCAGTGAGGCAGAGGAGCAGAATGCAGAGAGAGGTCTGGCATCAAGGACGTCCTCGGAGCAGGGAGGGGCGAGGCAAGCGTGTGCTGCTCACAAAGCAATGCAAGCAGCATGCCGATACCGCCGTGGAGGCCTGTGATTAATGGTGTTAGTTAGGACATCGGGAGAGAGCAACAACGTGGCCCATGGTTGTTTTGGGTAAGACGAGTGGAAGATGCAAATGAAACCACAGGGATGTGTTTTGGAAGTCAGGAAAAATTCATGGGTTTGACGCACTGGCTGCCCTCCACCCAGACTCGCTCCTGAAGGGAAGGCAAATGGAAAACATCTCCATACTGCTGGGAAAACCCAGCTCGGGGTGATCACAGGCGCTGCCGGTGTGAGCCAGCCCCGTGGTCCCCCTCATCCACGTGCTCGAGCCGGCAGCACCCGCCGGTCTGGGGAAGCTCAAGGCAGACGTGTTGGGTGTGTAATAACCTTCAACTTAATTTCCTCCGGTCATACGGATTTCAAACCGCTTTATGTACCAGGCATGAAGATTTCACAATCTTTGCAAAACTCTGTGATGAAGACTCTGCTCAGATTTTATATCTTCACTCTTGTAACTTAAAATCTTGTTCTTCCTAAGCATAGTTCTTTTTTACCACCGAGTCTCTTATGACAATTAATTTCTTAGGATGACCTTTATGCCAGAAAATATTTTATTTTTAGGGCAAGCTACTCTTCAGGGTAATTTAGTCTCACCACAGGGGTACTCACAAGAGCCACAGTGAAAACTGAAGTGGCTCTCTGCCTGCTCTCCCAAACTGGTGGTGGTTTATCCTGCGCTGGTGTAAGCAGCAAGAGGTGGCTCCATCTGAGTTATATTTACATATCTGAACTTTCATTAATTCACTTGCCTCACAGAGTTGTTTCCCAAACAAAGCAGCGATGCCAAACAAAAAATCCATAATTTATAGTGAAGTGTTAGAATGCAAGTAGTATCTTTTCCTTTTCTTTAAATTCATTCAACATATCTATTTTCCTTTGAATTGATTTATAAGAGTTCTTAGCAGACTTATATATAATTCATAAACAATTTCTATTTTTTTTTTATATTCCTTAAGCTGGTTTGATTACTTCTTTCTTATCTTTCCTTCTTTCCTCACTTTCGCTGGCAAAAAGTGGTGCTTGTTGCTATGGTAACTTCTCCTTCCTACCAGTTTTGGGATTTTTTTTTTTTTTTTTTCCCCTCTTCCCTCCCATAAGAAACTTTCGGTCCGTTTGCAGACCTCCTCCCTAGTCCCTCCCAGCTCAGCTGCATCTTTGTGCTAAGCAGAGGCTGCGGGAGACAAAGTGCAATGAGCGTTTCCCAGGCGCTCTCCAAGCTTTGCAATCCCTGGGGACACCACACAGGCCCTGGCACCGCTGGCTCTTGGCAATGTCTGTCTGCCAGAGGGCTGGGACAGAACCTGCAGCTACGTGCCTATCCCCAACCACATCTTTCTGCCCGGACTCACTCTCCAAAAGAAAAGAGAAAACAAAAAAGGCAAAGAATTTAATGTCCCCAGCTTTGTAAATAGCAGCTTTCCTGCGTCCCACCAGCCTGGTAGGTCCCTGCCCGCTCTCTTTGAGCTGAGCCATGAAGGTGAGAGGTTGGTTGAGGGCCCAAGCTTGTAAATTCAGGACTTAGAGGCCATCCTGGGGTGCTGTAGCTGCTTGAGGTGTGTCAAGGAGAGCTCTGAGTTAGCACTGTCCTCTGGACCTCACAGGGCTCATATAGTGTTTACTGCTGGGGAAGCATCTGCTTTGTATTGGCGTGCTGGGGTGCCCTGCAGCCTTGGGAGAGGGATGGGATGAGGGATATTTCCAGGTTCTGCTGAGCTCTTGGCTCTCTGTATCACTCCATAGCCCATCCTGGGCACAGAACGGGGGTGCAGGAGGGTGAAGGGAGGGTTTGGCAAACAGGGAAGGGTGATGTTTGTGTGCCTGCTGCTGGGGTCCACAGGGACCTTGGGCTCCCAGGGATCATTTGCTGCACTGATGCCTTTCTGCTCAGGCTGTGATGAGTTCTTATGGTCCAGGCAGCGCCTCGTGGCCACACCAGAAAGACAGAAGCAGTAGGGCAGGAGTGAACGTGCTCTTTGTGTATACGTTTTGCTGAAATATGCATTCAAACCTAAATAATTTGCAACAGCGAAGTGAGTGGAAGCAGCACATGAGGTTTGGCACTTTGAATTTTAAATATATAACTAATATTCCTCTTGCATGACGCTCCTCATACTAGGAGGTCCCATCCAAGGTGCCATTTGTAGGAAGCTTCATCTCTTTTGCTTGCTTTACTCATGCAGTGGGGAAAAATGAGAAGATTGGGAGTCCCCTGCTCTGCATGTCCATCCCAACTATAGTTTTCACCTGTGTTTTCTTATACCAGCACATAGAACTGATCATGGATGCAGCCTCGATCCCCTCCCACCTCTTTCTGCACTAGAAATGGCTGATCCCCTGATGGGGAGTTACCACCATGACCCCTCTGCTGCAGAGGAAAAAAAAAAAAAAACAACACACCAAAAAAAAAGCCAAACAAAAAAACACAAACCAAAAAACCACAAACCTGCTTGGCTCGCATAGTTTAAACCAAATCAGGGCTGAAGTGGATTATTGATTTATTAACAACACTTAATTAACTGGCAATCAGTGAACTGCACATTCAGGATCAATGCCAGTGGTACCACAGGTAAGCCAGCAGCGCTAGACACTCACAAAATGGTGATAAATGCCTACAAAATTCTGAACGCTTGTTTTTAATCCCATAAAGTCGTAATTACAGGTGCACGCAGGCGAACACAGAGGATGTGTGTGTGTACAAACCCCTCCCAGATGTGGTGTCCTTCAAGGCTCCACAGAGCAGCCTTCCTGTTGGGGTCACGGTGGCCTCTGCGCTGCTTCTGGTAGCATCAAACCAGTTTTTACTACCTTCCACCCAAGGTCTCTTCCTACCATTACAAATGTTCACGCTGCTTTGCTAACTCTTCTCAAGCTTCTTCATTCCCGAAGTCTTTTTGTGATCCCTGATTTACTGCTTAGTCCAGGTGTGGCGGTCATCTTCCTCCATAGCATGGTCAGCTTTGGGTGCAGAATAGTGCATTTGCCCAAACCTGTGTGGCTTGCACCGACATTCCTTTCATGCCAGGTGGTTTTTATTCATGCAGTTTGCCAAGGGCAGGCCAGGGCAGCCCCCTCCACCACCATGTTCTGTGCCCAGCCACGTGCTCTTTGGTGGGGAGGCAGACGCCCAGCAATGGGGAAACCTGCTCTGAAAGGACTCCTGCCTCCAGAGAAAGCCCAGGGAGTAAAGCGATTCCTTGGTGAGCATTGCTTTGATCATGGCCACGTGTGGGTTTTTTTTTTTCCCTGACAGGTAAGGTAGGCACAGGCATTCACGCTCACCAGCACCTCCTGCCTTTGAACCAGAGGCTTCAGATGGTTTATGTGTCTCCACCACGGCAGAAGCCCATGAAGCTACAGAAGCATGAGTCCACTGGCAGCTCTACCAGTCTCGTATTTGCTTTGCTGCTCAAGGTGCAGCTTTCAGGTGAGATGTATTTGCTGAACAAAATTATAAACGCCGTGGAACAGAGCCAGAGGAACTTGGGTTTTATTTACTGTTGCTGCAAAATTGTAGCTAGTCTTGAAATAGAGAAGTTCTGCTTCAATTAAAACCCAAAAAGCAATAAAATAAAAACAGAAGAAGCAAAAAGAAAATAAATGCTTTCAGTATTGAGTCGATTGTGAAGCTTCCATGAGGTTTTGGTAGCTTCTAGTAGGGGAAAACAGGGAATGAAGCACTCTTTTTTTTTTTTCCCCCCACACACACATATTATTAAATCTCAAAACAAAATGCAACACGAAATAATCACACTCCACCTTGCCATGTGTGTGAGGAATGGTAAGACATTTCAATCTGCTACCAGCCCACAAAATTAGCATATAAACTCATTCACTATGAAACGGATAATCTGCAGCATGACCTTGCTTTTTCCTGCTTTAAGAGAGCAGGCTGAGGGCCAGGCCCTTTTGTGCTGCGTGCTGTTCTTTAACATGCATAAATAATACATATTCAGAAGGAAAAGAAAAGCTATTAGCAAACATACAGGTGGCAATAAGGGCCTGCAGTAAGCGTATAATTTATTCCTCCCATTTTCCTTCCAAAATAAAGTAGGTGGGGGCTGAATTTACTCCAACGTTTAGTTAATTACCTGAAGCATTCTAAAACGTGGGCTTTAAAAACATTTGTGCGATATTAATTTGATATATCTGATTTATACCCCATTTAATAAATTACCTCTAGAGTCTCTCATGCCCTGGCTAACAGTCTGCCGCAAGTCGGGTGAGCAAAGATTCTCTTTTCTCACCTTGCTGACTTGTTTTGGGGGGAGTTTTTTAGTTGCCAAAGCAGCATCCGTTGGCATGAGTCCAGGCGTGACTGTCAGCTTTGTGTCATTTATGTTATTGCTGCTATGACTGTTACTGGTTTTATTATTGTTACTACTTGCGTTTCTGCAGGCATGGCGGCTCTGCAATGCCAGGTGCAGGATGCTGTTCTGAGGAAATATTCCTGATCCAAGGAATTCACAACCCATAAAGGAAGATAAAAGGCAGGAGAGGAAGAAAGGACAAAATGCCCTGTCCAGGGTGCCCTTAGCACTGTCTATATTCAAGGGAGAGATAAACCACTAGTGCGTGTACCCCTGAGCCCCTGGCTTTGGCTCGGTGATGGGACTGAAATAACAGCTGGAAGTTCCTTTTTTTTTTTTTTTTTTTTTTTTTTTTTTTTTTTCTAGAACCACCCAGTGCCACCACTGCGGGCACCCACATCCTGAGGCAGAGCCGTGGCTCCTGCTCCCTCCTGTCCTTCACTGTTGTGTGCCGCCACCATGCAACGCCTTGTGTGGTTGTGCTGCCAGCTCAGTCGCTGAAGGGCAGCCTCTCTTCCCCACCAAACGGGGCTGTTCGCTTGATCTTACCCCAGATTTCTGTAAAATCCATGTAACCGGTGTATGTAATTTGTGCAGCTGTAACGCTGTATGCCCAGAGCTCTATTTCCAGGTTGGTTGAAATAGGTTTCTGTGACTGCAAAATGTTTAGTCCTTAAAAAAAACCCACTGAATCTGAGATTTATTCTTGAGCAAGGATGGTTTGTTTTGAAACAGAAGTCTGGCAGCTGTTGCGTGATTTCACTTTCTCCAATTTAATTAATGCAACTTTAATCTGGCTGCCTAAAGAAGAAATCCAGCCCTGAGAGCACCCGCCAAACTCCTTTGCATTTCCTTAATATATCTTCAAATTTTTAGTCATCTTCAAACAGATGTGGCAGTGATGTGCAGGTATCCAGGTATATACGCTCTTCGAGGAAATTTGTAGCCTGCTTCCTCCTCAGAATTTCTCCAATAACTGAGAAATCGTTGCTTTTGTATTTCACCCAATATTAGGCATCAGAGAGTGTGTGCAAGGTCTTACACGTTTATTACGTCAAGCCTAACTTTAAAAGCTTCTATGTTCACAGAACTATTCTTTCTTGTACTTTGTACTAATGGTGTCGATCAGGCAATCGCATTCCTCCTGCATCAGCTGAGTTGACAGGAGGCATCCCTGCTAGGCAGGTAGATGCTATTGCTTTCCATTAGGTAGTTTTTCCATTTTCCTGATTTGATTGGTGGTCAGATGTGTGTGTAGGGGCAAAATAAGATGAGGGGCCTTGGTGTAGGGATGATACCTTGATTAGATGTAAGGAAGAAATTCTTCCCTGTGAGGGAGGTGAGGCCCTGGCACAGGCTGCCCAGAGAAGCTGTGGCTGCCCCCTCCCTGGAAGGGTTCAAGGCCAGGTTGGACGGGGCTTTGGGCAACCTGGGCTGGGGGAAGGTGGCCCTGCCCGGGGCAGGAGGTGGCACTGGGTGGGCTGTAAGGTCTCTTCCAACCCAAACCAATCTGTGATGATGATTTTACAATGATAAAATTGATTCTAAGGTGACTTGAGTAATTCAGGAGCCCCCTAGTGCTGGCTGGACCAAGCTAGGCTCTTGGTAGAGGCACAAGGGGGTTGGTGATGCACTGCAGGAGCAGGACATAGAGATCCCTCTCTCAGCTCCTGCCCAGGCACCCCATGAGTGTACCTCAGCTCTGAACAGAGCAGAGTTAATGTGTCTATGGTGTTTTTTCAGGGTGATGCAGAAGAGATAAGTTACTCACAGTTTACTTACAGTGGTTATAGGAGTTTTAATTTGTATTCCAGTGAGTGCACCAAGAACTAACGTTTAGTGTTGTTCTGAAAATCCCATCCGCAATGCACTAACTCCTCCTTGCAGCAATTTCCTTTCTTCTGCACTTCATTTTGTTCCGGAAGCTGGGGACAAACTCCTTCTGCAGGAGCAGAGGTGAAAATGCTTCCCTACTAAAATCTTTCAGACTGGCTGTTATTTCTTTTTCCTTCATTTTGATTTCATACTTTCAGCCGCTTGCGCTTAAAAGTTAGCATTTATATCAGCCCACGTCATTTAAAATCTTTCTTCCTCCTTCTAGACTCTGCCTGGGGACCAGCAAGTAAGTAGTTTTGCCTCATTTCTTTCCAACTAATGGAAAACAAATGAATAGTTGTATGTTAGAAATAAAGGATACTCCATTCATCATAAAAGATGCCCATCGCAATGTAACAAAGCACACCAAGAAGCACCGGACTTCAGAGAAAGTTGGCGACAACAAAATTATCCCAGAGCATCATGTAATTCAGCAATATCCGCAGTTGCAAAAATTTCAGTGTGCAGCAAAAGGTTTAGTTACTGGACACCGCTGCTGCGGAAAAGTGTGATGTAACAGAATTGTAAAGGACAGGGAAATGTATGATTAACTGATCTCAAAACCTAGGGACTCACCTGCTATAGAATCAAATAATGCAGCACATTTCCATGGACTCGGGCAGCTTAGTTTAAAGTCAATATGAGATGATTTTATGGGGGAAGGCGGGAAACAAGTAATCCATCATATGAAAAAATATGAAGCTGCTCAAAATACTTCTGTGAAATATGCCGGTTATTTTGGAGTTTACTGTGAATTCCTATTGAATTCATTCCGCAGTAGGTTTGTCGGGTTATAGACCTTGGGAGGAACGGGCTGGAGCCTCCTATCCACAGGCTGAAGTCCACCTCTGGAGATAGACTGAGCTGCTGGGCACTGAGACCAGGTGTTGGGTTGGAAGAGAGCTCTGGAAGGCAACAGGACTGATATTTCGAATAAGAGACGTAAGGCTGGGTACAAGGTATAGCTGCTTAAGCTGTTAGGGAAGACAGTAAAGCACACAGATTAAAATAAGTGTCATGTTTTTAGGCTGCCTTATTAAGCTGTGGCAGTACGTAGTTTTACAGAAAACTGCTTTTAAATGCAGCGTTTACAACTCATTGCAGGACCTGAAGGGGAGACCTGGAGTAAACCAGCACAGTCTGATCTATTCACCAAGAGCAGGTGAGCAGTCAAGAGCAACCTTCAGACCAGTAAGAAGATGGAAGGATTGTGCCCCCCTCTGTGGTGACCGTGGGTCCTCGTTGCGGTCATCACCCACAGCAGCGACCAAGGAGTGGAAAGCTCTCTCGGGAAGCTGGGAGATCGTGCTCCAGTTGTTACTGGGAGCTTAACATGGTTGGGTACTTTCTAATGGCTGTCCCATGCCAGTGCTGCAACGTGAGTTGCTTTAGGCAAGGGCTTTGTGCTCTGGAGAACGGGGCCCTGCCTCCCTTGGACATCCCTTGCCATCCTGGCCACTGTAGCTGTCATGCCTCAGTGTCCCAGTGCCAGAGGTACGTCGCCTTGTCTCTCTGAACCGTGAGCACTTGAGCCGAGGCTGTCTGATACAGAGCACTTGGGTGACATCTCGTACAGGGCGACGCCAGCCGTGGCCGGGGTGCGGTAACACGGATGGACTAGATGATCTTCAAGGTCCTTTCCAGCCTGGTTGATTCTGTGGCATCCAGAATAAGGTTTGAGTGTCTGTTTGGGTGAGTAGCTCCTCAAACAAAAGTATTTTCTTTGCGATCTGGTGTCTTTTTGCATGGTGTGCCGGTATTCTGTGGGTGAAATGCCAGGCTTAACCTCTTAAAACTGTCCATCTGTTTTCAGAGATGCCGTTTCCATTCTTTCTAGAAAGCAGAGAGGGCACGGAGGTCTAACACGTCGCAAAAGCAACTACATGGCTTTTAGTACCTTAGCTTTAAAAACTTTGCTTTTCGCACTGCAAGAAAAAACAGATTTTTTAAAAAAATTTAAACCTAAACCTCATGAAGGTTCTGCGTTGCTCACGTGTTTTGAGTCGTCGTTACCGATGTTGGATCATGTGAGTGAGAAGTCGAGTGAAGAGTTCACGGTGACTGCTGCGTGCTGTCGCTGATGCTTCAAAAAGAAGTGGAAGTGTGGCCTTTCCTAGATCTTCAAGAAAACTTCCTAGCTGACAAGGAAATAAAGATAAGAAAGGGATAAGATAAGGAAATATCGATACGAAAATAAAATTTTGTATTTTTAAATTAAAACTACAAGAGCTGCTATTTGTGTTTCGGTGCAAAATGGGACATTTTAAATGGAATTAAAATTGTACAGGTTTTGCTTTAAAAAAAAAAAACAACAAAAAAAAAACCAAACCAAAACCAAACCTACAACACACAGGTTGTTCTCTGTCAAAACTATTTTTACAAGAAATCTTCTCTTGGCCATAACTCTAATGCTAGCTCAAGATATATA
Organism: Athene cunicularia; assembly: GCF_003259725.1. Lineage (NCBI taxonomy): Eukaryota > Metazoa > Chordata > Aves > Strigiformes > Strigidae > Athene > Athene cunicularia. The sequence continues at coordinate 1,743,735 of NW_020799101.1, read as the reverse complement.
GTCCCTGCTGTAATTACACTCAAAATATACACTAATCTTTCTTGCCACACAATTGTGTTATTTTCCTTTTAGAGATTACAAGAAAATACCACTGACATTTTACCATGTGCCCTGGTGACATTCAGCATCTCCTGTGATTGGGCTGAACAGTAAGTCTCAACATTCATCTTGCACTGTTCAATTTTTATCATGTTCTTCAGCATTTTTGATTGGCATTAACAGCTTGACACTGTTAGGAGGGAGAGATGAGCTTTTCATTGTCTGTAATTATGAGACAGTAGATTTGATGTTGAATGAATTAATAATTCTATTTCAAGTGAATGCTCAAATTTGTAGCCTTTTATTCCAAGAAATATGACATATATTCAAAGAAGGCATCATTAAATAAAAGTAGTGATAATTGCCTGCCTCTTTTAAAAAAGAAAAAACAGTTGACCCTTGCATATAAATTTTTCCCTCAAGGAATCCATTAGTCTTTTTTATGTTAGTTAGCACAGTTGGTAGTAATGATTGAGAGAATAAATGAACTAATAGCTTTATGCATGATCTGGGGTGACAGACCTGAAATGGCTGGGCAGGATTCATATAAAAACGGGTACGCTTCATTTGCTTTCAAATGCTATTTTGACTTACCATAGAATCACAGAACAGTTTGGGTTGGCAGGGACCTTAAAGCCCACCCAGTGCCACCCACTGCCCCGGGCAGGGCCACCTTCCCCCAGCCCAGGTTGCCCAAAGCCCCGTCCAACCTGGCCTTGAACCCTTCCAGGGAGGGGGCAGCCACAGCTTCTCTGGGCAGCCTGTGCCAGGGCCTCACCCCCCTCACAGGGAGGAATTTCTTCCTTACATCTCACCTAAATCTCCCCTCTGTCAGTTTAAAACCATCACCCCTTGTCCTATAGGTCTTGATAAAAAGTCTTTCTCCGTCTTATAAGCCCCATATATGTTGAAAGACCACTGTAAGTCCTCCCTTCTCTAGGCTGAACAACCCCAACTCTCTCAGCCCTTCCTCACAGGAGAAGTGTTCCAGCCCTCTCTCTATTTTTGTGACCTTCCTTTGGACCCGCTCCCACAGGTCCGTGTCTCTTGTCCTGGGGTTCCCAGGGTTAAATGAGGTACTTGAAGCGGGGTCTCATGAGAACGGAGCAGAGGGGGAGAATCCCCCTGCCTTGACCTGCTGCCCACAGCCACATCCCTGTGTGGTCGCACTCGGTGAGCGGATCAGACAAGGTCTGCCACAGCCAAGCTTTTCCCAGCACTGCAGGCATCAGCTTACACAGGACGGCTCTCCAGCCTTCCAGAAGACGGTCTAAAACACCATAGTGTTTGTTAGAGCAGGGGGGGAAAAAAAGCTATTTATTGTTGGCTGACATACCAGGTAAATGTACTATTCAGCAGTTGTCCTTACTTTGTATTCATGATCCCTGCGTTCAAATAATAAAATCTTTCCATTGTTTCTCCCCCCGCCCCCCCAATTACATCTGATTTCTAAGTCTTTAGAAGTCATATTTCCCATTATTTCTTGGCAAATCAAGAAGTAAAAGCTTTCTTTGTATCCTAGAGTGAGAGTTGAAAATGTGATGTTAAAACACACCCCCGGGACACCACATCCCCCCGCCATGTCTCTAACACGAGGATCAAATAGGTCGTGCTGTCTCTGCTGGGACCAGTCTGTACACTGGGACGACTGCTGGGCTGACATCCTGGCCGCAGCCCTTGGATATGTTGGTGCCTCCCTCATCCCCTGGCACAGCTTTGAGCTTTATGCAGCTTTACGGAGTTATCTCGGCTCTGCCGACATCTCCAGGTCTTCTGAGATCACAGTAACTTCCCCGGATTGAGATGTGCCCTATTAAATGCAAAAATAGCTGAAGGAGATTCTGGAACAAGGGTGATTGAATGATGATATTCGCAGCAGCAGAGAGGCATACAGCGGAATAAAAGCAGATCACTTGCAGATTAGCAGTAAAACTTGTACACTTGAGGAATATAGCAATACTCAGTCTGTCGGCGAGCTGAATTCTCCGCTAATTAAAAGTGCAATACTTCAGGCAAAATTTCCCTAAAACCTAAAACTCAAGGAGTCTTTACTGCAGCCTCTGCAGTAATTGTGCCACTCAACCCTGCTGAGCCGTCAGGAGCAGAGGGAGGGGTGGATACCGGTCCATTTTCAGCTCAAATTTGCCCTGGGTAGCACCTTGCTCTTTAATGGTTTCTGAACCTGGGTGTGCTACAAAAAAATTAAACAGCCATCAACCTTAAATTCATGACAGTGAGGGAAGGAAGAAAATGTCTCTTCAATTAAAGGAACAATGAGGTACGAAAGAATCAAGCTCACAGAATAAGCAGCGACAGTTCAACATGGTATTTTGGTATGGTATAGAACACATTACGTCGCTGGTCAAATTCATAAAGAAATTAATAGTTTGGTAGAAAGAATTTTATTATTGAAACATTGTCGGCAAGTACGTCCCGTAACTTTCTCCTTCAATCTCAGAGCGAAGGGATCTGGTATCTAAAAGTCTTTTTCTGTCATCAAAATGACGAAGATGTATCTGCCACCATGGGGGAGAGAATGAGGGACAGATCTGGGGAAAACGGTAGGTCCAGCACTGGATTTAACACTAACTTCGAGAGTTTCACCTGTATGTTGGTTTGAGTCCTGAGAGACACAAGCAGAAATGTGTAAATATTGAGAAATTGATCCCTGTCCCTTATTCTTTTCCCCTGGTAATTCACTGTATTTCAGTGGACTAATTCCTATTAAATTGCTTGTTTTGAAATGCTTTAGGTCACAGTAGCCAACAACTATAAACTTTTTTTCAGCTAAATTAACTATTATTTTCCTTCAAAGTTGGAAGAATGCTCTGTCCTTATCTCCCACGTGGAACAAAGGGTATAGTCAGAGTGGCCCCCCATCTGTCCTACTGTTGATGTTCCTGTATTCCTCAGAGTCCCTTTCTCCCGTGTCTGTTGTCCTGAGATGTCTTTACGTGTACGACACATTGGATTTGTCATGGCAGATGACAGAGGGTGCAGGAATGGCCAAAGCTAGAATATGATCGCAAGCAATCTAGAGTGGTATTGACAGAACAAAAGACTAAAAATTATTAAGGAGCAGGGGGGATTGACTTCGTAATGGCAGAGGTAACGTCATATCTCTGGCTGGCTGGGAGATGCAGATGCCAAAGAAAGGAACAGATCCCCGAGGCGAGGAAGGTTGAGCCTTAGCGCTAGGGGAAAGCACAAAGTCAGTGAGGCACTGCAGCGTCCCAAAGCAGCTGCTGGGTGGAAGTCAGAGCGATTTGCAATATTGACTTTCTTTCTCAACGAGGACATGAATCTCTGAATATTAATATTATTGTAGAACAAACGACACAAAATAGAAGCTCATAATAAATCACTATCTGTTTGGATTTACTGGAGCCAAAAAATTAACTGTGGAGGAAAAAAAAATAAATTGCTCAGTGCTGCAACTTAGACCGTGGATTCTCAGATGCGCGGATTTTTGCTTTTAGTAATCTATACTTGGTCATTACTAATTTCTAAGGTGTCCGTATCTCCCATTCGTAAATTCTTATCACGCTGTTTGATGTTGTCTGCTGTGCTGGAAACATCCCTCCTCTCCTCGGTTTCCAGCTAAAGAGAAAAGTTAGTGCAGAAGAAATGTTAGTGCCAGTTAGAGGAATTTTGACCCAGACACTTATTGCACAAGAGGGAGCCATGCTGTGGGCTTACACTTACCAAAACCTTGCCCAGGGAAGGATTGTAAAAACATACAATGCCCGGGCTGATAGATATCTCTTGAGTAAGGTTTATGTGCTACGGTGAAGTGTTCCCTTTGTTGTCAGACGGGTCTTTTTCTGGGGCTCGCGGTACTTGTCCCACTGTTTCAAGCATACTGCTCTTATCCGCGCTTCTGTAACCCTGCATTGCAGTTAAAAACCTATAGGTTTTGCACCAAATTGTGTAAATGCTCAGGGGGGGACACACACTCGCATCCCATTATAAGCGGTCAGTGACCTAAACCAGCAGATTGTCCTCCAGCTGTAACAAGGTGTGTTATTATTTCCTGACCAAAACACACCTCCAGGCTGGGGAGAAGGCAGAGAGCCTGTGAGAGGATGGCAGACAAATGCCAGTTGCCGAGAAGGCTCAAAATGGATCAGCAACAGGTTTTCTTTGGCATATTTGCAAGCTAAGCCACCTCCAAGATTTCAGCAGTGAAAAGGAGGGAGTGGGGAAGGGAGAATCCACAAAGGGTTTACTTAGAGGTTGCCTTCTGGAGCTATCACTTGACCAAATCTCTGTTCCTCTCTAGTCTTCTTGTTTATGTCTTTATTTATTTATTTATTTTATTTTTCACTATCAAGTTTGCTAAAAAAGGAAGGCAGTCAAAGGCCAAAGCTTATTTTTCTGTCTCTGCTATGATGAGCAGCAAAGTCATACAAATGTTTGGCGGAGCTGCCTTGGAGGTATGGGTGGGAAAACCAGCCATGTGTCATACTTGGCAAATTTAATATGTCAAGATTTAACCAAAGTATTTACAGGAAAATAAGTGATTTGATTTATCAACTGCGGCTAAGTGGGGTTTTTTTTGTTTTTTTTTTTTTTTCCTTCCCTTTCCTTTTAACACCACAAGGAAAAAAACATGCAAGAATATTGTTGTTCCTTTGGCGTATCATGAAAGAGAAGAGAAGGTTTTCCCCAAAGACCAGACCTTGTCAAGAAAGATAAAAGTGATGAAAGATGGGAGTCACAAGCCAGATTTGTTGATGAGAAAATATGTAATAGAGAGTTCTCTTTCCTCTCTCTGTGGAACGCTGCCTTGTCCATGAAATTATTTCTAGATTTTCTTCCCGTGTTCCATGGTCTATCATTTAAAGATTGTGTTTCCCAACCATTACGGTTGTGTGGGGTTTTGCCACTCACAAAAGATCAATCTTCCCAGAGGTGCTGGGTTTGGCTGGGGCAGAGTTAATTTTCTTCATGGTAGCTAGTATGGGGCTAGGATTTGGGATTGTGCTGGGAACGGTGTTGCCGATTCAGATGGATTTGTTATCGCTGAGCAGTGCTTACACAACGTCAAGGCCTTTTCTGACCCTCACTGCCCCCCTGCAGCAAACTGGGAGGGGGCGCAGCCGAGACAGTTAACCCCAACTGACCCAAGGGATGTCCCAGACCATGTGACATCACGCTCAGCACATGCAGCTGGGGAAAGGAAAAGGGAGCGGGGGATGTTTGGAGTGATGGCGTTTGTCACGGACGTGTGTGATGGAGTGCGGCTGTCCTGGGGACGGCTGAGCACCAGCCTGCCCATGGGAAGGGGGGAATGAATCTCTTGTTTTGCTTTGCTTGTGCACATGGGTTTTGCTTTCTCTATTAAACTGTGTTTATCTCAATCTATGTGTTTTCTCACTTTTACTCTTCCGATTCTCTCCACAACCCCACCAGGGCAGAGTGAGTGAGCAACCGTATGAGCCTGTCTTGCTGGTTGGGCTAAACAGTGACATCAGGTTCAATAGCTCTTTATAACCTGTCAGGATTTTAATGTCATGTGCATTTCATATTTACAGTTTATTTTATAATGGCCAAGACACTCCTGGACCACTCCTTCCCCCTGTTAATAAGCTCTTGGTTCTCAGCCAGGTGAATTTCCCTCTGGCGTAATTCTTTCCTTCTGGGGGATAGAGGATTAGGATGGGTACGTGTTGCATCACTAAAGGTACTAACAAAAGTTTTCTGTTTCATTCCTCAATCTTTTCTTTTTTTATTTTTTCTTCAGATACATAGTGATCAATTGCTTTGACGGTTAGCAACATTAGCAATTGTATTGTTGTCCTGGGCAGGAGCAAAAAGATCCTGGAAAAGTAGGAAGCTTATTAGTTTTGTTGAACGTGAGCTCATGGTTCAACAGCCAGTAATAAAAATCTGAGATATTTGCTGATTTATTTGGGACAGGGACACACAGACTGGAAGCTGAAGGGTTGTTAGAAGTAGCTCAACTTGTGCTTGAACCTGAAGTCTCTGTGGTTAAGGTGGAGAGGAAGGAAATGGAGTCCTACAGCTCTCACTCCTATGGTACCTACACAGAGAAGTGGGAAAGGTGAGGCTGAGAGACAAGCGAGGACCCAACAGCAAAAAGACTTACAGATGTGTATTTTTGAAGACAGCTGTGAGGTTGCAAAGGATAAAAACATTCTGGGCTTTTTGTGAAACGGATCAGTAGAGTCACTGGGGTATTTTTTAAGATGTGTAAATGCTTCTGTCATGCAAGCAAAGAGCCAGAGGACAACAAGAGGTGAAAATAGAGAATAGTAACGGAATTAAAGAGGATACAAGGAAGACTGTGGAGGGTGGACTGGTTTAGGTTGAGGGGACTGGGAGGAAAAGTAGAAGAGAAACATCAGCATCTGTGAGCGAGAAGAGAGACAGACTCGCACCTGGTGATGAAAACCTTATCTGCTACAAGAAACCAGATATTCAATATGATGCACAAAACATTCGAATCTGATGCACAAATTGACTACTCAGTAGGGGACTCCTTTCTCTTACCACTGCTCTTCACTACTTTAAGTTCGGTCTGGACCCTTAGGTATTGTCTCACAATCTACTGAGGGTGTCTTTTCTCCCACTGTTGGTAATATTATGTTGAGGTTGTGTGATGAGCTGCGGCACTTTGTATCCTTGGACCTCAGGTCCCAGCTAATCTCTTTGTCAAGTATCTCAATTATTTTAAAAGCAATCACTCTCTTTTCTGTCAGTGCGTGCTTTTGTTCCCTACCGCGTGACCCGGCACAACAGGTCTGCGTCCTGGTAGAGACCACAGAAAAATTCCTTTCCAGTAGCAATCGTATTGTCCTCTGATCTAGCAGATCCTGCTCATGATTCATTAAGTGTGGGCTCTAATAATTTGTGATTTGACATTGCAGCTCTGCAAAATTAATACTTGTGGCATTTTTCTCATGGTATAAATTCTATCACTAATTCTTTTTCTACCTGCCAAGCTCTGGCCAGAAGTCAGAGAGCTCTTTACAGGCGCTCTGAAGGACTTTGCTGCAGTAGGTACCTTTTGCATCGTGTCACGCCTGAACTTGAATCATTATTGGCAGTCGCTCAACCTTGGAGGTTGCTAGTTTTAAACATTTTAATGCTATTTTGCAATAACCGTCTTCTAAAACCCTGCAGTATCTGTCCACAGAACAGTGCACAGTGAGTAGAAATTGTCATTCTTCCCAGTGAGCAATAAAATACTTTTTCACCTACAAAGGAAGAGCGCTGGTACCGCTTTTTTCTTGATGCAGACTGTGAAATCTTGATGTATCCCATGTTTGTAACCTCACCACTTCGGACTATGTTTTGCTTTGTGATATTTGATCTCTTTCATCCCCCGGTCAGTCCTGCTAACAGGCAGCAATCTGCCAGGAGCTCCTGGGCACGGTGAGGGGCTCAGCCGCTGCCTGGGGACGGGATGCCCTGGGACCAGCCACGCTCCTTGCCCAAGGCACACCCACCATCTCCTGCTTTGGCACCATCGCTGGGAAAACTGATGGTGTTCTTAACAGGAGAGAGGATGGGTGGAGATTTTAGCTGGTACTCAGAACACCTTAAAATGTGTTCCTCTCAGGGAATGGATAACAACACTTTGCCCTGACCAACGTGTCTGTTTGCTGCCTGGAATGTCACAGCCTTGCTGAACCGCCAATACGGGTTTATGAAACCAATCTATATGTCAAACACCCCAAAGGCAGCGCCAGGCATGCTCCTGCACTTCACCGGATTAGCATTATTCATGTGTGTAGCACATCTCCTTACCTTGAGAATGTACTTTTCCGTTAGTTTCCCGATGATATTTTCCTACTTTTTTTTTCTTTGTACATCAGGTTCAGTCTCCGCCGGCACTCATGGTGAGCGCTGCCTCTCTCCTCCCTAACAGTCATTTTGCTTTTTGGGAGGGCACTGATCCCTGTTCTCTTTGCTCTCTGCATGGTCTCCCTCTGTTCTGCCCCAAAGGCGGCTCTAAACTGGGATACCTTTTCAAATCCGAGAGGACAGCAGCAGACTTCTGCAGCAGTGACTGTTTCAGCAACCCCTCCTATCTCCTGCTATTACAGTTCTCTTTGTTTCCGTCTCCATTCCGGCACAGGCAAATGGCTTGTTTATATCCATTTATTTTTGTTCTCCTGAAGTTTGTTTCTCCTCACTGCAGTTCCCAGCGAGGATTGCTAGTAGGGAACAAACTCCTGGCTTTCCTCTCTCTATTGCAAACCCTGCACTTGAGCTGAAGAAATCAAACCGGCGGTGAAGTGTTACTCATCCATGTGAACCGCTACAGGAGGAGGGTAGAAAAATTCCTCACTTTGTCATGAAGTGAGGTGTGTCCTCCCAGCTGGAACGGCTCCTGCACTTTTGGAGAGGCAACAGGTCTGACACCTGCTATGATCGGTGCCTTCCTCCATGCAACGGGACAGCCGCGGTGGCTTCCCACGCTGCTCTGGCACCTGCATGTGTTTGTCATGAAGCTCTGGTAATTGCTTCAGCTTTATGCACCTTACGGTCTGAGAGCCCACCCAGCGCATTCTCCTTACCATAAGTGCAAATGTGTCCCTCTGAGCAGAGTTAAACGAACACTGGAGCAAACTGACCCTGCAAATGGTCAGCGCCGCTTGAAAATAGCGCATACCCAAATGTTAGGGGAAAGGACCCGATGTTTAAAGCTACTCGCATCAGAAAAACCTCTTGTTACAGATGAAACAGACATAAATCGGCCAAGTGATTTTTATAGTAGCAAATTGCAACAATAAAAAAACATTAAAAACTTATTGGATATATCTAGGGCCACTGGTGGGCGATTGCTCGTCTTATTAACTACATTAATATCCTTTATGTAACAAATTTCAATTTCAGCGGCTGTAATTCACGTGTGGCATACAAAGGAGATGATTAAACGCTAAAAGCAAAGCGTGGTTATTCAGAATTGCTTCACTGCGTTTCCCTCTGTGGCAGCGGTGGGGCTCATGCTGGACAGGAGGACGAGCCTGGTGCAGTGGATCCCCCCGGTCTCCCAGCCCTGCTGCCCTGGGATCCTCGTCAGAAGCAGCCCAGCCTCAGCAAAGGACAAGCTTCCTTCTCCGGTCCCATCTAGAACAGCCTCGCTTTCTACTGCGGTACGGAACTTTTCCCCTGTGATAGGGAGGGATTTCCTTGTGGAGGAAAGTCAGAGCAGAGAAAATATAAATATATATCTGGTTAATATTTTTTTAAACTGTAGGGAATGGAATTCAAATAATTTAAAATAACAGCCTATTAATTTCTCCTTCTTTGACCTTCTTGTTCTATTATTTATCTAGTTTTAATATTTCTTCTCTCTGTTTGCTGGCTTGTTTCAGAAGTCTACCTCATCTCGCAGAGTGAATTCATCATTTTGGTTCAGGTCATTAATCTCTGCTTTTCCTTCAAAAGATAATACATGTTTAATGACTGGGTAATGTAACAGGCAGTAAGATAGAAGCATTTGACACACTTTTGAAGGACATTAGAATAATGCTCCTCCAAATTCATTTAGTTCTCTGTATTTCATTTGTAAGATGTGCAATGGTTTTTCAATTATTTAATGGGTTTATATGCTCCATGATTATTTTGGGAAGGGATATAAACCCACCTCCTTAGGAAATAAGTCAACAGCTTGAAGAGAGGAATGAGAAAATGTATTCTTATTATTTTCCCAATTTATATATTGCAGGAATTCCAACATTTTCTTCGGAATCACCATGCAGTAAGTAGGTGGCCTCAAATCCAGCAGAGTTGGGGTTCCCTCTGTGCAGCCCTTGCAGCGCAGAGGACGCAGCTGCATCCCATGGGCTGCAGAGAGGAGAGATGGGCGGTAGGAACACAGGAACGTAGGAAGCTGGGGACGTGAGCCGCTGTCTGTACGTACATACTGAACATTTCCTCTAGTGCCACCAAAAAGGAAAAGACCTGCTTTAAACCAAACCAGGGGAAAAGATTTAGATGGGGCTGCTCTGTCCTCAGGATTGTGGGTTGGAAGGTGGTTCCTCCTTTCCCTGCCCGGCAGATTGTCCATGCTCTGAACATGCCACAGCTCCCAAGACAAAATCACCACGCAAGGTTGACCGGAACATTCACATGGACCAGGACACATCATCTGTTATTGCCGACCTCAGCTGAATGCGAGAGGGAATGCCATGACCTCAGGATTCAGGCTGGTCTGGGAAAAACTGAGAACAGGGATTGTTCCTTTCATTGAAGCTGTGGCAGCTCGAAAAACACACAAAAAAAATATAATTCACAGGGACAGAAACATTCCTTTCTGACCTCTGTCTGTCACTTGGAGAAAGAGGGAGGGCTGCTTCCTCTTCAGGGCCACCTTCTATTTTACCCAAACACTCCCTAAATGTCACAAAAGAGACTGGTTGCCTCAGTAAATGATTCAGGCTACGTCTGGGGTTAATAACCAATGTGTAACTATTAATAAGGTTTCATGTTCTTGTGCAGTTAAGCAGCATTTGGCTTTTTTTTTTTTTTTTTCCTTTCAATTAAGGTCCATAAAACTGTAAAATAGCCATATGGGTCAGGAATGTGATAATGGTGAATCAGAGTCTTCTCTCACAGAATAGGATCTAGTCCTACTTGCAATTAAAAAAAAAAAAAAAAAAAAAAAAAAAAAAAAAAAAAAGAGAGAGAGAGAGAGAGAGAAAAGAGAATAATTATTGTGAAATAAGTTACTTTTCCTATCTTTTATCTTAGAGAGAAGAAAAATATTTTCCAGTTCTGCAAAGGTACGTTGTACTGGAGCGGTGGCAGGGGACAGCCGTGTCTGTGTCAAATGGACAGAACCGAGGGCCGAAGGGTAATTAGAAATATCAAACCCATAATTTGGATGCTGAACTTGCTCTAAGTCCTGGACATCTTAAGGAGGAAGTATTACCATGCTTATTTCTCCTAAAACTGTGAAGAGATGACAGCTCACACATGTGAGGTCTCCACCGCTACTTTGGAAAAAAACCTGTAGCTAAATCTTTACATCGATCACGGTTTTGTAAGCTGAAAAGCAAAACACAGCCACTATTGTCACTGTCTAAAGTTTATGGCTTAGGAAAAAATGAAGTGGCTCATTTTTGAGGAGGTCTGAGAAACGACAGAGCACGGCCATGACCGTGTCCCTTGGAAGGACCTGCTACTGCACCTTCATCCCTCCTGTCCCGTGTCATACCGGGCAGCGTGGTCTCATGCTTCTCGCCCCGGCACTGGAGGTTAAATGCATAAAATCTCTGTAGTTGAGTGTAGGGTTGGCCCGTCTGCGCTCTACATCTCTGTTATTGAACAAGGTGATGCCAACAGGTCTGCTCTTCTCCCCGCCTTCAGAAATGGTCCCCAGTGACATCCCCAGGGCTGGTCCCGAGCAGTCCTTATTGCCTTTCCCATCTCCTCGTTAATTCTGTTTGAAATCCTCCAGATTTTGGTCTGGAACAGGTGTCAAGAGTTTACCTTTGCACTTTGGCATCTGCTCTGACCTTGGGGAAAGTTCTGGACAGAGGCTGATCTCTTGCTTAATGCAAATTCTGGTGCCTTGGAAAGAACAGCACCCCAAGTCATCTTCTTATTGCTGAAATTTTACTCCAGTAATGTCAGTCTCCTCTGTGTTGACAAATAAGTAACAGATTTTGTTGTCCAGCACAGTTTTTTACCATAAAAAAAATACCTAGTGAAGAAATAGGTTTGCCCAAGTTTCTCCGGCATGTATCAAATTTTCACCTGAATGCAAAAACCTGCAAGAACAGCAGCAATAATATAATTTAGTTTTTCCGTAATGGAAACTGAGCACCTGACTTGGCAACCTAGCACAGCCCTAACATTTTTCAGAATTTAGTTACCTAAGACATAGTCTTTCCGCACTTTTGATTTATTTTCTTAATGGAATACAGTTCGTTGTTAAAGAAGGCATTTTCCAAGAATAGTTTTGAATGTGAAACCAGCCATTTTTCTTTTAACATATTAGATAGATATTCTAATAATAATGGATACCTAATGGTGTTATCCTTATCTGTCTTATATTTTAAAAAAATATTATATTGCTTACCTGGCCTGATGGCAAAAGATCTGTACCGCTGCACTTACTGACCAAGGCAAAGCGACCCAGAAAACCTGTAATGATACAAGAATTACCGAACAGAATTCCTGGCTGCTTCCTGAATTCTCATCTCTATACAATATGTTGTGCCGATCTATTTGCTTTAGGAGAATTTGCAACATTTTAATGATCAACAACCCGTTTCACCATCATCCCTTCATTGACTGAGCGCAGGGTGCTGTGCCTGAGGGTTTGGGCACCCTTGTTCCCTGCCAGCGGAAGGGCGGGTTTGTCTAACTGAACCTCGGAGCAACCACAGTGGGATTAGAAGTGCTCTGAAGGTTTGGGGTTATGCTGCTTTATATATGTGTCATTTAGAACTTATATTTAATTTTTTTTTTTTTTTCTCCTCAAAGATGCTTTAACTTGATGACGTTGTGCTAATAATGTGCCTTGCCCATCTGCTCAGAAGAACTATTTAGTTAATTTTTATCTTCTGTGTATGGCATTTGACTTTTGCAATGGGGACAGAAGCAAGAGACCTCAAGCAAAAGATGTCACGGCAGAACCTGCGACAGAGTGTGGAGACAGCGCTGCTGATGTGCACCAGAACTCTGACAGCGAGTCCCACCTCACCAGCTCCTCACTGCGAGCGGCGTTTCCTCACAAAAAAAGATTTAAACAGAAAAGACTAAAGAAGCGAGTAATACAAACAAGATGATCAAATCTACAGGTAGGAAGAGTGATGGTGTAATATTAGATGGAGTGTACAAGCCAGCAACGTGTCCTCGGGGTAAGTCTGGCCACCACCCTCCTGGGTCAAGGCTGGGGATCCTGCCCCTCTGCTCAGCCCTGGTGGGACACAGTTGGGTGCTGGGTCCAGTGTTGGGCTCCCCCAGTAGAGGAGAGACATGGGCTTACTGGAGAGTGTCCAGCTCAGGACCACAAAGGTGATGAAGGGACTGGAGCATCATGGGGAAAGGCTGGGAATGCTGGGACTGCTCAGCCTGGGGAGGAGAAGGCTCAGGGTGGGGATCTTATCCACAGCCTGATGGGGACGTTAGGAAAAAATGTTTCCCAGCAAGAGTGGTCCGAGAGTGGAACAGGCTGCCCAGGGAGGGGGGAGTCCCCATCCCTGGGGGGGTTTCAGGGCCGTTGGGATGAGCTGGGGGGGATGTGGGGTAGGGGAGAACTTTGTAGAGTCGGGCTGAGGGTTGGACTCGGTGATCCCGAGGGGCTTTTCCAACCTGAAGGATTCTGTGGGAAGTAGTGATGGAGATGGAGCCAGCCTCTTCTCGGTGGTGCCCAGTAAACAGGACAATGAGCACAAATTAAAAAAAAAACAAAACAAAACAAAACAAAAAAACAACAACAACAAAAGAACCCCCAAAACAAACCCCAAAAAACCCAACAAACAAACCAAACCAGGAAATTCCACTTAAACATATGAAAAAACTTTCTATCATGAGAGAGTTTGAACCCTGGAGCAGGTTGCTCAGTGAGGTTGTAGAGTCTCCATCCCTGGAGAGAGTCAGAACCCAGCTGGATGCAGCACTGAGCAACCTGCTCTCACTGCCCCTTGGATGAGACAATCTCCAGAGCTGCCTCCAGCCTCAGCGATTCTGTGAAATATCTTTTTTTTTTTCCAAAACAAATTCAGCCTAACTTTTAAATTGGATGTCCGGCTACTTTCTGTAGCTCCATTTTCCTCCACAGAAAGTATATCCATGTAGATGAAAGAGGATGTGGCTCTTCCTGGATTTATTAATCTGTCCATTTTACATTAGCTATCCGTGCAAAATGATGGACATTTCTTATTTCAAGCTTCTTGTGGTGAAACATATGGTCTTGTACGTGATATGAGAATAATTTCAAGTTTCTAAATTCTATCTAGACACAGACATGAATACCCAATAGAAGCAAAGGAAATTTGAAAGCAGTTTAGACTAAGCCTCGGGTATAATAATCTGCAAATGAAATGCAAATTCCTCTCAGCAGGAGTGCAATATACTGTTGTCTCAACAGGGGTACTATTTACTGTTGCTGTGGAAACGCTTATGAGGGGAAACATGGTCCATCACTTCAGCAGAGGGTAAAAGGCAGCTCGTCCCATTGTTCTATTTGACTTCCCAACCTGGTTTTTGGAAGTGGGGTGTTTGCCCTTAAAGGGCGGGTTGTGCGGTAATTAATAGTAATTCCATTTGTACGGAGCCCCGGGGAAGCCTCTGTCCACTCCTGGATCCGTAATGAGCATCGCAACCACCTTTCACATCCCTGAATTAAAACGCTCTTAAATACACCCTCAGAGCACACGTGAACGGCGCCGCCGATGAGCGATGCAGAAACACCGCGACGTTTATTACAGCCAAATTATCAGCTTGTATTTGCTGACATTATATTGCTGCTGGTTTGCTGGTAAGTGGCCTGATATCTATTGCATCCACAAACATCCAGCCCCTCGGCCTTTGGTACCCAGGGCTCTGCCTGGAAACTTTTCACCCTGCTATCTTTATGACGGTGTGCAGGGATAATAGAAATTTCCTGCATGAGAATCGACAGCCTGAAACAGCTACAGAGCAAAAATACAGAACGAGAACTGTGATCTGCGGCTTATAGCCAATAAAAAGAAAAATCTTATCCTCCATTCAATTAATATCTGTACCAAGAGAATTGTTAAAATCTGGGCATCTGCTCTTGTCCATCGTTTCATTACTTTAAATGTTGATAACATTTGTCCCGGATACCGCAAATCTTTCAGGTACCGACGCAACTATGAAGATTCTATGACTGTTAATTTTTAATTATTGCTCTAGTGCTTTGTGTTACGCACGTTGGCAGGGTGTGTTTCACCACTGATGACCCCAGAATTCGATCTGCTAGTCAGAAACCTTATAAAAGTTTCCTTTCAGCTATTTGGCCAGCCGAAGAGCATTTTCTCAGCAACTGATCTTGACTCAGAAGGCGGCAGAACCGAGGACATGCAGTGCGTGTGGGTGGGGATTTTCCCTTTATGCAGCCACTCGGTGCTAGACTTCAGCTAAGTTGTTGGATCAGGCATAATGGTGGAGCGTAAACGCTCCAGACTTAAGGGCGTTTGAGTCCTTTTCCTTAACCTGCTTCATTAAAGTGAAGAGATATAGTCATGTTTGTGAAGTGCTTTGAGACGTGATGGGGGAAACCGAGAGGGATTATGACTTATTATGTCAGGGAAGTGACAAGCCCTGTGAGCGTGGATGGGACTGAGGTCTACCATCTCGTGAAAGAAAATCAATATTCTGTGTTCAGCATTCCAATATTTTCGTAAATAATCGGTTCGAGCATTCAGGGCAATCGAGTTCATTTCTTAAGTGTCATTAATCACCATTCCTGAACTGATCAGGCAGTAATGTCAAAAGAATAGTAACAGCAAAAGACTGTAGGGAAATATGCTGGTTTAAGCATGTGGAAGATCTTCTGAAGTTAATTTCAATTTAATTTAATTGCTCTAATGAAAGTGACTGCCAGAATGGAAATAAAGTGCAGCTTTCTACATTTTATTTCTGAATCTTCTAGGCACCATTAAAAAAATGACATTTTTCATTGTGCAGTGCTTTGCATGGCAGAGATTCTAAAATAAATAAGTGCGTTATGCCATCAAGTGTCATTAAATGTCATAAATCATGAGAGTTGCTGGTTGAGAAGGAAAGAAGGAGGTAATATTCTATTAAGCTAATTTATAAAAGGCCAAGAACTATACCAGAAAAAAAAAAAAAAAAAAAAAAAAAAAAAAAAAAAAAAAAAAAAAGAGAGAGAAAAATAAAGGGTAAAGCGAGTCCCAAGGAGTTATAAAATGGCAATCGAGTTCAAAATCCAGAGCTTAAATTTCATGCTTAAGAATTTATTTTCATTTATGCTAAACAGCAATGTTTTACATCTTAATATTGGTAATTATTATTGCAATTCTACAGATGCTTTAGCCGAGACAACCGACGCGTCACAGCAAAGAGCGGAGCTACCCCTGGCACCACAGCCGCTGGTCTGAAGCATCGATAGCCTCGGTGCACCAGAGAGCCAAAGGCTGAGAGGTAGGAGACACGGCTGTTCTCATTACACGGGTAGGAAATTCATGCAAGATCAGAGAAAGGGCATTTTTAAATAGAATTAAAATTAAACCGTGTTTCCAGTACCGAGGCTACTATCAAAATCCAAGACCATTATTTCACATCCGATCTCAGAAACCTGAAGTATTTTAAAGTTCAGGCTAACTAATAACCTAACGTGCGCCACGTGAAAGGAGAAGCGAGGCTACTGGGGTGAATTAGAAACGAGCGCTTAAATAAACCCTTCTCCGCAAGCAGCGTGTATATATTTCAGAAAACTCCCTCCAGTGCTTTTGCGTACTCCTGAGACTTCGTTAGCGCTATATCTAAACGGATGAGCAGGAGAGGGAGGGAGGAAAAGCAGAGTGAAAACGCCGTCACGCAGAGGAAGCCGAAAACACAGAGCTGGGTGGAGGTTGCCCTCTCCGTGCACGGCGGAAGAAGGCGTGTGGTGATAGCAGACACGTCTCAAAGCCAGAGGCAATGGGGAAAACTGTTTGTTTTTTTTTTCCTGCAGCTGTAGACTGAAGGAGGATGCAGCACTTCCAGAATGACTGAAAGGGGAAGTTTGGTGCAAGTCAGATCCATCTTTTTACTAATGTGGGCAAAGGGATGAGGTGAAAGCCTGCGGCTGGGGTGCAAGAATCCCAGCAGCACGGTGGAGAAATGACAATGGCTCCTACCGAGGGTTCTGCTTGCAGGGAATAGTCCTCCCTTGCTGAGCATTTTGTTACCTCTTCGGGTGACAGTCCAGATGCTATTTCACTTGGAACAAACCACAGCCCATTCCCTGGGATAATCACTGAGGAGCTCCCGCGAGCTGGTGGCTGTGCTTCTTTTTAAAGAGGCTTGAAATATTCAAAGTGGAACTTCCATCATTTTTCTCACCCTGTACAAACCAAGGTTGAGCACTTGCTTGCCTGCACCTTCACACTGTGTTATAATGTGACGGGTTCTCTGTGTTTTTCACAGCACACCGTGACGCTCGGTTAAGCCAGGATGGGCAACAGGGAGCCGTGACTCTGTGGCCGTGCAGGGCAGGGGGACCCCAGAATGGGCTCTGTGTCCCCCCAGACCGTCAGTGCCCTGCCTGCTGGAAGCTGTGCTCAAAACAACCCAAAGGGCACGTATCAAGTGTCCCAGACCTCTGGATCAATGAAATGCCTGGAAAGACCAAAAAGAAGGAGTCGTGGCTGCATTTCATTCAAGTATATATGCCGAGTGACGTAGCCCAAGGACAGCTTTAAAAACAACCCAAAATTTGTGTGTGAGGAGGATCTATTTCTTGAATAAAATAACAGAGTGATGCTGGAAGTTATCCCTTTCTCAAATGAGAGTTTGCTCTGGGAGAAAGGACAGTAACCAAACAACTGAAGGAGAGTCCCTTTGAGAGGCTGCCAAGGATTTTATTTTTCATTTATTGCAGATCACAGCCACCTCGCCACTCGTACGCTGCAGCCCCTTCCAGAGGCAGCGCGTTTCTCTTTGTCCTTGCAGTGTTTCTCCCATCTTTTTTCCCCTGAGTCTTTCCTCTTCCCTGAGCTTTTCTTGCAGTGCCGATGGTGAGCCAAGACCCGGCTCAACCCTTCCTGCCCAAGAGGAGGGTGCTGATGGAGAGGAACCACCCAGGCTTACTAAAGCCATGGAAGAGGAAGGGAGCTGGCTTTGTGGCTGACGTTCTCAGGTCCTTTGGCCACTCCGAAAACTCATGCACAAGCAGAGAAGTGCTACGCTTCCCCCTGGTACGACCGTTTTTTTACATCCTTTCATCTGCTCTATTAAAAGCAGATAAAAGCCACAGCTGCAATCCCGGACAGCTCAGAGAGAAGTCAGACACTCTTTCCATTTGACTAACAAATTATATGAGAAAACAAACTTTTGTTAATAATCATAATGTACAGCCTTTGAGCGATGCTAATTGTTCTTATATACGATCACTCAATTTTCATTTTTAACTATTCCTGTGTCTTGCCCTGTTTTATTTTCCCTCGTATTTGTTAGTGAGCGATTTCCAGTTTGTTGTGCATTTCTTACCGCATCTCTGTGGGTGATGTCACAAACTGGTGGCTCAGTACTTAGAACCCTGTTCCCACTTTATAGTGTTATTGGAATGTATTATTCTTCTTAATATCATCTTTTCTATATGCATGAACAACAATCTTCCTGAAGACAGATAATGGCCATCACTGTAATGACGAGACGGATTTTTTTCCAATCACTTTACTAAATTATCAAAGTTTGAGAGTAATATGAACATGGAAAATACATCTCAAAGGGACCTTGGGAGGTCATCTTTTCCATCTCCCTGCTCTAAAACAGGATCAAAAGCTTCTAAGCAATCCTCAGGATATTTTTGTCAAACACACACACAAAAAAAACCCCTCTTTAGTATCACCACTATCAATGGTTTCACAGCCACACAGTATGTCCCAGATTCTCCCTTTCATTATCTGCATGCTAAGGAAAATATTTAAATCCAGGGCGGCCCTTTGCAAGACGCGTTTCACATGCCCTAAAATAGACCACTGATAACTAAGAGTGTTTCAGCTGATGGCCCATCAATAATCTGATGATTTCACCTTCATCATATTTCATTCATGGGAATGTCACGTACAACTCTGTACAAAGAGCCGCTAGAGCAAAAATAGGGACTCTCTCCTCTCTCTCCAATTATTCTTTTGATAACGGAAAATTTGTTGGCTTGACACTACTGCCTTTGAGAAAATCACATTGGATGTTTTATCTTCTGACTCTTTTTCCTAGCACTTATAAATAGATTGCTAAACAATGTTTCAGTGTCCTTCCTTACAGAGGTTATGCTGATAAGTCTATAGTTCTGTCTCCTTATCTTTACTCTTTTTTAAACAGAGATCCCGTATTTGCTCTTTCCTGTTCCTTGGGGACCCTACCAGCCCTTTCTGAGTTTTCCAAAGCAATCACTAATGGTTTAGAAATTGCTATGCTTAGTTCCCCGAGTGCTCAGATGGATTTCACCGGGTCTTGATGAGCTGAATATTTATAACTTGGATAAATAATGTTGCACTGATTCTGCGTTGTGTTGTTGTTAGCTACATTAATATTAATTCTTAGGAGAACGTAATTAGTATTTTTTTTCCCTCATGAAGACTGAGAAAAATGGGCTTTAAGAATTCAAGCCTCTTTCTTATTCATTGTTTCTTCTTGCCCATGAAATAACAAAATGACATTTTTCTGTCTCTCATTACTTCTAGTGTCTTGCTGCTACTTTGCCTTATGTTCTTTCCAGCTGTAATTCTTTTCCTCCTAACTGACCCCTATTCTCGGCAGTTTTGCTTTTGTTCTTCCTTCACGTGTGTCCCGGCGCTGCGAGGCGGTGAATGACTGCTTGCACAGCGGAGTGTTTCCCGGACATCCCAGGGCAGCACCGAAGTCAGACCTAGGAGAGTGGCCAGGGACCTCTTTGTTCCCTGGGATGCAGAGGCTCCATCTCCGCCATCTCACAGAGGGCAGGACCAGCCTTCCACGTGGGAACGGGCTGTTTTAAAACAGGTATTTGGTTGAAATAATTGAGGGTTTTTTTTTTTCTGGGCATTCATTTCCTTGGGAAATTTTATTTAGTAAGATTGTGTAAGTCTCTATCTAGATCTAAAGGACTTCATACAATGTTCTCGGCATCTTTTTTACCCCTTTCTCTCTTTTCCTTCCATGATTAATTAATCAGAACGGATAACTCCGTTGTACAAATCCAATAGTAAACATTTCCATAGGTCGTCGTGGTTGCATTCCCACGAAGTCGTTGCATTTGGCTTTAGAACTTCATTTGGCTTCTTACAGGCTCATCCAGGTTGAACTCCAGCAGCAGATGCTTTTCCACTGCAACGAGCCTGGCTACCAGCACTGCTCAACAAGCATTTTTATTTGACTGTGAAAGGCTTCTCCAGCCAAACATACTTGAAATTCTTATGAGGGGCATATAGTTACCAAGCATCCATTATGTAAGTTAACTGAACAAATACTCTTTCCCTGGTCGGGTTGTGAAAACCAGGCCTTGTAAGACCTAAGCTTGGGAGAGAGTTGTTATGCCTTTTGTGTCAAGACTATGTGATATTAAAATATAATTTAGCCAAGAAGCTGAGTGTTGCTTAATATTATCAGTAATATCAGTAGTGCCATTTTTTTGCATAAATCTACTCTGCATTTTAATGCTTAGGAGATGGTAGAGGGGTTATTATGTATAATATACCTTATTTTGTATGTTTTAACTTTTAAAGGATGAATATGCTTCATACCCTGCAGGTATTCATCTATTAAAATGCCAGTGTAATGGATCTGAAAGCTTTGTCAGGGAGAAGAATAGGAATTTTTTTTTTTTCCTTTCTTTGAGCAAGATTGGCCTATCCTGAAAATGATGGATCATCCAGAACAGAAAATGAGAATTGATGCCTAAGATATGGCTTTGTTATGGTTAAGTGAAATTTGTCATGCCCTGCAGCAGGAGAAATTGTTGTATCTTTTCTTACAATGTATTTAATGCTGCTGGTAATTTAGGGAAGTTAGATAGGAATTCTCCTGGAACACAGAGACAAAAACTTTCCCCTCTGCAGGTGACTGGCAACTACAGTTTCCCCCGAATTGAAAGCAGACTGAAATGTTCACTGCAGTGAAACCATAGACCTTCCTGGGTGAAGGAAACATACAGCCCGAAAGCTCTGATGGATTTTCGTATTATTTAAGTTTAAATTTTGTTCGTATGTGATCACACTTGGACATCTGTTTAATTTAATTCTGTGTATTTCCGTGTTAATTTGCTGCAGCAGCAAGCTAGCTGGTAAGTGGAGGTATCAATCCGTCATGTTTCTGCAATGACAGGGGAACCGCTTCTAATATAGATGGAGATTATGCATCCAGTCTCCGAAGAAAAGAACAGCAGAGGTAATATATATCCCTTACCTCCAAACCACGGCAGTATTTTTAATTATTAATAGAAAATCTACGCAGATATGTAACTGGATAAATGTGGGAAGTTTTCAAACCATCTTTCCTTGAAAATTATGGAAAACTGTAGGTTGTGGTTTTTGGTGTTTTTTTTTTTTTTTTTTTTTTTTTTTCTGTGCCACGGATTTCTTATTCTTTTCTTCTGCTGCTCCTTCCTCCCTCTGCACTGGCATGGGTAATCCCTGAGCCGTGTTCCCTTCGGGGTTGTACCTGCTCTGCCACGGAGCACCTCCTGTTGCTCTGACCTTGTTCAGTCTCCGTGTGTCCACACCAGACACCTCTTACTGCACATTTTTATTTTTTTTCCCCCACAGAGGCACCACACACGTTACTGATGGTCCCCAAAGAAGGAAGCATTTGTCCTTCTGAAGCTGAGGGACATCGGGAAGAGCCCACTCTATCTGCTTTATCTGGAAACACAAAATACGAACTAACAGTGACTGTCCCTGAGAATATTCTCATGTGGAATTGGATGCATCAACAGGAAAAGACGGTGAGAAAGGCAAAATTTAAAAGTCCAAATTTATTACATGAAAGATCTCACATCCTGAAGTGAGAGATGAGAAAGTCTCTCTCTGTGTGTGCTAGAAAAAGATGTTTGTGATCCCCAGCAGTAGTAAGACAGAGAATCTTCTAAGAAGATAATTGAGCAGAGGTATCTTCGGGAAAAGATGTACAAAAAGTCTACATAAACCCCTCAATTAGCCACACCTAAAATTCCCCTCTCCAACGTCAGGCATCCCATATTTCTCATACGCTTCCCAAAGCTGAAGCTGACACAACTATTCCTAAAATCGGGAGAGATGGTGATGAGAATTTTAATGGACAATTGAATTTAATTTAACATGGAGCATTAAGAATGGGCATTGACTGTTGGTAAGAAGCGGTGAGTACATCATTGCAGACATAATCACAGCACTAGCCTGGACAAGAAATCTCAGTATTTCCCAGGCTTTGGCTACATAACAAGGTATCCAGCGCAGTTCCCTTTAGTCAACAGGAAACAAGAAAACTAGTGACAAAAACTTTAATATAGTAAGACCTGCGATACCACAAATCCATAAAAAAAGCCATTAGTACGTGATGACATTCTATGCAAACTGATTGTTCTTTATAACTAACAATCCATCCCTAGTTTGTCCTCACTTCGACCTGTAAATGTTACTTTAAAACGTTTGCAATTTTGTCCCACTGACATAAAGATTGTAAATAAAATAGCAGCTGTTTTTTTTTCAGAGCATGTAAGTTGTGTCTGTTTTCATGGTTTGAATGCGCTGCATAATTCAAGGATTTGAGAAAATGTAATTTTTAAAAGGACCGTTTAAGAAAATACGCAATTACTTACAACTAGGTTTAATATATTGTTCTCTTCTTTTTTTACCCTTAGGATAACTTCACTCTTTGTACTGTAATTTGGTACAGAGGAATGGAATAAACAAAGGTGCAAGTTACTTAGCTGTTCAGATCTGCTAAAGGAAAAATAATCACTTCCAACAAAGAAGGGACATTATTAGCTACTCATAACATATGTTTTTACAGATTATTATCATTCCAGCAACCTTTCCATTCATTTGTTTCACTGACTATCTGGACAGAAAGTGATCTCCGATTTTCTCCAAATTCATCAAGGTGCTCCTGGAGTAATCATTTCTCATTTATAGTTTGAGTGCCCCACTCGGCTAGCACATTTGTCATGCCTGACACCAGGTTATGAAACCTTCCAGCTCTCCACGAGGTGTCTAAAAGCAAGGAGAACTACACACTCTGAGACACTCAAGGAGCTACAAGTCTATAAAAGTGCATTAACTCTTGCACTGTCATAGTGAGAGAGACGTTGTAGACCTCAACAGTGTTTTATTACTTGTGGGCTTGGGTGTTCGCGCTGATACTTGGAGAGTATTTGACAAAAAGGGCACCAGAGAGTATGGATAATCAAAACTTCTCTTCCAAAGCTCAGAGCAATCTTTGGCATGATTAGCCCTGCCAATGTAATGGGGGGAATATTTATGAAACTTAGGAAACGTTCAAGGACGTGTGCTCGCACACGATAAAATCCCACGGATGCAATAAAAGCGATGCAGGGCAAACTGCTCTCATCGTTAAAAGGGAGTATGGGAATGACTGATAAGGGAAGGCAAAGAGAGCAAGGACGAGGCGGTGCCCATTGGGCAGTTGTAGCGTTTCTTAAAAAATGAAATATGAGGCCTTTGAGGGAATTAGATCACATGGGAAATGCAGATGTATCCAGCAGGTATCTTTCTGCTGTTGTATATGTGGAATGAGAGTTTTATCTTTGTCAGCAAGACAGATGTGAGGTAGTATCTGCTGAAGCCAAACATCTCGGATAAAAAGGATACAAGCATCCCAAAGGAAAAATATTGAGGAGGTTTGCCAACCACTACTTTACTTTGAAGGAAAGCTGGGTTAATACTTAACGGTTAACTGTTTTCCAGTGTTGTCCTCATACTTTAAAAAAAGATGGAGAGATGCTTCAGAGGAAAATAGAGAAGCCAGCGTGGTTAATAATACAACAGTTTGGTTGTTTGTTGTTTGTTGTTTTTTTTTTTTCTGATGCCATCGAGGGTAGATCTGAAAACAAAGTATTCAAACGTTTTTAGACAAAACAGTCTGGTTTAATGGAAGGCAATTTGGTTTTATTCTGTTGTCTTCTCATGGGTGTGTGTATTAATGGAAACCAGCTTATGGACAAAGCACAATTGCATTCTTCAAAGGAGAGCATTCCCTGCTCTGGCATCTCCAGCGTCAGTAACACAAGAACCATTTGTGGACACGCCATAGCTAAGGTATCTCATTTTCCTCCGACAAAATGGAGAATCACTGTTTTACACACTAAGTCTTGCCCAAACAGCTGATAGCCTCTGGGAGACCCGAGGCATTTCTTGCTCTGGGATCAAGAATTCTTTCTGCTTTGCGGTCGTACAGAGCTAAAACTGAACAACCCCATTAGGAAAGAATGTGAGCAAGGTGCGTCGTGATGTGTTTACAATAGCTTGGTTATTAGAATCATTAATTCTATATCATTATTAATATTAAAAGAATATGCAATGCCTATGCAAACTAGAAGAGAGACAGTTTGTTCACGGTAATGGGCTGTCATAGCTCGAGATTCCCAAGCTATGACAGCCCGTTACCGTGAACAAACTGCCTCTTGCTTGCTACATTCATTTTTTTTTTCCTTTGTAAAGCCTTCAGGTAAAGAAGACATTTGTCTGTATTCCTGGAAAAAAAAAAAAAAAACAAACAAAAAAACAAAACCTCCTTCTAATACTGGGACAGTATTGTGACAACCCTACTTTCAGGCAATGATCGTGATCAAACGCCAAACCCAGGGTTTAGCCCTTTGCCAGTCTGTACTGGAAACCAGTGTTTGACCTCAGTGATTACTGCCAGGTTATCTGTTTTCTGTAGATGTCCGCAGGGCTTTAGAGGACAGTTACGAGCTGGTAAGGAGGTGGGTATTGCTTAGCAGACACAAGTACTGCTCCTATGGTGGTGTGCACGGTCCTGCTGGATGCCAGGTTTGGGACCGTCTGCTGAGACACCGAGGAACTCAGTGCTCCAATTCACCACAAACACTCTTCTCGTCGTTAAAGGGCATGTAGAGATTCCAGTCAGCTACCTTAGCTCTCTGCATGCCCCAAACTGGTTCAAATTTGGGTCTGTCTCACATGACAGAGAGCAGACTGCATCCCTGAAACCACGGAAATACCATGACTTATTACTCCGTTTTCAGCAGGAAAACAAACCAGCTCTGTAGCAGGCAACACCCACATTTAGCACAGACTTTTTATGGTCACTGCTTCCAGGCAAAACATATTCATAGGTATTATGTTTGGGTTCGTGTGGTTTTATCTCTTAGGAAAAAAAAAAAAAAAAAAGTTTTATTTACATGTTCATGCAAAACTTACTTGAAGATGTGGAATTTAAAGAATAGTTTAAAATGTAGGGGAGCTCTTAAAAAAATGCCTCCCAAAGCAGGTCTATCTGAAAGTGCTCAGGAGAGCTGAAGAGAAGTTTCCAGCAAATGTGATGCCATAGAGATTGGCATCAGGGAGTGAATCTGTTACTCTTCACAAAGAAGCAGGGAGAGTGTCCAGAGCTTTTCATCTTCCATCTAGCAAATCCATGGATCGATACTCAATAAATAGATCAGTCAGTTAAAGGTTAATACTTTCAAAGGCCTTATTGGAAGGTAACGATTGTGTGCTTGAGGTATTTCAGAATCTTTGCTTGCCTACTTCTAAGTCCCTAATGAATTTGCTAAAAGTAAAAGTTTTGGGGTTTTTTTTTAAGACAACTTTTAGTGGAACTCAGTAAAACTGTTTTAAAGACCAGCTCCTGGTTAGATATATACTGAAGAGTGTAAAAGTGGCCGAGGCTGGAAACATATATGCACATGGATCAGAAGGAATTGCATAGCTCATAAATAAAAAAAAAAAAAAGTAGTGAATGTGATAGATAGATAGATAGATAGATAGAAAAACTTGCTTTAGATTATTTTTTTAAATTAAAAGAAAGATAAAATCCTCCAGTTAATTCAGTCAGATGATGAAGTCAGCAGATAGTGAAAAGGAACACCAAGAACCCCAACCAGAGGAAATGGTGCTTTTTCCTCTATATACTTGTGACTTATTCTTTTTTAGGCTTCCTAGGGCTAGACTTCTGTGTTCAGTTTCTGATGCTCAGAATTCACAACCTTGCCTTATCGCTCCACCCTACCCATATTAGACTTTGAACAAATAAACAGATGGCAAATAGAAAATAGACAGATAATTTTTGCTATTTCACGTTGCTGCCTGAAGCAACACAAATTTTTCCATCCAGCACAACAGAGATCAGTGTGCCCCCCATAGATAAAGGACCAAGTAGTCCCTCCCTATTAGACAGTTTGCATTACTTCTGTCTTCTGGCTTTGTGTGGTATTCAAATCACTCCCCAGATCATTCAAGAAATTATTTTGCCTTCATGGCCCAGGACCATCACTAGGTGCCAAGCTTCTCATAAAAAAAAAAAAAAACAAAAAAAAAAACAAAGCAAAAGAATATAAATGGGATGATCAGAAGAGAAATAAAAGAAGTTAAGTGCAGGCAAAAGGCAGACAAGTCCTGCCTAGTGTCTCAGTTCAACCATGTGTCAGTGGGTAGCAGGCAAAGACAGAAGTGTCCTGTACATATATATATTCATCTTGTTTGATCAAAAGAGCGAAAGACGGGAAGATTCTGCCCTGCTGTGAGCCACAGTTCACATTTCTCCTCGGTTCTGCGGTTGATGATCTCAGAGACGCCACAGTGGCCCAAGGCACGTGCCAGGATGTGGGGAAATGAAGATGGATTCAGAGCTGGATATGTTTCCCAGCAGGCTGCTTATAGCCACCATCAAGGTACCCGGGAGGAGCAGGAGCCCAAATCCTCCTGGGTTGCCGTGAGCACCCTTCACCATCTCATTTCAGGTGCTTGGGCAGCACTACAACATCCACTGCAGAAAGCAACTCTCCCATGAAGTGATGAAAGTCCTGGCCAGACGGGTCGGCCTGCTCTACAACTTCTTGTGTTTGACCTAGGTCTCCATGCAGCCGGACTTCTTCTTTCTACCAGGTTACCCTCAACCTCCACATCAGTTTATCTTTTCCTAGTAAAACTAAAAAGCAGCAAGTTGTGCTTTAAAAAAAAAAAAAAAATCGATAACCTTTAAAAAAAAATAATTACAAAGCCATTAAGGAGATGGCAATAATGTGACATATTGAAGTGATTCACAAAAAAATCGTAAAAAAACCCTCCAAGAAATCTTTCTGTCAGTCAAACATAGACAGCATAATATTTCCATGAAAATACAAACATAATTCAGCCTGAAAAGTAAATGGTTGTAATATTCTCACTTTGTGTTTTAAATACCCTATGCAATCAGAAATCAACCTTGTGGATTGATTTAACTTGATTACATATAAAATATAGTTAGAAAAATTCTTCGAACTCTACAATTTCAGCCTCTTGTGATTCAAACATCTCCCTGCATTATTTTTTCTTCAAAGAAAAAAGCCCCACATTTTCTCCTGTTACTTAAAGTGACAATTTAGTCATATTATTTTTTTTGGGGAAAAAAGAATAAAATAAAAAAATAAAAACAAACACAACAAAACCCACCAAAACCCCAACAACAAAAAACGGCCAAACAAATTTCTTTTTTTTTTTTTTTTTTAACTTTATTGCCAAATAATTATATACCGACTGGCTTAATGTAATAATATTAGGCTATATTTTCACCATTCTAAACTGTGCGTTAAAATTAAATTAAAATCTAAAAATTCTGAACTGAGAAATTAGGATTGACTGGAAGGGTACGTTTGGGTTTTGCATGCTTTCGCAATAACCACTCAAGCCGATTAGTGACTTTACTAAGTCAGTCAGCAGCTTGGAGGGTTGGTGAATACAGAGTTGAATTTGGGTTGGTTGTACGTACATAATACTCCGAAGCTGGGGACAGTGAAAAGCCTACAGCGATTTACCGCAGCAACTCCGGCTCCGTGACTCCACCAGACTGTCCCGGAAGGGCCGAGGAAGGGCACAAGATGATGACCAAGGCCACAGAAATTGAAAGTTCTTTCACCTCATTGCAAAGGAGTTTTAAAAAATATATATATATATAGAGCAATCATAGGATAGGATAAAATGGGAAGGTATGAAACACAAGGTGAGATACTGCAGAGAAAGAAACATCAGGAAATCACCCTGATGGGCGTGTTAGTAGTTGAACGAGAACAAACTGATCATCTAGTAATGGAAGTGTGAAAAAGTATCGTCTGATAATTCAGGGAAGGTCAAGATTTGCACTGCTTTTTTTATGCTTCAACCTCCACCGACATCAATTCCTGCCAAAATACTGTGATGCGTCCTGAAACGGGTGTTGATAAAGACTTAGGAGATGTCAAGGAAGGAAGATTCAACGCGGCTTATTCAGATCATGTCACGTTTGAACGGTTGGACTGGATGATCTCCAAGGCCCTTTCCAACCTAGAAGATTCTGTGATCTAATTTCTTTTTTTGTGACGTTGCAATGGACTCAGTGGATTGGGGAGAGGTGAGAACATTTTATATTTTGATTTAGTAAAGCTTTTGACCTTATCATACTTGTGTAAGTAAAATAGAAGAATATGGCCCAGGGGAACTTAATACGTGGCAAAACATACATGGCTTTTTAGAGGCTCACCTGTAAAATGGAAAAAAATAGTTTCCAGTGGGCATTTTTTTTCTAGCGACACAGAAGAAAACATAAGTAACAGCATCAGTTCTGCTTAGCTATGAAGCCCCCATGTCTATTTTAACAGCAGTTCCTAGAAGTGGCCCATTTCACGTTCCAGAACGTCAGAGCAGGTCTCCCATGTGATAGATTGCATACTCATTAATGTATACTGAGATTTCTAATGCTGTGACACTACTCTGACATAATGACTGCTCAGCGATGTGTTGCTTAGAGTCTTGCTAGATGTAGCTAAGAAAAAAAAAAAAATAGATGATACAGATACAGCCAGTAGAGATTACATAAAAAACCAACAACAACAAAAAAAAAAAGGCTGGTGGATTGTCTCCTGGGGAAAGTACAGTACCGTCTGCCCTGAATTATGAATGCCTTAAGGAGCAAGCAGGCACGCTTCACAAAGTAGCAATATGTCTTTTTTTTCCGTGTTTCCAAATTCTCGTTGCAACAGGAGAGGATGAAATCGCGTGCGGTGACTCTTCTTGCTGTAACCCTCGGCAAACCCAGAGCACCGCAGCAGTTTGGTGAAGGTGCTTCTCAGCCTTCCTGCACCTTTGGAGACACTTCCCAGTGAAAGGCAAAAAGCATGAGGAAAGGCAAACATCTGATTCTTCTGGAGTAGATCCATCTGCCCGTCTACTCCAGATCCCGGTGATAAAATATCGTAAAGGTGATTGATTCCAGCTTTCACCAGAAAGGAAATTAGCTGTAAATGCCGGCCAGAGGAGCAGCTTTGGTTTTATTTCTGGAAGCTAAATGCTTCCAGGGTCTGTGTCTTGCAGCTGGAAACGCTAAACTCTTTGTCTCATCAATCTCACCGAGGTGTGAAAGGAAACAACGGTGAATTATGACTATAAACTTGGGTCCTCACAAATGACAGAATGTAAATAATGCAATTTTACGGCCTGCAACAGCACTGCACCTGATATTCCTGAGAAATGTGCCAGAATAAAGTAAGAACTAACCAAAGTACAGCCTACTTTCAAAATCAGGAGGAAAAAAAAAAAAAAAAGTTACTTCCTCTCTTGAATGCTGCTTTACAAAATTTCTGGTGCTTTTTTATGGCATTTACATGTCATGAGAAAATGAAAATACCAGAATAGTTTCTTTGCTCTACTTGTGTTAAATAGGCTTACCCTTCTGATTCATTATTAGATCAAATTAAAAAAAAAAAAAAAAAAAAAAAAAAAAAAGTATTTTTTGGAAGAGATCACCACTGGTTTAGTTTTTCAGAATTCAGGTAGAACAATTCTTTTAATTTAACACATTCCTAAGAGCATACTCCATCCACATGTTTAGGAAAACCATCGTAGTAGTCGGTATAATATATTTATGGAATTGGGTTTTTTGAATAATTAAAAATGTTAGTAACCATCTCGGCAGTATTTTAAGTAAAAATGTGCATTCGAATCAAGCCAAAAAGTGCAAAAAGGGATAATTTTTTATCTATATTACAAACGGCAACATTTTAATTCTCTATTACAACAGCACTTACAAATCACTGCAGAGTACGAAACCACTTGTATTGGGCTTTGTACAAGCATGCAGTGAAACGTAACATGATGCCATATGAATTTAAAGGATTTTTATTAAAAACATCATCAGCATTTATTCCCTTTCATCCTCAGCTGAAAGTTTTATTCTATCAGCTAACGCCATCTCTCATAAAAGATAAAAAAAAATCTCTCATAAAAGATAAAAAAAAAAAAAAACAAAAAAAAAAACCAAAAAAACCACAATGATAGTTCACAGAAAGCTTTTACCAGAAAACCTGATAGCAAATTTCAGGAGTTTAAAATTGTTCTTCTTTTATCTCAATAGCAAGGAAGGGTTTTCGATTATAACAGGATTTGGAAATACCAGCTATTGCCATCAGCTAACCCTGTGCTCCCCGTGTTCTTCATTTATAAGAAACCACTTTGACTTTTTTCTTTTATTAAGGCCATGTGGCAGTTGGCTTCTTTGGGCAGTCATTGGAACAGCTTATTGGAATGAACTTCCTAATTCTGCCATAGTTTTGAAAGTAAATGGTGATATTTAAAACCAATAACAAGAAAGTAAAAAGCCCACTTTTTTTTTTAACTTTTTTTTTTTTTTTTCAGCTTAGTTTTAATTCTGTTTTTTTTTTTTGCTACAGAAGTTTGGTGGATGGATGTACAGTCTTCATTCTTCAAAACCTGCAGTGGCTCATTGGGTGAGGAGTTACCATCCATTGAAACAGCGGAGGAAATGATGTGCCCAGGAGTTCAGGAGCTTCCAGGACAGATGAACTGATTAGGCACCCAAACTAAATCTCATTTTCTGCAGGTGCCATACACTAGGTCAAAAAAAAAAATGTCAGCGTTCTTCACTGGCTTGATTTGCAGAGTCCAAAATGAACCCAACCTGAGTGCAGTTGTGAAGGTGCTGCAGTGGTAGGAGCCTTTTGGCAATTGCTCACAGACTCTCCTGGTTGAAAAGTTCACCAGCATTAACGGCAATACTCTGACCTGTTTAACTTCATCCGTGCTTCCATGAACCTGACACTGATGTATCTGCGTCAGCCTCCTGTTACTCATTAATTTTCACCACTGACATCACAGGGATGCTGGGAAGAGCTTGGCCTAAACCTTGAATGAGAAACAAATGCCAATGAAAAACAAAATGTATTCTGCTGCCTGACAGTCATTAGAAAGAGCTAACGTGGAGAACCATGACCACCAGACAAGGCAAGGGGAAAATATTTGCCTCCATTTGAACACAGAGGGAGGTTGGTATGGTCCTGTACAGCTTCCTGAGGGGGAGTCTGAAACTCAACTACCAGACACTCATCAATCTTTGTATATGATGAAACATGTTCCTGTTTAACATTTAAAGGTCTGCAGGTGAGTATAAAAAAGCAAAAGGGCAGAGGGACACCCCTAAGAGATTATAGGCTTACAATTCCCTGGGGACACCTGGAAACTTTTGTGGCACTGTGAAAAGCATGCCTTATTCTGGGTGTTCAACTGCCCTTCCCTTCCCTTCCTTTCCCTTCCCTTCCTTTCCCTTCCCTTCCCTCTCCTGGAGAATCCATCTCCATGTTGTCATGGAAACCCGACAGAGGTGGCATGCCTGGCTGATGTCTGCAGGAGGGTACTGCACAGGGGACCCCAGCTCAGAGCAGGGTGCTGGCAGGGGCAAGCGGGGCAGTCTGAGAGATCATCAATATTTCTACTCTTAATGCAAAGCCCTAGACAAATATTTTTTTTTTTTTTCCATGAAATTGCCTAATCAATTCCTAAGCCCATGTCAAGTTTTATCACCCGCAGTGTCCTGAGAGCGAGCTGTGTGAGAGCAGCATGCTGTGTGAGGTTTTTTTTTTTTTTTTTTTTTTTCCTGTCCTGAACAGAGCATCCGCTGGCTTCATGCTGCAACGGATTTCACCGCAAGATTGGGCCAGGCTGGTAGAAACACAGCATGCAAAAGTGAAGAACCGCTCTGTAACCTGCATTTCTGGTGGCACATCACCCTGGGAGGTGCTTTGTCCCCGAGTCTGACCTTCCAGCCCAGGAGTGGCCTCTCATACTCCCTCTAAATGAGGATTTTTCCTTAACCTGTTGGCAGGAGACAATCTAGCTAATGTTTACCCGCTTTATCTCCAACCCTTGTCCTGGTTTGCTAACTGGACAATATTTGCAGCTTTTCACGTTGGCGTTGGTTTTGCTGGTTTTACCCTGGGGCGCTGGGAAGTGACAGAGCCTGTGAGACCTCCAGCCTCCCCAACATGCCTCAGCACAATGAAAACACTTGTTTTAAACAAATCAAATCCAACACCCTGCTGCAATCGCACAAGAGAACACAGGGTTCATCTATTCTCATCGTTGTGTTCGTGACACACAGGTAGGACTTCTCTATTTTCTTTCAATCCCATAGAAATTGAATACAAAGCATAACACAGGCTCTCCACTGTGCATAGTATTCTCTTATAAATCACATGGGAAAAAAAAAAAAATCTTCCCCTCCAGCTATGCCAGCTTTAAGGATGTCTAGGGTAGAGTGAGAATGATTTTTAACACTTATTTCTCCTTTTGCATCAGCTAGCAACAGCGCGTACCCAGCACGAGAGGCGTATGCAGCAGCCTGACTGCCACAGAAGCTGGGCTCAGCCCTGTCAAAGGCAGCTGGAGTAGCTGTTCAGGAGGTGGTTTTTTTTTTTTTTAGCTTTTTTTCCAGCTTATATTAAACCTCACTATTTAAAGGAAGAGAAATATATTGAAACAGAAAAAAATAATAGCTTGAAATGTATTGTCAACAGCAATGGGGAACAAAAACCCACACAAAACCAAAACACAAAACAAACAAAACAACAACAACAAAAAAAAACAAAAACCAAACCACAAAAAGGATGTTGTTTGGTTTTGTCTGCCTGTGCGTTTTTAGACCAATGCATTAGACCATATACCGCCAATTAAAATGAAACCTTCAGTTCTGACACTTTGAACGTGTTCAATAGTGGTTTCTTTTTAGTACAGTTCTGGATTATTTGTTGAAACAAGTTGTTTCTCATTAGCTTTTTCAGCTTCAGGAATTTGGGATTTTCTAGATAAAAATATTTGGGTGAAAAATAATGGATCTGCTGCAGTTTCGGTGGGCGTTATCAGGACTCAGTATCTGCAGATCGCATTGACAACTTCCCAGGCCTGTAACGCTTCCCTGTTGTTTCTAAACCTAAAATTTAAAGCCTTAACCAAAATTAATTCCCTTTCTTTAATTAGGAAACTGTGAAGGAGTCTGCAGTGTGGATGTGAAGAGAGATTTCTTCATAAAGATAGATTACAAGAACTAAGACTCGGAATTACTGAGCTAATTTTTTTTATTATTTCACTTACAGCTGAAAGAATAAACATTGCTTTGCAACTTAAATGAGTATTTAAAAACTTCTATTTAAAGATTGTAGAAATGAAATTCTTAATTTGTTCTCCAAAATTAGTTTTATGCAATTCCAGTTTTAACGTAACTATGAAACCTAAAATCAAAATTAAAATGGTTTTCCTTGGGGCAGCCAGATGCTCTCCTTGATGGTATAAAATAAATATTTATACCTTGATGGTATATATATATATATATATATATAAAAATGTTTGATATAAAAATCTGTGGATTTAGCATGAAAAACATAAAGCCATGGTTTCTGAATGTGAAGTTTTACATTTTTTTTCAGTAATAGATATAGAAGGGCAATGTCAAAATTGTAAAAAATAGAGTGTCTTAAGGACTTCAATGGAAAATTAAGTTAGTTTAGCACCATACTATAGGGACGTGTGTTGTAGGAAACCCATGGAGAAAAAAAAAACACCTATAATTAACACTTCTGGTCAGAAGCAAAAAAAAAAATGGGATGAGCTTTCTACTAAACTAAGTCTGAAACCTCTCAGGGAATTGATTTCTTTATTTGGCAGTTCAACAACAACAAAAGTCAAATAATAATTACTACTAATAATAGAAATACAGAAAAAAAAACCAATTCATTTTTTTAACCATTTATCGCAAGTAGCGGCTTACTCACAGAGTCCCTTCAGCCAGTCAGTTGTGCTTCATTTATATTTCACACTTCCCTGTTTGAAGTACATTTTCCAATTCGAGCAGCAGATAAGCAGCTCCATACTGGCCAGCAGTAGAATAAACGTTATACCATACGGATATCTAAATGTAATCTCTTGGTAGGATTTTTTTTTTTTTTTTCCATTTTTTTCAAGATAAATGGAATTGGATCAAAAGTAATAAAATAGCTATTCAAACAGCGGCAAGAGTCTTCCTACAGAGTACTTTCTAAACAGCACAAGAGAAAACCCAGTAACAGCACAAGTTGCAGCATCAGCCGAGGAATAGCAGGAGAGGAGGACGAGCTGATTTTTTTTTTTTTTTTTTTTTTTGTAGTGAATGAGAGGTGCAAGATGAGAATGACAGTTTTAGAAAACCCTGGGGCGGAAGAGTGCATCCAGCAGAACTTCGTGGTTATGTTGTAACAGAGGAAGCATGAAAAATCTTACCCCTATAATAAGTATGTGACCAGCAGGATTATTTTCCAATTTTCACCCGAAATAATACAATTCTGCCTGCCTTTGTCTTAATCATTCCATGTATCTTCTAAATTGATCATAATCATTGTTGAAATCTCATTGTGTTACAGAGAACAGAAAGGCAAAGAAACCAGAAACAGAGTACAAGGTCTTGGTCATCACCAGGCGAACGTATTGCACCTTGTCATGCCTTTCGATGAGAGGACCTCATGTATTTATTTATATTATGGCCAGCAGGGACAGGGGAGGGATCTGAGCCCTGGGCTCGGCACTGGGGAGGCCGCCCCTCGATTCCTGGGTTCAGTTTTGGGCCCCTCACCCCAAAAAGGCCATTGAATGACTCGAGCGTGGGCAGAGAAGGGCAACGGAGCTGGGGCAGGGTCTGGAGCACAGGTCTGCTGGGGAGCGGCTGGGGGAACTGGGGGGTTCAGTCTGGAGGAGGCTGAGGGGAGACCTCCTGGCCCTCTGCAACTCCCTGCCAGGAGGGGGCAGAGAGGGGGGATGAGTCTCTGGAGCCAAGGCCCCAGCGCCAGGCCCCGAGGGAATGGCCTCAAGCTGCCCAGGGCAGGGTCAGGCTGGCTCTGAGGAAGGATTTCTGTGCAGAAGGGGCTGTTGGGCGTTGGAATGGGCTGCCCAGGGCAG